>NW_024412414.1:11060059-11091751 GCF_014898765.1 Herpailurus yagouaroundi | reverse complement strand
CAATGACTATGGAAAATGGCCAAGCCACAAAATTGAAGGAGCACAGGTCCCTGAATCCTCACTGGAAGGTTGCTCTAAAACTCCTGCACTCTAAAATGAGCTGTTGTTTAAGCCAAAAAGAAAACTTACACTCTAATAACCATTAAAATATTTGTGTTCATATCTTATGGAAACTAATGTTTTCTTATTGAACACAAAGGTCAAATTCAATGGAATATAGTGTTACCAAAGTGTTAGATGCAATGGGATACTAGAAGAGGAGAGTTGGGGAAAATTAAGGAAGACATATTATGGGGACATAGCAAGGTGAAGACATACTAAGGTGAAGAGCACATAGAAGGACAAGGGGGGTAAGTGGTGGGGAGAAAGTGACTAAGAGAAGGTGAGCATTTCAAGCAGAGGCTAACAACACGTGAAAAGTCCTGGAGGTGATAATGAGTAGGGACTGGCTGAAGGCTGTTCAATAAGATGGGAGGAGAGAATGGGACAGGGGTAGAGCTAAGAGAAATCTGCAAGGCCTAAATTTTATACTTGATCCAAAGGGCAAGATTAATGGATTATAATCAGATTTGGGTTTTTGAAAGATAATTTTGAGTGCTGGGTGGGGGAGTCAGAGAATAAGATTGAAGGTGGATAACCAATGCAAAGGCAATATTCTTATCCAGGTAAGTGGGAACAGTGATCCAAATGAATGAAGAGGCAATGGCAACAGAGGGAAGTGGAAGGATGTGATGGTGAGAAGATAAGGAAAAAAAAAAAAAAAAGAAATATACAGCTGGAGCCAGCGATAGATGCCAGCATGGGAATGGAAGGGGCAGAGGACTGACTTAGAACATATGATGCTTCTGCTAATCTTAGTTTTGCTCTTAGGTTGGAGCATGATTTTTATCTCTGTAGGTTTCATTTTACCTAAAACATGTGGATGATAACAATTAATTTGCAGAGGTTTTGTCAGGATTAAATGAGAGCATATATGGGAGTATTCTATAACTCTACAGTGCTTTATAAAGGGAAGACTCCCACCTACATAAAGAATCTATGTAAGCCTTGTCCAGTTCTCTCAGATCCAAGAATCTAAGGAGTGGAGGATCATTAAGACCCTTGAGAGATGAATTTTTAGAGGTTCTACATGGAGAAGGACCACTTGCTACTCTGGTGGATCAAGTAATGTGGGATGGTGTCTGTCCTGCCGAGGTCACCATTTCCCTCGAAGTATGATGTAAAGACCTCAAGGTGGCTCAGCTTTCTTTAAGTAGATGGCACTTGGGAATATCCCATGCATGGATGTCTTTGAGGTCATCCTATCTTCTGGTACAGCCCCTGAGGTCTTGCATTTGTAGCTTCTTCAAACTATTCTTATAGCAACAAGAAGTTCTCCATGACAGAGACTGGTATGCCTACGTTTCCTCATTTCTTCCAGAAGCACTCAGGCCTGTATATAGTTAGGCAATTCAGAATGGACCTTCCTTTACCAAATTGGCCTGTATAACACCTTTTTGTGAGCAGAGCGCAAACACACTAGGCCCTCAATAAACATTTGCTATGTAACTCCCACTGTTACATAACACATCTAAGCATAGTTTTTTCCTTGACTCCTGATACCTGGGCTCTCTGTACTATAGTTCACAGTTAATGATCAAGACAGTGAGTTCACTTTTAAAGACCAGAAATACTTCTGTGCCAAATTAATAACGTTTAGATATTTAAGTCTGCCTTGAAGAAACACTTGCCATTTTCCTACACATCTGGACTTTGAGGATAATTTAAAGAACTTCTCTCTTCAATCAGACTAACAAAGCATTTTTGGGACCCAAAGAAACCTGATTCAAGAAATTATTCTTACATGTACTTTTCAAGGCTTATGCAACTAACTTAGCAGGCAGCACGTCACTGTTTATATTACAATGAAACTTTGATCGAAGTATTTGGGTCAAAGATAAAAAGGAGCAGTTCATACAACATGGCAGCTGGTATTACAAACTCTTTGCATAAAATGGCAATTTTCAACAAGTATAGATGTATCATTAGTGTTTTTGGAACCATAAACCACTCATTTCATTGTGCCATTAAAAATGTTTGATGCAGTGTATTGTGATATCTAATTTAGTTGTTCTTGAACGGCAACATGGCTGATGTTTCCCATTTGTAGTGCAGTTCATCAAGTGTCTGCCATTATCCTGTGATGAGAAATGATTCCAGAAGGGAAAGGGAGGGCACAGGGTAAAATGTAGTGGAAACTGTCAAAAAGCAACAGGGGCACCTTCAAGTTGGCAGTCCCAGGTGGATGGCACTGGAGTCCAGGCTGGTCGGCTCTCTCAATGAGTAGGTTTTCCTGGTTCTTCTGCAAAACTCAGCTGTATAACATTCTGCACCCAATGGGCACTGCACTGGGGTTTTGTCTGCTCAGCAGGTATTCCCATCTCTCTTCTAATAACAGAAACTCTTTTCCTTTGTGAAAGTCCTTCACCAGCACATGTGGACTTTGTGGGGGTTGTCAACAGTAGTTCCCCACTTCTACCCCCAATTGTGACTATAGTGGGCATGTAGACCAGGGTGGGCCAGGTGGTGCACTTCCCCTTTTGAAATGGTGACTAGCTCTGGGACAAGCATGTGACCAAAGACAGACCAATCAGATTCTATCTCCAGACTTTACCAAATTAGTCAGAGAGACAGCTTGTTCTTGGTTTTGGTTCAAAAGTTGTGAACATGCAGGCCAGGATTATGAGCACTCATCTTTCTCATCATGTATTAAGAGCTGGCCTGAGGCAGGAGAGAACAAGGTGAGTGACCAGAGAAAAGTAGGGCCACACATGGAAAGTGTGCCAGAGAGCACTCAGATCCTGAGTCCCTGCAGCCAGGAGTGAAAGCCACAATTGGATACCCCAGGTATCCAATTTCACTTTCCCTATTTCTTCATGCACATGGTTTGAATTGGGTTTCTGTTATTTGAAATAAAGAGTTCTGACTAATACAGTTGCTTAAAAAAATGCAATTTAAATGAAGAGATCAGTGAAACTTTTCCATAGCTCATTCTATCATGCCCTGTGTCCAGACACTACTTATTCTATATTAGTGATTCTAGAGTGTGTGCAATGATTATTTGTAGCACTGTGTGTGTACGTGTGTGTGTCTGTGTGTGTGTGTGTGTGTGTGTGTGAGAGAGAGAGGGATGGGGCGCCTGGGTGGCGCAGTCGGTTAAGCGTCCGACTTCAGCCAGGTCACGATCTCGCGGTCCGTGAGTTCGAGCCCCGCGTCGGGCTCTGGGCTGATGGCTCAGAGACTGGAGCCTGTTTCCGATTCTGTGTCTCCCTCTCTCTCTGCCCCTCCCCCATTCATGCTCTGTCTCTCTCCGTCCCAAAAATAAATAAACATTGAAAAAAAAAGAAGAAGAGAGAGGGAGAGAGAGAAAGGAGGAGAGATAAAAATCACTTTGAGGTAAACCCAGAGAAGAGGCCATTTTTTCCCCTTAGGTATAGAAAGAGACTGTGTTTAAATGTTAGAGCTAGGAAATTACCATCACTGCCCTAACAGACCCAGTTTTATAACACAATTTCCTCTTGGATGAAGGCAGAAAGGGTTGTCTTTAAAGGTAAAGGAATGTCATGGAGAAAAAATACACGTCTTTTTGATTAAACCCATCCTAGTGGGTGTGACCTGGTACCTCATTGTGATTTTGATTTCCCTTTCCCTGACGGCCAATGAGGTAGAACATCTTTTCATGCTCTTGGTGGCCATTTTAATATTTTCTTTGGAGAAATGTCTATTGGGACTATTAGTCCTTTTTTTAATTGGGTCCTATCTGATAGCAGTGGCAAGAGCACTTTGGTGAACAGAACTTGGCCTAAGGTTTTGGAACAGCTTTACCTACTGCTGGGAAATACATTATACATAAAAAATGGAAACAGGAAAATGAACATGGAAGGGGATAAAAAAAAGAAGTATTTCATCCCCCTCCTAGGGCAAGAGGTATGGTTGATGGATGTAGGGGGGATGAATGTTAATACGTCTTTTCAATCTTCAGGATTTAGTTTGGATGTCACCTCCACAAAGAAGTCTTCCTTGATTGCTATTAGAGAGATCCTATGAATTATATTTTATATTAGGTTTGTTTTTTGTTTTCCTCATATATCCTTTTATGACTTACAATTATTTGATTTTTTAGCTTCCTTTTTTCCCCCTTTTAACTCTATCTTCCATCAATTTGAAGGCAAAGTTCATGTTTGTCTCCCTATTGCTATGCTCATAGCAGCTACATCAGTACTTGGTATAGCACCTTTGCTCAACAAATATTTCTTGAATGGAAAAAAGCTCAGGGTATAAGAGAGAGTGGTTATGTTAGTTTACAGTCCTCAAATACTGGAGATAACTTTATGAAATAGTCTCTACTAACATCTTAACTTTCAAACAAAAATCACTTCTGCCTTCCTATCTATAACATTTACTTAGTAGAATCAACATCTGTAACAGGCTTTCAATATTCAGGTTTGAAAATTGTGATGTATACTGAACAGTCTTCATGCAGAAGACATTTTAGTTCAAAATAAGTTCCTCCTGGAATCCATTATCCATGGACCAAAAAATATTAATAAGGCAATATTATCTATATTTTAACCCTACTATGTTGAGTCTACCTGTGATGGAATTTGAAGTTCCCCAAAAGATTCCATCCTTTGTTCTGCATTCTGTGCATTCTCCTTGGAAGAAGAAAACATGTCTCACTTCGCATAAGCACACATTCTCAATTCTACTCTGTTAACTGAAACACTCTTTTCATGTCATTTCCTATACCGGTCATGCTGTGTAGAATAAATATTTGAACAACATTCAAAAGTAGGACATGAAATCCCAGACTGGGATATGAGTATTTTTAAAAAAAATATGAGTGATTTTTAATGCTTGTTCATAGATTTACCACATTGTAGGACGCTAGCAGAATAAAGGACTTTCTCTCCCTTCTCTACAACTGTCTCTGCTGAGCACATAAATAAAGATCTGTGGGGGCGGCTGATGGCATACCAAGGAAGAGGGAGACATCTAGGTTAACCCTTAGGTGACTGGATGGGAGGTAATGTCATATTCCCAGAGAGGTAAAAGTAGTATTCAAGGTGGTATTGAGAGCAATTCTCTCTGGATTTGAATCCTGACTGCCAGTACGAGCTAATTAAATTTGGGTAAGTTTCTCTGTCTCCATTTCTTTATTTTTAAAATGAAGATAGTAATAGCATTTATCTCATAGAACTGATATAAGGACTCACTGATTTCACACACATAAAGCACTTATAACTGTGCTAGAGGACAGTGTTTATAGTAATGTACTTTCTTCTTCTCTTCCTTTATCTTCATTAGTATCATCATTATTGTAATCAAGAGTGTAGGGGATGGAATTTTTGGAAGGGAGGTATAGTGTTGAAAGGTTCTATTTGGGGAGTATTCACTTTAGAGTATTTGTGGGACATCCACAACTAGGTAGGGACAACAAGAAGGTCAGTGGGAAGAGTGGCCTAGATCTCCAAGGAGACACCTAGGCTGCTGATGTTGTATGGGAACTACTAGTGTACAGATGAATGTGGGGGCTGGATAGGTGGGCAGCAGGTGGAGTGAGCAGACAGGAATTATGGGCAATGTCTTATAAGGGAATATAAAAAGGCATCAGTAAACAAATGTTAGTGGTCATGAAATTAGGAAGATGCTAGAGATGAGGCGTGCTGGAAATTAAGAAAGGAGCAAATGTTTAACAGAAGGAGTGTCCCATTATACTAAATGACCTAGGAAGTTCAAATAATACAGGGGATTAAGGGACCTACTAAATTGAATAATTAGGACATCGCTGGTAACATTCACTAGAGCACAGAAATACCTGAATTGAGGGTGGAGGTCACAGTCTGGTGCAAAATTATGTAATATCCTCTGCTAGGGAAGAAAGTCAATGGTTGGTGTCAAGAATTCTGGAAACTGCACCTTGCCTTGATAACTGTTTCTCTTCAGGCTGTTAAGACAAGAAGCATGTATCTGAAGAAGAATAGTTCACAGAACAGGGAAGAAGGTAAGAGCTTAGTACTTGTGTGGCAAACACTGAATTCCAATGGGTGACCTTTTTGGTGAAACCAATTTGGAACATGAACCTGAACATCTGGCCCAACCCTTGGACTTAAGCTTCTGATCTTCATCATAAGGAAGAAGGTAAAAAGCAGGTGGGAAGAGTGTTTTCAGAGAATGGAGATAGGACATGAAGAGGGACAAGGGGTGTCATTGCATTCCTAACAAGGTGCAGGTGTGCTGTTGCTACAGTTCGAAGTGTATGTCTCCATATTCATTTGCAGAAGCCGTAACCTCAACATTATGGTATTTAGAGATGGGCCTTTGGGAGATAATTATGGTTAGGTGAGGTCAGGAAGGTCTTCATGATGGCATTAATGTCTTCTTTATAAGAGAGTAGTGAACTTTCTCTGTCTCTGCAATGTGAGGACACAAGAAGAAGAGACAGCCGTCTGCAAGATAGGAAGCAGGCCCTCACCAGGGAGTGAATCAGCTGGCACCTTGATCTTGGACCTTCCAGCCTCCAGTATGGTGAGAAATAAATGTCTGTTGTTTAAGGCACTGAGTCAATGATATTTTGCTACATAGTAGTCCAAGCTAAGACACATGCTCACTAGTAAAATATGGCTCAATGAGCACCCTACATGAACGGTTCCTCCTCCTTTGGGAGGGCTCAGTATTCCCTCATGATTTCACTATATAGATAGTGTAGGAAATATGAGACACCGGACTCTGTCCCTCCTTCTCTGGGCAGTTTGATTAAGTTGAGGTTGGGAATTACTAGGGTACATATGCCAGAGAGTGTGATTTCCATATCTATCTTATGATCCACAAAAACCATACTTCTTGATCTTTTTAAAAAAGTTCATAATAACAGAACACTTGGAAGTTATTATATGCTTCATAGAACACCATGAAATATTGATACATTTAATTCTAGGAACAATTTCAGGCAGAAAATATGGCTCTATTGTATGTCACAATATAAAATCATAACCACAAACACACATCCATAAAAAACATGCTGTTGAATTAAGAGTGATTGGCTGTTTGCATTAACTTTTGCCTGCTACTTATTCATTTGATTTGTTATCAGCTACCACTCACCAGCAGATGAGCAGTAGCAGGTGCAGAAAGGCTGAAAAATTTTGGCAAAGAAAAGCTTAAAATTGAGAAAATTTTATCCATTAAGTTATATTTTCTGGAAATTGCAAAACCCCAGCAATTATTCCAATTTAGTGATGGAACATATCTGCTTTTCAGAGACTGAGAATCTCTAAACCATTTCTTAAAATTTCACACTACAAACTGGATACCACACGGATCATGATTTGTCTATTAACAGATACCACATAGGCAGTCATATGAGAAGAGCCAAGGGAAACCATTTAGCTGTCTGTACTTCTCATTTCCTGTTACCAAACGGAAATGGACTTTTCAACTCTTTGCTTTTTCTCGTATGTAACTTCCAAAATTTTTGTGCCACATAAAAAAGAACAGGTATCTGGGGAAGAGGGAAGAGTGAAGCAATGTTAATAGAGTCTCTCCTCCCTCTACTTAGTTCTGACAGCTTCTTTCTCCTCTGGTCTCCTCAATTGCTCATTGGGTAAATTTTTTAGAATCTCCATGAGAATATAAGCAAGGTCTCTGTGCTATTGATTGCTGTACCCCTGCATTGACATTGAGGCCTGACATTGAGGCCTAGTATGTGCTTAATAAACATAAGTCCATTGAATCTGAAGTTCTGTAGAAGCACCATATTTGAAATGGAATGAGTTTTTAGTATGCCTGGTTTTGATCTTGGCTTACTACCTTAGTCAAAGAACTTAATGTCTCAAAATAGATTCACACATATGTTAAATTGAGGCAATAGAAATTACCTGATAGCATTGTAATGAGAATTAAGAGTACTCTAAGAACATTAATATAGTACTTTGCACAGAGGGGTTAATAAATGGCAGCTATAGTTTTCATAGACTGAAATTGAGATTTCTTTCAATTTTATGTACTTTACCAAATGCACGATAGTAATGCAGTGCCGATTATTATAAACGCAGTTTTGACAATATAGCATTTCATATTTTTTTAACTGTAAATTTTAACTGCAACAATTAATAGTCCATATAGTGAGAAACTACTTCTTATATTTAACCCTATATAGTTAATAGTTAAAGACAAAGAACTTGTCAAAGACACCTTAAAATTTTTTTGTTATAGAGAGAATAAAAGTTCAGTAAGTATACTGTTTTAATGGAAATGTTCTTTGGCCTTTCTATATTAACGTCATCTTCATTAATTAATACCACCAGATACTCTATGATTACCATTCAAAGAAAACAGATGGGCCTCAGGTTTGATAGCCAATTTTCTAAGTTGATCTACCTATAAAAAGAACTACTGTGAACCATTTCTATAGGACAGATTTACCATTTATATATCAAATTAAATAAATAACAAAAAAAAGCATATAAGACTAGTAACAAGGTCATGCCATCAGGCAGAATAAAGGAACTGGGGCGTTCTGAGCTAAAGTAAGAAGAAAAGCTAGTAAAAAACGAGATGAGGGGCGCTTGGGTGGCTCAGTTTGTTAAGCATCCGACTTCAGCTCAGGTCACGATCTCACGGTCCGTGAGTTCGAGCCCCGCGTCGGGCTCTGGGCTGATGGCTCAGAGCCTGGAGCCTGCTTCTGATTCCGTGTCTCCCTCTCTCTCTGACCCTCCCCTGTTCATGCTCTGTCTCTCTCTGTCTCAAAAATAAATAAACGTTAAAAAAAATAAAAAAAAAAACACAAAAAACAAAAAACGAGATGAAAGGGGCCAGCCAGATGCCGAGGCTAGATATTCCCCTTGCATACTTTTGGCTTCTGTAATCTTGTTTGCCTCCTGTGTCCCCCAACTGCTGGGATAGCCCACCTAGAAGTGCCCCCCCCTTTTCCTTTTGTTTGTCTCCTGCCTCCACCAACTACCCATGTAGCACCACTGATGAGGACCCCCTCCCCTTTTTCTTTCATCTCTCACTTCCCTACCATCCCAGCCTTAAAAGGAGGCCAATGCCAAGGTTCGGGGCTCAGCCTTTTGGAGGTGACTCCGCTGGGCTGGCACCTGTGCGCAACAAAGTCTTCGGATTCCCTGAGTGCTGTGGCTTGTCTCTTCCTGGGTGCTGAATATTCACTGTAACAAAATCACATAATTTGGATGGGCCATTTCTACTTAAAATAGCAGCAGCACTCTCCCTATTAGATAGAGGGAGTGTTTTCTGTTTGCTGTGGTGCACTAGATGGGTATAGGCCAACTGTGTCCTTGTTCTCATATACACAATCCTGGCTTGAACAGCCTTAGTTGGCAAATATATTATCTATTTGCTTACCACAGATGATATTAAATGTCAATTCTAGTCTGGAATTAGAGAGGAAACAGCAAATGTTAATCATGAAGATGAGCTCGCGAATCTAATTATGGAGAACTGGTTTCAGGAGGTGACCCAATATATGTAATCTGGGTTGAAGGACATCTGTCACATGTAGTTTACCCAATCTAGACGCTGCAGCTTCCAAATTTCTAGCATTAAGGATGATCTTATCACTTCCAGTTATTCCTGTTGAAAATGTATATAATTTATTTCTCCTTGAAACCAGTGTTTATTGAGCACCTTCATCATACCAGGTGCTGCTGATACAGCAATGTGCAATAATCCTGGGATGATTAGCATATTATCTCATGACTGCCCTAGTGTAAATCTGTTTATCCCAAAAATGTCCTCTGTAAAGGGTGGAGAGCAACAGGTGGGAAAGGGAAAAACAAACATTTAGATGCTGTGGATCACTGGTACAGTTTAATGAGAGCTTTTAGTTGCAGGTAACACAAAACAATCTGATCTAAAGATACTGCCCTTTCAAAGAACTAGCTCTTGTTTTGTTAATTTTCTCTACTTTGTTTTTATGTTACTGATTTTTACTCTATTTTTTATTATTTCTTTTCTTCTGCTAAACAAGGAATAATTATTCTTCTTTCTCAATTCCTTAAGTGGAAGCTTGGGTTATTGATTATAGATCTTTTCTTCTTTTCTAATATATGTATTTTTTGCTGTAAATTTTTCTTTAACACTGCTTTTGCTGCATTCTATAATTTGGCATGTTGTATTTTCATTTTCATCTAGTTCAAAACATTTTCACATTTTTCCTGATACTTTTTATTTGATGCATGTATTATTTAGAAGTGTGTTGTTTACTTTTTAAGACACTTCGGAGTTCTCCAGTTAAGCTTCTATTATTGATTTCTAGTTTATTTCCATTGTTGTCTGAGAACAAACTTTGTATGAGTTGTGTAAATTTGTTCAGATGTATTTTACAGTACAGATTATGGCTTTTCTTGAGGAAAGTTCTAAGTGAGTTTGGATAGAATGTGTATTCTGCTGTTGTTGAATGGAATATTCCATAAATGTCAATTAGATCAAGTTGATTGATAGTGCTATTCAGGTCATCTATATCCTCACTGATTTTCCTCCTGCTTGACCTATCAATTTCTGACAGAAGAGTATTGAAGTGTCCACTATGATAATGGATTTGTCTATTTCTCCTTTCAGTTCTATCAGTTTTTGCTTCATGTATTTTGACACTCTGGTTACAGGCATACACAGTGAGAATTGTTATGTCTGCTTGGAGAACTGATGGCTTTATCATTATATGATACCCCTCTTTGTCCCTGATAATCTTCCTTGTTCTAAAATCTGCTTTGCTTAAAATTAATATAGCTATTTCAGCTTTTGAAAATTTAACTTATTTAAGTCTTTACAGTGTAAGTGGATTTCTTATAGACAACATAGTTGGGTCTTGTTTTGTTTTTGTTTTAATCCACTCTAACAATCTCTGTCTTTTAAGTGGTATATTTAAAACACATTTAAATAGATCACTGATAAAATTTCTACAATGTATATAACTATTCTCTATTCACTGTATTTGTTCTTTGATAATTTACTGTTTTTCTGTCTTCCTTGGTTTTAACTGAGCATTTTATATGATTCCATTTTATTAATCATTTAGAAGATCAACTATATTTTTATTTATTTTTTTTTTAATTTTTTTTTTTAACGTTTATTTATTTTTGAGACAGAGAGAGACAGAGTGTGAACAGGGGAGGGGCAGAGAGAGAGGGAGACACAGAATCTGAAACAGGCTCCAGGCTCTGAGCTGTCAGCACAGAGCCCGACGCGGGGCTCGAACTCACAGACTGTGAGATCATGACCTGAGCCGAAGTCGGAGGCTTAACCGACCGAGCCACCCAGGCGCCCCGTAGAAGATCAACTATATTTTTAAAAAAGCATTATTACTGGTGGCCTAGAGCTTACAATATACATTCTATAAATGTTTTGTTTTGGCTAATTATACATAACAAAATTTACCACTTTAACCATTTTTAGGTGTAAAGTTCAGTGATGTCAGCTATACTTACAATGCTGAATAACCATCTCGCCAAATATCTCCAGAACTTTTCCATGTTCCCAAACTGAAGCTCTGTATCCATTAAAAATATACATTTTAAACTAATCTAACTTCACCTTCAAATAACCCTATACTTTTTTTTTTGTTCTTTTGTTGTTTTGTTTTTTTTGCAGTTCGGTACCTTAAAACATGGTATTTCTAAATATACCCTCCGGTCCTGAGTGACATTTCTGTCATTCATTTCACTGAGCCAAAGGTGTCTCTAATCACCAAAACATTGTTACTATTCTTTCTTTAAACAGTTATCTTTTATTAAAAACAATTTTTTTAATGTTTATTTTTGAGAGAGAGAGAGAGACAGAGCACGAGCAGGGGAGGGGCAGAGAGGGAGAGGGAGGCAAAGAATCCGAAGCAGACTCCAGGCTCTGCGCTGTCAACACAGAGCCCAATGCGGGGCTCAAACCCACGAACCATGAGATCATGACCTGAGCTGAAGCTGGACGCTTAACTGACTAAGCCACCCAGGTGCCCTAAACAGTTATCTTTTAGATAAGAGTAAGAAATATTTAAGATTTTGTTTCAGCTTTCTTTATTCCTTCTCTTAAGTTCTTCCTTCATACAGATAAGTTTTCAACACTTTATTTTCCTTTTATCTGAATAATTTTCTAAAATATTTCTTTCATCTGCTGGTGGTAAATTCCCTCATTTTTTGTTTGTCTAAGAAAGTCTCTATCTCCTTTATTTAAGGATTAATTTTGTTGGATAGGAAACTCGAAGTTCTTGGGGGAAGCATTCTTTTACACTTAATATTTCACTCCACACTCTTGCATAAGATTTCTAACAAGGAGTATGCTTTAATTCTTATCCTTATTCTTCTACAGGTAAGGGGTTTTCTTCCCCTGGCTTCTTTCAATACTTTCTCTTTGCTGTTTTCTGCAGTCTGAATATGATATACCTAGATGTCTTTTTTTGTTTGTTTGCTTTTGTCTTTGCATTTATCCTATTTGGTGTTTTCTCAGCTTTTGAGATATGAGGTTTGGTGTTTGTTGTTAATTTTGGACAGTTCTCAGTCACTACATTCTAATATTTCTTCTATTCCCTTTCTCTTCTTCTTGTGACATCCCAATTAGATGTTTATTACACCTTTCGAAATTGCCCACGGTTCTCGGATGTTCTGTTCTTTTTTGCTGTTGTTGTTATTTTTGTTGTTGTTGTTATATTTTTTCTTTTCCTTTCCCATTCCTCGAAATGGGTCAGGCCTACTAATGAACTCAATGAAGACTTTCTTCATTTCTCATTCTATGACCTTTATTTCTAGCATTTTCTATTGTTCTCTCAGAGTTTTGATCTATGTGACTTATCTTCTTCACAGTTTCTACTATTCCCGTTAAATCCCATATTATATTAATCACAGTTACTTTAAGTATTCCCTTTACTAGTTCCTACATCTATGTCATATCTGAGCCTATTACTAACAGCTGCTTTGCTTCTCCAGACTGTCTTTTTTTGCTGCCTTTGGCATGCCTTGTAATTTTTTTGTTGAAAGCCAGCATTTGTTGTATCACTTAATGGAATTTGAGGTAAGGAGGACTTTATCATAAGGATTTATGAGACTGTGTTTAATGTTTTTTGTAGCTTTAGGTGGCAAAAGGTTCACATTCTTCTAGTATTCTTGTTTTTGTCTCCCCTTTAGATTTTTAGTTTCCCCAAGTATACTTCCTTACATAGAATCTGTATCCCATAGCTCTTTCTGCTATAATCCACTGGTGTTATACTGAGGTCCTGTTGGTGTAATGCTGAGACTAGGGGAAGGGAGTTATAATCTGATTAAATCTCAGTGTTTTCGTGGGCCTGAATCTTGGGGTTGTGACCTTAATGAGTCTTTCTCCAGTGGTATCACTTTTCCCTGCTGCCTTTTATTCCTTTCCCTGACTTTAGCATTCTCAATCTATTTCCTGGAAGCTCTGACTCCTCCTGAATCTCTTTTGTCCCCTGAGGTAAGACAGAAAGGCTTGAAGGACCAGAACTAGAGGAATGGCATTCCATTACTCAGATAAGCCTCTGATAAAGTCTTTTTCCTGTAAGAATAAGTCTCTGTTATGGGGAAGGCTTTGGGTCAATTTTACAATGACTGCTATTCCTCTGTCCCTGCCAGAGCCTTGAGTGGATCTTTCTGGGATCTGCATCATGAGCATCTAGTGGGGCTCCTGGAGCTAATGCTCATGGAAATGTGGGTATCCTGAAGTCTGTAGCCCTCAAGATTTTCAAGAAAGTAAGTGATTATCAGTTTCCCCCACTTTTTTTGTTGTAACAATGGGAATATATTTCATAAGCTCTTAACATGTCAGAGCTGATACCAGAGTCTCTATCTCAAGAAATGAAGACATATTTGTTTACTCTATAACAAATTCATGGGATGGGCAGAGGCAGAGCTGGCTTCAGGAATTACCAGGACTAAGGCCTTGAGTGTTGCCAAGACTGATTCTCTACCTTTTAATTTCTCTCCATTATACCATCACTATTATTGCTGATTGCTGATCTGTTTTCTTCATGGCTGCAGGCAACTCTGCACTCACACCCTAATGGCTGTTACTGCACAACCAAAGAATCTTCCTTTTTAGCTTCAAATTAAAAAAAAAAAATCTGTAGAAGGATTGTAATGGGCTCACTTGTTCATGTGCCCACAGCTTGGACCTATCAGTGTAGCTGTAGAGGGGAGAGGTTGTGACTGGTTTGGCCTGAACTATATGCCTACCCTTAGGACCACAAAGATGGGACCATTGCCAGAAAAGATAGGTGATTCCTCCTAGGCATAAAGACAAATCATTTTACAAAAGGGAATATAGGAAGGAAAAGGAAGACAAATAGCCCATGCAGAGGAAAGGGAAGCAGGGAACAGCTCATTGAAGGCAAAATTTACCTACTTGATAATTTTACCTACTTAGAAATCCTTTTTAATCCTTTTAGATGCATATGAGAAGGGATGATGTCAAACCTTGAGTCATAGTTCTTGATGAAGCAGATAAATGAGTCTATTAATCTGACAATACATTTAAACTGAGTTATTGTGTCAAGGGACTTCCATTATCTATTTCATCTAGTTGTAAATTGTCAGAGTAAATCTCATGATAGGGGAAGATCAAAGCTGCTTTCTTCTATTTGCCATTTTTTATATTCTATAAATTCTTACATTTGACATCATTTTATCCACAATTCAGGACAAAAGTACAAGGTGGGGATTTCTGCTGTAAGCTTCTGTGTTCCCAATTCCCCCCAAATAAAAGTAAATATCCCCTAAAATTACAATTCTTGGCAGCCCAATCTGAATAAGATTGCTATGTTTTGATTCATCAATGTTTGCTCATTCAATTTTAAGCTGAAATGGCCTGATCTCCATAAAAAACTTTAAAAAAATGAGCCAAAGTTTCCATAAAATCTTCTGTACAAATGATTAGAAAGGATGTAAGATCTCTTTCTGTTAAGCACATGTGACCCTATTTAAACAAAAGAGGAAATTTATAGCCTTACTTAAAAAAAAATCAGGAAGGCTCAATCTAGAGGTTTAAATGCTATTAGGACATGCTCTAGCTTCATATCTTGGCTTTAGTCTTTGTAATGGGCTTTATTCTTAGCCCATTTCTTATGAATTGATATCCAGTGAAAGAGGAGGATAGAGTCAATATTTGCAAACTATCATTTAAAGTAAAGGAAGAGGTGGTTCTCCAGAACACACTCTGGGTTCTTCACCAAAAGAGTCGTAAAAGCTTTAACAACAAGAATGCTAACAACAATAGACATTTACAGAGTTTTAGTATGTGCCTAGCACTCTTTTGGGCATTTTAAACTAATTTAATCCTCATAATAACCTCATGAGAGGATTGAGAGTTTGAGTAATTTGCCCAAGGTTACATGGCTAATAAGCAGTAGAACCAATATTTGAACCTAGGCAGTCTGGCTCCAGAATCACTGCAGTTAGCACTGCTCAATGCTGCTGCTTCGCACACATGGGGAAATAAAACCTAAAGGGTCACTCTAGAAGGCAGGGTATAAAGAAAGACAATGGTCAGTATCATTTCTTGGAAAGGCATTTCTTCATTTTCTCTTCTGTTGACTCTAAATTGTAACCTGATCCCAGTCTGCCTGGTCCATTTGGACAGTAAACACGTCTGGGATCAAAGGCTAAAAATCTTCACTTTCAATTTATGTTCACTATTTTGGCCCTATATCTCTAGTCTCAGCTTCACTAGATGGATTTCTAAAATGAAAATTAGGTTTGAAGTCAACCTTTGTTAATACACGTATGTCTGTATCCGTCTTATTCTATTTTTCCCTTGAAGGAAAATACCTCTATTTTACAAATATGTAGAAGTCAGCCTGCTCCTTCACTCCCATTATCTCCATTTTGTTTCTCCTCAAATTCCACAGGAAACCCCACTGAGTTGGACATCTGGAAATCAATTTCACCCTTCATGGCTATGCAAACCACCTACAGTGCCCTTTGACAGCAGATAAGTTTTAAGAGAATCCCAAAGAGAATTTGCACTGGTAAGGCAAAACAACTTGTTTCAACGTTTGAGAGATAACTTGTGGAGTTTTTGGGAAAAATGGCTTACAAAAATTTAAATCCAGGTGAATCAAGGGAAGGAGAAAAAACATTTAGAATTCTGAATTAGGAGTTTTGGTTAGTAACTGTGAATAACATAGTTTAAAAGAAAAAATCTTGATGTATGCAGTCAAAAATATTTTATACATACATGCTTGAGTGTGATTACCTATTTATTTAAAAAGTTGATCTGTTACTGGGTTTAAGCAGATGTTTTTCTTCCTAATATGGTTTATTCTGTGTGGCAAACCTGATAGCATAGAAAACATGAAGGATTTTAAGCCTAAAATCATGTTTCATTTCTCCTTAGTCTAAAGGTTCTAGGCTGGTTGGGCCACAGGGATGGCTCTGCTCCACATGTTTTTCATCTTTCTCTTGGAATTGGGCATGTCCTTCTCAGGACAATGGTAGAGATGGGAGAGAGCATGAACTCAACTGTGTAAGTGTTTTTCAAGCTGCTGTTGGTATTATATCTGCCAACGTTCCAATGGCCAAAGCAAACCACACACAAAGCCTAGAGTCAAGGCATAAGAAGTATATGTAATACAACATTATACAACACAGGGATTGGATACAAGGAGGGATAAAGAATTGGGGTCTTCAATGCAATCTACCATACCTTATAACCCAACCTTGGTTGATTTGACCTAGGGCGGGAGCTGATGAAAGATCAGCACTAAAACATCTCTTAAGTTTATCAGGGGCCCATCCGTGGCTGAAGGGAGCCAATCAGATACTGGTAACAACAAACACCTATATCCTTACTATATATCATGCACAGTTCTATCTACTTTACATACATTATTCAATTCTCATGACATTCTAGAAGTACAATTATTATCCCCATTTTAATTAGGAGGAAACTGAATCACAGTGAAACAAAGCAACTCAACATTGGTAAGTAGAAGGGTCAGGATTCAAACCGAAGTAGTCTGGGTTAAAAGCTCATAGGCTTAACTACGAGATTTTTCTCTTTAGGAGAAAAGCAGAAGGAATTTGCAAAATAGTAGTGGAGCAGAAGTTATAAGTATGCCATGGTAAGCCATATCCACATAAAGAAGGAAACTAAGAAAGCATGTTTAAGAAAGAATAAGAAATCAAGTAGAGGTTAAAGAAGTTAATAGGGAGAGACAGGATGAGAACCTAACAGATGAAAAAAGAAGCAAAGACCCTAAGAGCTGAGACCAGTAGCACAGGGAAGACGAAGGTAGATGTAGCTAGCACTGTTTTGGTCCTAACAAGTTTCCAGTTCTCAGTTCCCACTTCTAGCTTTCTTCCAGAGAAACCTCTGCTCAATCATAGATTTCTGAAGCATAAGAGGTAAAAGCAGAACAGTTGTAGTGGAATATGACACATTTCCATGTGGTCTCTTTCTGGAGCATTTCCTTCCCATTCTCTGTTCTCAGGTGAGCTCTTCTGAACAATTAGGATCCTTAGGAAATTATTTTAAAAACACTGTCCCAGACTGAAGGTCAGCAACATTTTTTTCAAAGGTACAGGATTTTAGGCACCACGGGCTTTCACCAAAACTCAACTGCCACTGTAGAGCAAAAGCATCCATAAGCAATATGTAAATAAGTATGCATGGCTATGTTCCAATAAAACTTTAGCTTTAGTATGGACACTAAAGTTTGATTTTCATAGCATTCTCACATGTCACAAAATGTTTTCTTAATTTTTTTCACCCGTTTCAAAATGTGAAAAAATATTCCCAGCTCAAAGGCCATATAACAGGTGATGGGCTTGATTTGGCCTGTGGGTTATAGATTGCTGAGCCCTGCACTAGACCTTTGTCAAGGGATCCTGGTTAAGAACTCTGGCCTTGCTCATGTATGATAGAACAGGGATGATTTCAGACATGTGTTAAATGGGCATGTAGTCTATAAAACACTGCAGGTGGTTTAACTCTGCCGCTTATCTGCTAAGGTTTTTATTCTACCAACTCAGGTATATGCTGCCCTTTTCAATTCATAACCTCTTTTATTCCACAATAAATAAGGAGATTTAAAAACCCATCTTAAATTCTGCAGGTGTGACATCCTTTTCTGAGAGTAAAGTTTGACCCAAGGAGATTAGGAGGGAACAGCTAAGCTTTTCCATTCTGGAGGTTTTAAGATTATATGACAGAGAAAGAAGAAGGTGGGGGCACCTGAAGGCATTCAGAAGGCCTTGCTCTGGGCCAATGTTGGGGACAAGTCCACAGAAGCTTCCTGATTTAGTTCTGGAATTATATCGCCAACTTTAAATATGCTGTGCCAGTGAGACAATGGAGCAAGCCTGCATAATGGAAATCTAAACAACTCCTGATAACTTTCACATAAAGTCTTTTAACAAGTGCTTCTGGACCATCTGTGGTTTCTTCCTCCCCATTTGGAGCCAATAAACAGAAAGACAGGAAATGAAAGAAGGAAGAAACTCTCCAGAAGGCCCCAAATGTAATCAGCTTCAAAGCAATTAAGAATTGACTATATTTTTATTATCATCTAAATCCCCTTTGAGGTTGATGATAAAAGCTAATTCACTTTGGCTGTATCTTTAATGCATGGGACTTATTAAAAAAAGTCATTTGCAGAAGAAAAGCAAAAAAAGACAAAGCTTCTATTTTGATTGACTACGATTTGTTAATTGCTTGACTGGTCAAATTAAATTGAGTTAAGTATCAAGTCAGCCAAAAAACTCAAGCACTTTTCCATAGATGGAGCCACAGAATAGATAATAGAAAATATATGGAAGTAATCAATCCTCCCTCAATTTCCACTCCCCTCTTTCTACAGAAACACCTCACAATTTAACTTCTATCCTCGAAAGGACTGATATAACCTGACGCTTTGCTTTTATTCTTTCACTGGGTAAACCTCTAAATAAAATACTCTCTATATTATCTGTTGAAAACATATCATCAAACTGGGAAAATTATGATTAAATGGTAATTTGTGATCCCTTCCTTCCTTCCTTCCTTCCTTCCTTCCTCCCTCCCTCCCTCCTTCCCTCCCATCCTCCCTCCCTTCTTCCTTCCTTCCTCCCTTTTTTTTTTGCTGCCGTCACCCTGGTTTATGTGATATTTGTGAGAAAGAGATCTGGCTTAACGAAAACATGGGTCCACTGATACAGGAAAGCAGTAAACGAAAATAAAAAGTGCTTATCTTAGAATCCTCTGTTGTGGAGTCAGCAGTTATAGCGACTAATTGTATTTTTGCAAACTCTAACTATTCTATAAAGTGCTAAAAAAAATCTTAATTCATGATTTTCCCTGAAGCTGTCATTTGGTCTCAGTGGGTGGTCAGGAAGTGAAGTACAACACAGAAGCGTGTTGTGTCTCAGCGAGCCTTCCCTTTGATCAAGCTTTGAGCCCAGACAGGAAACAATATGCTCCTTGCTTTACTGCCATTGCGGATTGTTCATTAGTTTTAATTATTTTCTAAGATCTAGAGGGAGCCATCAGAAAAAATTAATCATGAATGGAAGGCAAGGCAGCCTTCTGTGATCATAAAAACACATAAAGCGTTTTGGATTATGGACATTTTATGATTTACACTCAAACTTGAACTGAAGGGGGCATATGGTACATCAGCATTTATTAAAGAAGCATGGGGATTTATGATGAATCATAAGTTTTGCCATAAAATAATTTGCCTTTCTATTGTGCTTTTAAAGTCAGTTTTGTGAGTATGTGTGGGGGAGTCTTTTCCTAATTTTGACCTTGCCAGAAAAATAAATTTAAAAAATAGCATCTCATTGTCAGGAGTGATTTTATAGATTGGCCAATTATGCAATGCTTGAATTTTCTCCAAGCATTCCTACCAAACTCAGGGAATTCTCTCTTCTGGAGCAGCCTATTCCATCCTGGAAAGTGGAAAAGTTTAGAACCCGGTCTCTCCATGACTTCACATACACACTGACCACCGTAGTTTCATAAAATAAGCTCAGTCTTTCTCCCATGATAGCCATTTAAGTGATGAAGCAGCTATTGAGGCCTTTTACATTTTATGAAAGGTTTAAGATTGCAGGCTTTGGAATCCAACTGCTCAGGTTCAATTCGGGATTCTGTCACTTATTAGAAGTGTTCCTAGACACCTATGTAGCCATCGTAAGCCTCGGTTTCTGCCTCCTGAAGATGGGTGTGAAGATGACATAATTTTGGGTCCTCTCACTATTAGGGTGACCAACTTGTCCTGGTTTTATTTATCTATTTTTTTAAAAACAGTTTTATTGAGGAACATTTTACATATGATAATTGCATATTTTATACATGCATATTTTATAACCTGTACATGTATATACCCATGAAATTGGCAACACAAAGTAGTAAGCATATTCATCACTCCAAAAAGTTTCCTTATGCCCTTCTGTAACCCCTCTCTCCTACCCTTTCCAGCCCCTAACTAAAGCTTCCTTTCCTTTCCTATTTCCCTTTTCCTTTCATTTTTCCTTTCCTTTCCTTCTTATTTAAATTAAAGTTAGTTAGCATATAGTGAAATAATGATTTCAGGAACAGAATTTAGTGATTCATCACTTACATTATACATCCAGCGCTCATCCCAACAAGTGCCCTCTTAATGCCCATCATGCATTTAGCCCCTCCTTCTACCCAACACCCTGCCAGCAACTCTCAGTTTGTTCTCTGTATTTAAGAATCTTTTATGGATTTTCTCTCTCTCTGTTTTTATCTTACTTTTTGCTTCCCTTCCCCTAGGTTCATCTGTTTTGTTTCTTAAATACCACATATGAGTAAAGCCATATGATATTCATCTTTCTCTGACTTATTTCACTTAGCATAATATACTCTAGTTCCATCCATGTTGTTGCAAATGGCAAGATTTCATTCTTTTTGATGGCTGTGTGTGTGTGTGTGTATACACACGTGTGTATATATATATACACACACACACATATATATATACACACACACATATATATACGTATATATATACACATACATATATATATATATATATATATATATATATATATATATATATATATATTTACACATACACATCTTCTTTATCCATTCATCAGTTGATGGACATTTGGACTCTTTTCATACTTTGGCTGTTGTCAGTAGTGCTGCTATAAACATTGGGGCGCATGTGCCCCTTCGAAACAACACTCCTGTATACTTTGGATAAACACCTAGTAGTGCAATTGCTGGGTCATGGGGTGGTTCTATTTTTAGTTTTTTGAGAAGCCTCTCTACTCTTTTCCAGAATGCCTGCACCAGTTTGCATTCCTACCAGCAGTGCAAAAAGAGATCCTCTTTCTCCTCATCCTTGCCAACATCCATTGTTGCCCGAGTTGTTAACTTTAGCCATTCTGACAGGGGTGAGGTGGTATCTCATTGTGGTTTTGACTTGTATTTCCCTGATGATGAGTGATGTTGAGTACACCACATGTTGGTACAGGGTGCCTCTTAGCCATCTGGATATCTTCTTTGGAAAACTGTCTATTCATGTCTTTTGCCCATTTCTTCATCGGATTATTTGTTTTTTTGGGTGTTGAGTTTGATAAGTTCTTTATAGATTTTGGATACTAACCCTTTATCTGATATCTTGCAAATATCTTCTCCTGTTCTATTGGTTGCCTTTTAGTTTTGTTTATTGTTCCTTTTCTGTGCAGAAGCTTTTTCTCTTGATGAGGTCCCAACAGTTCATTTTTGCTTTTGTTTCCCTGCCTCCAGAGACATGTCAAGTAAGAGGTTGCTGTGGCCTGTCCTGGTTTTAAAAGTGAATGTACACATCCTGGGAATGCCAGGCAACTGGGATGATTTACCATCCTATTCAAATGTATTGGTTACTCACTTCAGGATTTTTCTGCCCCATATAAAGTAGCCTTAAGATGTCCCTAGGAAAAGGGGCACCTGGGTGGCTCAGTAGGTTAAGCACGTGACTCTTGACTTCGGCTCGGGTCATGATCTCACAGTTCGTGGGTTTGAGCCCCACATTGCTTGGGGTTTTCCCTCTCTTTTTCCCTCTCTCTCTTAAAATAAATAAATAAACTTAAAAATAAAAAGATGTCCCTGGAATGACCTGCCACATGGGAGAGTCCACTTAAAATCTCAAAAAATGTGTTGGGGGATTCAGTAAGAGCCACTCTTTGGTCAGAGCTTTCTTTCTTTCTGATAACTGGTGTCTTTAATGCTGTGGCCTTGGCTTCCGATTTGGGCTCATTAAGTATTAGCTTTAACTGCTTCATTATAAAACTGATTTGGCCCCTCTCTTATCCATCTACCTCTGCAAGATGCTGCATCTGGTATCACAGAGAGAACTCATCTGTGCTTTCCTGGTGCTGAGCTGGTATTTCCCTAGAGACTATCTCCACTCTGTCCTCTGACATCAGTCACCCTGTACCAAGTCACAGACATGGGCTTAAAAATCACTGGAAATCAATTTATCTTCACTCTTAGGTACTGGCTTCTTAACCACTTTATGAAGCCTCTTAGTGGGTACTGTCCTCCAATTCCCACTTTGCTGTATCTGTCTATAATCACATTATGAGAGAACTTATCCATGCCTTTCTGGAAGTTCAATATACGATTTCTCCTTTCTTCATGTTTCTTCTCTTATAGAAACTTTTGAAAAAGGAAAATGAGTTTGGTCTGGTATAGTGGTTGGTTCCTGTGATTCCTCTTTTCTTTTACAACACTTTTAGAAACATCTCTGTGATCATGGCAATGTATATGCTTTGTGAAAGAGAGCAAGAGACCCAGGCATTTTCCTTAATGGCCAAGGATAAGGACATTTGCCAGTTTAGAAATGACTACTCCAAGCAGGAGATAATTAGCATGCTCTTGGCTTAGATGTCCCAAAATTCCCCATGGAAACCTATGGCTGGTTGCCCCTTCATGCAGGGTTGGAATGTCCACGCAAAAAGTCTGCACTATGTTATTCTCTCTTTTTTTTTTAAACATTTATTTATTTTTGAGACAGAGAGAGACAGAGCATGAACGGGGGGAGGGCCAGAGAGAGAGGGAGACACAGAATCTGAAGCAGGCTCCAGGCTCTGAGCTGTCAGCACAGAGCCCGACGCGGGGCTCGAACTCACGGACCGTGAGATCGTGACCTGAGCAAAGTCGGACGCTCAACCGACTGAGCCACCCAGGCGCCCCATGCACTATGTTATTCTCAAAGGTCCTCATAAGTCCAACTGCCCTTAAGATTTTGGCTGTGAGCCACCTACTCGCCAGGTACAGTTAATTAGTAGAAAACATCCTTAACACCTTCCTGAGTGCTTACTGCCAGGCTTAGGTGAATCTAAGAGAAATTTCTCAGGTATAGTCTTCTGCACAGCCAAGTTTCAGACCTGCTTTAGGTTTCTTTTGATATTGTACTTTAGAAAAATTGCCTAAGATTATAATGAACATTGGTAAGTGGTAGAGAATCCACTTTCGCCTTTAAAATTCAGAACTAGATTTGCTAATCTTTAGGCTTCTGAAGAGTTTCCACGTTGTTTGTTCTCTTTTGAACCTTGTGGTGTTTCAGATTCTTTTCTCTCAAATGGAACTTCTCATGTGGAACACAAATGGGAGTTGCAGAGAGTTGGTAATACATTAGAAGTTGTAAGCAGGTTTTAAGGAGGAAGGAAAGGTCTGGAAATCTTTATCCTTTCTGAAATTCTACAGAAGGTGTTTTCTAATATTCTGTATACATTTTACCTTTTGTTACATTGTAAAGTCTCCAAGAATAGCAAATAGATTTTATTCATCTTTGTAGCCTACACAATGTTTAGCATGGGGTCTTAAAAAGTAGTCATTTTTTTTTTGTGTGTGAAAGAATATATTCTAAAGAGAGAAATTAATCACATATATCCCTCAAGGTAAAAAGGTGATTTTTCTAGAACTACAGCTGTCACTATCCTGAATTTCAGTTAGGTGGGATTAAAAAATACCACTGATGGGGGTAGTTTAATGGAGCTCCACAAAATGGTGTGTGGATCCATGTCCCTGCCCATTAACTGTTCATCCCTCCCACCTTCCACCATGAACAATGTTAATGTCAACAATTTCTGTTTATACTGTGGTTAATTATTCACAAAGTCAATGCTTAGTTCTAATGTCATTTTTTTTTTTGAGGTAGATAATCAATAATCCCATTTTTCAGTTGAGAAAACTAAGGCTTAGTAAGCAAAGTGACTTTACTAAGGAAACAGAGCTACAAAGTGCAGAGCCAGCACATGGTATGTCATCTGGCTCCTTCTAATCTATCCACCTTCCTAAGGGATCTTCCTCCTGTCACTTTCGCCTCAATATCAGCAATGCTCAACTGGAATGTGCATCAGAATCACTTGGAGGGCTTATTAAAGTGCAGATTACTGGGTCCCTCCCCAAAGTCTCATTTAGTAGGTCTGGATGAGGCCTGAGAATATGCATTTCTAACAAGTGCCCAAATGATGCTACTGCTCGTCCTAGGCAACAGACTTTGAAAGACAGTGCTCTACACTGGGTGTTATATGGAAGTGATAAATAACTGAATTCTATTCCTGAAACTAGTATTGCACAGTAAGTTAACTAGAATTTAAACAAAAAATTGAAAAGTTAAAAAAAAGACTGTGCTCTACACAGTATATTTCCCACAGAATAGAGTGATATTTCCTCAACTCAAATCAGTTTAAATGTCATGTTTTCAAACAAACTTCCAATACCTTCTTACTTATACTGATTATAAAAACCTGATCCCTCACACCTGCTTATGAGGCCCTTTTTCATATGGTCCCTGATGATCCCTCCATCCTAATTTCCTCCCTGTTCACTGAGCCTTCTTTCTGCTGCTCATCTCTCAAACTTCTTCCCACCTCAGAGCCTTCAGAAAGGAATATTCCACTTCAAATCTCTGAAAGTATGGCTCCTCCTTATCATTTGAGTGTTAGCTCAAGGTGAGTATCTCTGTAGTCTTTCCCTGACTTTCTTATTAAGAGTTGCCTTCCCAGTGACTATCCTGTCAGTTCATTCTTATTTTTCTATTTTATTTCATCGTTTTCTTTTCCCACCACCAGAATGCAAACGCTGTCAAAACGGAGCTGTTGTCTGCCTTATTTACTTCTCTGAACTCTGTGCCTAAAACCAGGTTTGGCATATTGCTACTCAAGAGACATTTGATAAATGAATGAAGGAGCCTCCAAAACTCTTTTTTAAATGTTTATTTATTTATTTTTGAGAGAGAGAGAAAGCAGGGGAGAGACACAGAGAGAAAGAGAGAATCTCAAGCAGGCTCTGCACTGCCGGCATAGAGCTCAGTGTGTGGCTCAAACCCACAAACTGTGAGATCATGACTGTAGCCGAAATCAAGAGTCGGATGCTTAACTCACTGAGCCACCTAGGCGCCCCTCCAAAATTCTCTTAAAACCTACAAAATCCTTCAGGTTAGGAATCCAGGTGAGATCTCAGGTCTCATACCTTCTGAATCTCTGAGGGTCAGTAATCAGTTCCATTATACCTATAACTTTCCTTGCCTTTGGAGAAATGGACACTATATGAGACTAAGGGCACCTTGTAGTGATGCTAGTTTAAAACAAAGTGTAGGTCATATATACAGTGACAAGTAGAGCTAAAGAACATATTTTCCTCACTATATGACTAAAGCAGTAAACGAAATCCTTAAGGAGCTACGGAATCTTGAAAGAGATGAGAAATTGACTCCAACCACTATCTGTAAATACTTTTAGTCTCTGTTGCTGACTTCAGAGATTGGATAAGGCTATACTCATGAACAGGTGCAGTGGCTATAGATGTGTGTGTGTGTGTGTGTGTGTGTGTGTGTGTGTGTGTGTGTGTGTGTAAATAAATACAGAGACAAAACATCTGTGGTCTATCTTCTTTTACGCAAAGTGTCAATCTTTTCTTCTCAGTATTTGAGGATCTGGTGGAGATTTCCTTGCCTCCAGCTCAATGGCTGGGCATGTGCCCCAGACCAGGCCAATAACATTACTCCATTCTTCTCATAGTGATTGGTCAAGGTATACACAAGTGCAACATGCCAGGGCCAATAAGAGTCCCGTCTATGAATTGTCCTTGTGCTGGCAGGAAATATACTCTCTCCTCAATCATGAGAAACCACTGGAGACTTTGGCAACCACCTTGTCACTACATGGAGATAACCTAATTGGGAATAAAACATAATCTAGATATGGAGACACAGAGGCTGGACCACAAAGGTTTAGTCCATGGATCTAGGTGTGCCTGCATCTAACACTTGAATCTCTTACTTGGGTGAATACATTATTTTACATTTGTACTTAAGCACATTTAAAATACATTCTGTCACTTACAGCTGAAAGCATGCTGAGGGATCCAGCATATCCCACATGTCCTTATGAGACTCCTCCCTGAATAGTCCTGCTGTGCTGTGTTATGTTTCTGTCAACACCTAGTTCAAAGGCAGTTGGAACCACCCACAACACTGCACTCAAGCTACTGTGAATCTGATGCCCACACACCATTGCAGAAAATGTTATTAATAACAATCCCTTCATTTCGATGGAGTTTTCTTCCAAAGAGTTCAAGAATCCAGTATATATTTCTTTTCTCTTCATATTGTTTCTGTAATAGAGAACTAAAAACAGATACTCCCAAGTTGTGTGACCCTGGGCAGTTACATCACCTCTGGGAGTGTCAATATTCTAAAGTATTAAAAAGAGGGATAGGGTGGTGAGGCAGGAGTTTTGGATTTGACATTTGGTGAGACTCCAACACAATGTAAAACAATTAACATCATGACTGCAGGATTCTGCAAAATGAAATGTTAATACTGAACACTAGTGTCTGCAAGTAAGTTCTCAGAAAACACATTCTGGGTCACATCAGAATATTTCAATGTCACTCAGAAGCATGAAAAAAATACTCTCATGCTTCCTAACTGATCTCTTATCTAAAAGGAAAAGATAAACTGAAGCAGTTTCAAGAGATCCACTTGCTGTATTTTACTATGAACTTCCATAGGAAAAGAACATTGTCATTTTACCACAAACCTTGCAGCATTAGCCAGGATAATATGCCCAAGAGTTAAGCTATGAATTACAGCTATCTTCTTAGTTCCCCAAAGCAAATCTGACTCTGAGAAGGATGAGTTTGTGTGATCCACACTTGTGAAAAAAAATACATCTAAATCATTCCTTCTTAAAGGGTTATAACTCAACAGATGATCTGTATTATGCCACCTTATTTAAAGCCATTTGAACCAACATAACTCAAACATGAGCAAATAAACCACCACTGGACAGATAGCGAATTTGTGTCATCATTACTTAGCCATTTTTGAACATTTACTCTGTGCAGAGTTTATTAACATATTTTCTTAGCGGAAAATGTAAAACAGACAGAGTTCTTGCTTCAAGTAATAAAGCAAGTTGTGGGAGTCCATGGGAGACACCAGGAAAACATTCCAAGGAAACATTTAACTACCTGATAACTGATATGCCAAAAAGAATAAAAATTGCAGAGAGAACTAGATGGAATTAATGCTAAAAAAGCAGAAAAGATATTATCTAGACATTTTCTCTATTTTTCTCTACTTTTTCTATTATCATGAGATTTTCTAGAAGGTGGGGGGATATATCAGTATTTGGGAGTATTTGAAAAGATGCATGTTCTTTTATGAGTGGCAGAGGCAGACAGTTTATAAATGAGGACCAGAAAACAGTATTAAGTGGCCTGGTTGAAAAACATGTCACTTTACACTATCTAAAATATCAATGAAGTGAATAGGGCATCTCTTTTAAGAAGTGATGTCTAACAACAATGACAATAGCAATTGTTTTGTTTTCTTTAGTGAAAGTATGCCCAAAGCCCAAATATTATATGGGACATACTTGTAGTAAAAACAAAATGTTTTTTTGTTCATCTGAAATTGAAATTTAACAGGAAATCCTGTATTTTCACTGACTAAATGTGGAAGCTCTATATAAAAGGATCATAAGTCAAAGATTGTGTTTTCTCTTTTTTAAAGAGAGATAAGCAAGTGTTGAAGATATTCCTATCAATACCATATAGCACTTAATTATGTGCCATGTCTTATTCTGAGCACTTTACACATTTTCCACTCATTGAATCTTTATAAAAACCTATGAGGTTCAGATCATGATGTTATCCTCTTTTTCCCTGAGGAAGAAACTGAGGCACAGAGAGAGGGGGAAAGCACAGAGCTGAGGCAGGATTTGAACACAGGCAGTCTGGCTTTAGAATCTGTGTTCTTCCCAAATGTTCACTGACTGATGAATGGAAAAAGAAGATGTGATATATATATATATAATGGAATATTACTCAGCCATAAAAAAGAATGGCATCTTGCCATTTGCAATGATGTAGTTGGAGCTAGAATGTATTACGTTAAGGGAAATAGGTCAATCAGAGAAAGACAAACACCATATGACTTCACTCACATGTGGAATTTAAGAAACAAAACAAATGAGTATATGGGAAGGGGAAGGAGAGAAGAGATGGAAATCAACCACAAGAGACTCTTTTTTTAAATTTTTTTTTCAACGTTTTAATTTATTTTTGGGACAGAGAGAGACAGAGCATGAACGGGGGAGGGGCAGAGAGAGAGGGAGACACAGAATCGGAAACAGGCTCCAGGCTCCGAGCCATCAGCCCAGAGCCTGACGCGGGGCTCGAACCCACGGACCGCGAGATCGTGACCTGGCTGAAGTCGGACGCTTAACCGACTGCGCCACCCAGGCGCCCCTAAGAGACTCTTAATAATAGAGAAGAAACTATGGGTTGAGAGAGGGAGGTGGGTGGGAGGTGGGCTAGAAGGGTGATGGGTACTAAGGAAGTATCTGTTGTGACAAGCACTGAGTGTTGTACGTAAGTGATGAATCACTGAATTCTACTCCTTAATCCAATAATGCACTGTATGTTAACTAACGTTTAAATAAAAAGCAAGCAAACAAACAAAAGAATCTTTGTTCTTAATTACCAGGTAATTATGGCAGGCAAAGTCTGTGGCCACACAGTGAGGGAGAAAAACACCTCATCATGGCTCTTTTAACACAGAGTTTAACTATTGCCTCAGCCCTCAAAACCAAAAACACAGTCCTTGGGAAAACATTGCTCTAATCTTGAAGAGAGCTCCAGATATCCCTCTATGCGGTCTGGACACCATCTAGTAGCTGGCTGTAGCCTACTGGTTCCTCACCTTCTAGTACCTTCCACCCACCCCCTCAAAATTCCCCTGATGGCCACTAATGTCCCTCCCTGACTGGCTTGTAAAGGTCATTTTATGGTTTTATCACACAGCAAAAAGCCAGCATCACAGTACACCATACCAACATTTGCCCAGACTCTTTCTTTGGCCAGGTGCTCTCCTGGCAACGTAATAAGTGGTAGGCCCCCATGGGAGATGAGTAAGGGGCTATGCCGCCCACAAGCCTAATTTACTGCCAGGGACTCAGGCACTTGCTAGGCTAAAAGGCCAGTCCTTTTGTACTATTTTCTATCTGTCAAGACTTGTTCTCCTGATTGGTAGAGAGCTCCTGATGGATTTTCAAATACGAGCAAACACCATACAAATCCAGCAGACACATCTCAAGAATTCCAGAGAGAAGAATGGTAGATATCACTGAAGGGTGATTTTCATTGAATTGATGCTCTAATTTGTACAACATAAATGAAAGAAAATCATAAATATGCATGCTTAGCATATTTAAAAACAATTAGGTCCCTGTATTGACCTATTTTAGCTTTTTATACTACACTATCAATTTGTGAAGTGTTCAAGCATTTTACTTCTAGTTAGACATTTATTTCAATAAAGTGATATAAAACCCTTCGTCCATTCCTGCTTAGAGCTGAGGAATAAGCCTATTTGTAATGACTCTTACATGAGAATTGTATTGAGTAGTTTTCTATTGTAATCAGACATTACATGAAATTAGAAACAATAGGGGAGCAAAATCAATCAGCCATGGCAGAGGGATTGAGATAATAATGACTTATTTGCCTGGGTTGCTTTAGAAAATTAATAACAACAGAGGTAATTACTAACCTGGGAAAGTCAGACTCTTGATCATTCTTTAACACTTTTAAACACGAAGCACACAGCAAACCATCACTGCAAGGCACATGCCTGTTTGCTGCAGTCAACAATGAACCGGCTCAGGTGGCTCAAAACTCACATCCTTGAGATTACTAGTTCTCAACTGGAGATGACTTTGTTGCCAGTGGGACATATGGCAATAGGAGGGGACATTTCTGGTTGTTCCAACTTGGGGCATGGGTGCTATGGGCATCCAGAGGGTAGAAACCAGAGATGCTGCTACATATTCTACCATGCATAGGAGAGTGCCCAGGATGCAGAATTTACCAGCCCCCAATATGAACAGTGCCAAGGCTGAGATACCCAGGCCCAAATGCCCTGTCTCAGGGTCATCAACTGTGAGACACAGTTCACAAGGCAGGTCATGAGAGCACCCAAAAAAGGAGCAGCGATGATAGGTCCAAGATGAATGGCTTATCTCCTGCTTCCCTTGGCTGAAGTCTCTATTCTGCACAAAAGACTTGACAAATCCCTTCCTTTTTCTTCTAGGTCTATGGGTTCTCCAGTGCAGGGGCATATATCACAGCCACCTGGCTGCTGGCTGTAAGATGCTGCTGTGGGATCAGACAGCTCAATGTATCAAAGAAGGGGCCCCTCTGGACACAGCAGGCAAACAGGAAGGTCGATGGGAAAATTGAAACTGGCTCTTTTTTCTGAGTCCCTAGATGTTGGTCATTTGGAAGTGACCTGACCTTTACTATTCAAAATATTTACTGAGCCAGCTTCCAAGGTACAAAAGGTATAGGTATATATGAAAGGATGAGATGGTTGAACAGATACACTAAGTACGTCTGCATCACATGCCCCAAAATTGCACGTTTATGCCTCAAGTAATCCTATACACAGATTGTCTTATGCTATGCAAAGCTGACAGTGACTACTTTGCAGTGTGGCCAAAACAATACAGCAAATTTCCTACCAAACCCACCATTAGGTCCACAAGATCTTGAAGATGGCTTTTCCTTGCTACTTTCCTTTTGTTAAACGTACGCTCCCATTTCACAGTGCTAGAAAAGTTTATTTTTACTATACTAGAAAAAGTAAAATTGGGATAAAATATTTGTCCAAATCAGCTATTTTAGGAATAATCAAAAAGTAAATGCAGTTTAATCTGTAACATGGCTACCTTCTCTTCTTTGCTCATAGTCCAAGCTGTTCTTATTGGCATTCCAATCGCCTACAGCATCTGGATGCCCAGAGTATATCCCACTGAGACTTGGGTGAATCTCCCTGTAATGTCTCAGACCTGTCCCTTTGTCTATCACCTTGAATACTATGGACCTGCTCTTTGCTTAGGTGGCATTAGCATCAGGCCATCCCATAATTGTCGTTAGAGGTGCTTTCAGGTGAAGCAGAAGGGTGTGTCTTTAATTGTGGGGCTCTCTGGCCCCATGCAGTTTTCTCAGAGGAGGATTTTAGCTTAGTGTCCCTCAGATCATGCCATTTGGGTGGCCTACTTAGCTACTCTGTGAAACCTTTCAAAATCAAGTGACTATTGCAACTCTTTTACCTCAAGTGATATAGACCTTGTATTGTATTGTATTGTATTGTATTGTATTGTATTGTATTGTATTGTATTGTATTGTATT
>NW_024412414.1:10681290-11060049 GCF_014898765.1 Herpailurus yagouaroundi | reverse complement strand
TTGTATTGTATTGTATTGTATTGTATTGTATTGTATTGTATTGTATTATCCAGGAAGGCTCCCCATTTCCATACATTTTTTCCAGAGACATTATTTAATCTTTTCCTGAACTCCTCAACAGGTACCTTCCCAGCTTCTCAAATATTACACTCATTTTACTAGAAGCACAGAATTTTCAGAGATGCCTAGTTCTGTCCTCGCATTTTACAGATGAAGAAACTAAAGGCTCACTGTCTTGTCCACTGTTACCTTGTAGATTGTCACTCTTCAAGGTATTTGATGCTCCTCTCTGTGAATGATTTTGTTTTTTCACTCCTTTGCCAGCAGATTTGGCTAACTTCTTTGCTTTGGTCAAAGGAACATGAGTAGAATTTTAGGCTACTTTCAAGAAGGAATTTTAAGAGCTATTATGTTCTGCCATGTTCTCTACCTCTTTCTATACAACAAGCAATGCCCTGGATAGGGATTGTTCCCTCAGTCTGGGTTCCACATTAGGGATGAAACAAGGCAGGACCATAGTCAACCTGGAGCAATGTACATGAGAAATAAGCCTGTATTATTGTAAGCTGCCCCTTGAGGTCATCTGTTACTGCATCATTACATAGCTTATACTGACTGGTGTAGTCGCCAAGCAAGTTAATAACGGTTGGTCAGTCCTTATTCCTACACCAGTTTTCCAACATACCACACTGAACAGAGCATATATTAGCTACAATGAGCTACCAAAAGAATAACATCCAACATTTGAGCAGAGAGACTGTGGTTTTGATATTTTTAGTTAGTTTGTATCCCATAACAAATTAGAAAGGCTTTGAGGATTACCCACACCATGGATAAATTGCATTTGTGGGAATCACTAAGGGCATATTCCTCAGCAAGGCATAGCTTAAAAGTTTGCACTTTCCATAAACTTCTATTTCACACTGCAGAAGGTAAATTGCATCTTACACAGTACCAAACATAATACGCTATTTAAAATAAAAAAATAAACCCAAAACATTAGAAAAACTCCTGAAATTCAGAGGACATCAAACAACAACAACAAAAATAAGACACAGTGACAGAAAGACAGAAAGGAAAAAGAAAAAAAAAACCTTAGACACTGCACAGAATTGTAAACATCATTTAGGTGTATAAATTTACCTCATTATTTTCTAGTTAACGAGTTTTCAAATAAGCTAAGAACATTCTGGTGATGTCTTTACTTAACACTGTAATTTCACAAACTGTCAAGAATGAAGAACTCCACTGGGGTAAATGAAGATATGCTTGAATTTTCTTAATTGCCACCTTGCTAAGGCTTCGAGCTCATTGTTTAGCTGTGTGACAAATGGTTCTAAGCACTGTCAGGCAGTCGCAGGGGAGACTGGGTTGCTATACAATGTGCCTGTCTCATTACTGTGTTGCTGACAGCCCACAGGCTGGGAAAGCAAACAACACTTGTTTCAGGAGTAGAGTTGCAGGGGCCAGTGTGGCAGTGAATGACAAACCAGAGGAGCTCTCACTACTGTTAGAATGTTGGCTCTTCCCCTGTCTGATCATTCACCCTGGGAGAAGGACTGGCTTGAGGGGGAAAACTAGGTCTCTGCATCAGCCCCTAACACAGTACCGGGCACACGGTATGTTCTCAATAAATGCTTATTGGATGGATGGATGGATGGATGGATGGATGGATGGATGGATGGATTAACATCCCTCTTACCCACGTTTATTAGCACCTTCCTTTCTCTTCTCCACTTGCCAGAAAAAAAAAAAAAAGACTGAGTAAATTTAATCACATGATAATAGAGTGTTCCAGGTTTTCACTGTGAGGCTAGGTCTCTCTACCTCCAGCCCATACAAATCACCTCCCCTTCACACCTACACTCACATTCTTGCACCTGTTTCTCTGCCCCACCAGGTCACAACTCCTCTGAGGGATGAACTTGTTGCTGAGTCAACTTTCACTCTTTCCTAATGCTTGCAAAGCATTTTATTCTCACCAGGTGTTCTACATCTTTTAATTTTTAAAATATTGTTTTATATGCTTACTGTGTTGTGTCTTAGAAATGTTTGCTACTTAGAAGAGAGATGGGATGAGAATAGAAAATGCTGAACACAAAAGAGTGAATTGCTGAGGGAGAGTTTCAGATACAAAGATAGGAGAAATACTTCTTTGAATCTTACTTCCTAAAAGAATGGTCTCAAGTCCTGGTCTTTGGTGTATGGCTTGCGTTCTCAGTGGTGGTGTTATCATCCCCAAGAGGGGAAAATTGGTTCTTGAGGGCTCAAGAATTGTTAAATATGACAATGGTTTATGACCCTTTAAAGGGCCACAATACATACACAGTCCTTTTGTGATATTAAAATTTCATGGGGGTGTATGGGGAAAAGTGTCTAAAATGAACATAAAATAAAAGCAAGGTTAAAGAACACTCACTGGTTTATGAGGATATTTTTCCTAGCTCAAAGAAAAAGGGGCTGTGAATGCTATCATATATATGTATATAAGTCTGCATAGTGTAGATGAGATCAATAATCCATTCAGTTTTACCAATAGGAATTTTTTGGAAAAGCCTTGACTTTGAGATTTTTCTTCACAAATTAAATATTAGATAACTCTGTTGGTATTTGTCTACATTTAAAAAAAGTGCTTCTGGTCACTGAAATACAAAAGTTTGGGAACCACTATTTTGAACAATGGACTACTCAATTCATGTGCAAACTCGTAAGAAACTTACAAGTTTCTTACTATGTGCAAAGTGAGTCTTGTCAGATATGAAACAAAGCAAGGAGAGCTTATTAGGGAATTACCTCAGTCCCAGAAAGAATTCCAGAAAGAGATATATTTCTGTAAGATCCAGTGCAGGGGCTGAGTTAATCATGCTCTTTAGCTCAAGCTAAATGACTGTTGATTGTTCGGGCTGTTTGCTTGAGTGATAGATTCATTAAGTCTACCCACTCCCATCCCTCTCTCCCTCAACATTCTAATGTGTTAAAAGTGCATTCTATTTGATATATTATTGCAGAATGTGTATTGTTGCTCTGTGTGAATTTTTAATCTATGCACACAGCAGTGTTATATGTCCTGTTCTGTTTCTTTCTCTATTTTTACTACTTTTTAAAAATCTGTCTGTGTTGTTCTATTGCTTCCTCTGGTACATAATCCTCCTGGACGTGTGCCCACCATGATCTACCCATCACTCTTCTAGAAACGCACACCCATGTTGCGTTTAACTCCTCAGGAATTCAAATATACTGGCAAGATAATTGCTCACATGTGTCCCCTTATCTGGGATCTGGGTCTGAGTCACCTGGGATGCATTCCAGATAGGGACCTTCAAGATTCATCCTGGAATATGTGTCAATTATTTTGAAAAAATTTTTTGGCATCGGTAGTCATTAACTTACGAGTTTCTTACTATTTAACTTTATTTTAGAGATATTTCCTTTGATTAGTATATATTTTCATACACCGATGAATTCTGATAGCTAGTGTATTTTTATATTTATGTTCATAAATGAAATGTGCCTATAATTTCTATGATTTGTTTTCTACTCTTGTCTTTATCTTTACTTGGAATTAAGAACACAAGGGGCACCTGGGCAGCTCAGTTGGTTATGCATCCGACTTCAGCTCAGGTCATGATCTCAAGATTTGATTTATGAGTTCACGCCCTATGGTGGGCTCTGTGCTGACAGCTCAGAACCTGGAGCCTGCTTCGCATTCTGTGTCTCCCTTTCTCTCTGCCCCTCCCCACTCATGCTCTGTCTTGCTTGCTCTCTCAAAAATAAATAAACATTAGCAAAATAAAATAAATGAATTCTGGTTAGTTAATATACAGTGCAATAGAATATATATTCTGTATTTCTAAACTGTTTTCTTGAGATACAATTCACATAGCATAAAATTCACTTGCTTCAACACAGTTGTTTTAAGTCACTTGTTTAAATACACCTATTGTAAGTCACTTGTTTAAATACACTTGTTTTAACTTTAATGATTGTTTTAGTAAATTTACAGAGCTGTGCAACTGTCATCACAGTCCAGTGTTAAAAGCTTTCCATTACCCCAAAAAGATCCCACCTTTGGGAGCAGGGGCCAGTTATTCCCTGTTCTCAGCCCTAGACATCCATGAATCTCCTTTCTGCCTTTATAGATTTGCCTCTTCTGGATTGCATTCTGTTTCTTTGTTTCTCTCCACTAGTTTTTTTTTTTTTCCCAAAGAATCAGGTTTTAGTTTTACTAATATTCTCTCTTTATTTTGCCAATTTTGAAAGAGCTGTCAGTCCATCTCTTAGTGACAGTCACCAGCTATAGCAGCAGGACACATTGATATTACAGGCCCATTATTCCTCTGATAGTCATTTAGGCTTTGACTGGGCACAGTGTCTACTAAGCCTCTTCTCTTTGGAGACTGTGCTCATTTGTCAACACAGACTTTAACATTCTCTGGGCAGTTTGCCCCAAATCCTGGTTTCCCCCATATGTCAGAGGCCCAACTTCTGTGAAGCCAGACTCTGAAATTCTTGGGGAAAAAAGGATCCTGAGTTTTCTGGTCTAGACATCCAAGCCCCTAAACTTGTCTGGGATCTCTAGATTTAAATTTATACCATTGTGAGTCATCATGTGCTTAATTAAAAAAAAAAAAAAGCAGAAAGCCAAAATATGAAGTGGCTGGTTCCTTGCTCAAGGATAGAAGCCCTTTCTGGCCAAATCAATTTCTGATTGCTGAAGAAGAGTGTCAACATTGTCCCTCAAGTAAAAAAACAGAGGACAAAGGACTAGAAGGTATTTTGAAGTCCTGTGTCTCTCATCTTGCTTTGCAAATATGTGCCCACTACTGCCCCCTTTCCACACTCTGTACAATGATTACTGATCGGGCCTTATGGAAAATTTTTTTCATCTTCTTTGTGGTTCTGCTCCCTCACCAATCACTGGGAAAGGGCCGGGAGATAATACTGATCATCAAGAGTAGACTAAGCACTTTATGGAATTTCCTCTAAATACTCACAGTGGCCCTTTGAGGTTAGTACTATTATTATTCCAATTTCAGAAATAAGGCAATGGGGAGAGGCGAGGCCATTTGTCTAGGCCTCTTATCCTCCAGTCACTTAGTGACTTTCTAAGGTCACACAGATGGGGTCAGCGCCTGAATGAAAACTAACATCTATCTCCCTGCAAAGTCTCATATTTCTCCTGCTCCAATAAAATGTGCCTGCAGTGTTAGGCTGGAAGGGACTTTGGAGTTCATCTAGGGAAATACTTTCAACCTCCCCCAAGAGGTGTGAGACAAATGTCTAGAGGCAGAGTAGTCATTAATTAAAAGTTAGAACTGTGGGCACCTTCTTGATGGTTCTAAGACTTTGAATCACCTGTTCTGTCCACTGTGGTCTTTATGTGGGCCTCTGGGATCAAGCTGCTCCAGTATTTAATGAGAAAATGCCAAGAGTGGGTTTAATTTACTTGAAGGCTGCCTTCATCCCACCTTCACAACACAGAGAAGCACAATTTCAGTGCAAACTGGAGAACATTCAGTGTCTTAAATCCTTCTAAATTCTCTTCAGTTGATTGTGTGCTTGAGAGGCTAGTCCCCAGATAATTAAAATAACCTGGTTACTTGGAGAAGAAGTCTTTGTTCAGGTAGCTCTGATGATCTGGGACACCTTCCCGTTTGCTTAGATTTTTCAGATTCTGGACCAATCCCTCGTCCTCCTCTATGGAGTCTTCCCAGATTTCTCTAGCTTCTAAGACTGAAATCCAAATTTACAGCCCATGTTCCTTGCCCCATTTATTTGCTAATAACCTGAGTCTGGCCATATGATGAGACCAACATTGTGTGTATGCATACTGGGTGAAAGGGGCACTTGTATAGCTGGGGTGTTAGAATATTGCTACATATTGAAAGTTCCTATCTTTATCTCTGCTTATCTTTATCCCCCTGGGTTGGCAAACTGTTTCCTCTTTAAAGGCCATTATCTTGATTCACAAACACAGAAAAAAATTATTTACTCTCATCCTTGGGATGTTTTTCTGTCTGGGTAACTTTTCATCATTGAAAAGTCAGCACCAAATTTACCTTCAGGAAGATATCCCTAATTTTTAAATCTGAGTTATATGCCCCTTTGTGATACTTTTGTGACCCCTACCAATACCTATATCAGGGGTCAAATATTATTTTCTATTAAGTACCTGTTAGTAAATATTTCCAGCTGTGGGGTTACATAAAGTCTGTCACAACTACTCAACTACAACCTGAGCCGATTTAGCTCAAAAGCAGCTGTGGGTGTGGCAGTGTTTCAGTAAAACTTTATTAACACTAAAATTTGAACTTCATATCATTTTCATGTGTCACAAAATATTATTCATCTTTTGATTTTTTCTGGCCATTAATTTAAATTTTCTGGCATTCTTAGCTGCAAAGTACAAAAAGAGGTGGTGGGCTGGAAACCCTTATTTGCTTAGTTGACTTCTTAATCTCACTGCATTAAAAATTCCCCTTGGAAACTTTCCATCTTGGCAAATGTAGGACCTAACAGGGTGCCTGGCTTGTGTGGTAGAGGTTAAGCTTTACCCACTTAAGAATACATTGCTAATCATCTGCTCTGCCCCACTCTGGTCCTCGAGTGGCCAGTGGGCAGGACCACAACAATGTTTAATGAGAAAACGACTTATTGAATTTAAGTAACGCGAAGCTCTCTTTACCCTCCGTGCACACAGAAAGAAAATCACGATATCAGTACAAGCCTGAGAACATTAAAAGGGCTTTAAATCCTTTAAAATCTTCTGCAATTGGTTTGTGTGCTCAGGAGAAGGCCCAGCCACAGTGCTGTAAATGGAAATGTTCCCTCTCACCTTCTATGTCTTAGTTCTATAGCTCGGTTCATCTGGTAAACCTTCTCTGCTTGTTGAAGATCTTTCCAGGCTTGGACAAATCATTTTTCTTCTTCCCCATGAAGCTTCCTCATCCTATGAGTTTTTGTGTAAACTGTTCCCACTGCCTGGAATGTTCTTTGTGGCTATGCCTTCTAATTTTTTTTTTTTTTCAAGTTCTCAGCAGTAACACCATATCTTCAGAGAGGCTTTCTCTATCCACTCCAATAGAACACCCAGCCCCATTTCTGCATCTCAGTATGTTTGTTTTTTTCCCCTTCCTGACACTATCATGATTTGTAACTCCTTCCCTATCTACAGATTTGCTTTTTATCTCCACGGTCTAGCATATAACTGAAAGTAACAGGTGCTCAGTAAATATTTATTGAATGAACAAACAAGGCCTTAGTTTCCTGAGTAACACTGTCTTTATTTAAATCCCAGAAACCCACTTTTTAACCTTTCTTGGGCAATTAACTTGCTAAGCTTTGTTGTTTTTTTAATCTGTAAAATGCACATAACCTGCTTCAAAATATTGTCATAAGTATAAAATGACAATAACACATGTAAAGTGCTTAGCACAGTGCCTATGAAATAGTAAGAAGAAAACTAGCAATATCTATTTATTTCTGTCTGTTATCTCTATTGTATGTATCTGTCAGTCATCTAACATCGACCCATCATTTATCATCTATTTTTCTCATCCCGATCCTATTATCATATACCTATCTATTATCTATATCATCTTTGTCTATATATCAATCATTTATCGTCTATCATCCATCATCTACACTTATCTATCATTATCTATTAATCTCTATCACCTCTATCATATATATCTATCAGTTATCTATCCATCTATCATCTATAGCTATCTATCCATTATCCATATATATCATATGTATCTATCAGTTATTTATCATCTATCTATTGATTTGTCCACCTATTATCTATCTACCTACCTACCTATCTACCTATATCTATCCATCTATCATCTACAGATCATCCATCTATTAATCATCGTCATCATTATATATATCTCAAATGTATGAACTTACATTAGAGATCATTCAACTGATGGTTTTAAACCTGTTTTTCTGTATTTGGTTACAGCATGCAGAAGACCTCTAGCATTGCTTTATTCTGCTAAAAAGGAGAATAAACAATCCAAATCTTCAGAGAGAGAGATTTCTCCTATTTTCAGTTTCTCATCTTATAGTTGCCCTTGTATTACGTGCATGCACTTTCGAGTATCCATCCCTTGCATGGTTCTTTCAGTGGTAACACTGAATTATGATACATCACATTTCCCACAGATTACTTCTGCAACATAAGTAATATCATCAGCTAGTCATGTCATATCTTGTGGATGCTGGCTATTTGAAAACACTTTTTTTTTAAATCTCTGCCTCAGCTTTCAGCACTAGGAGGTCTCCACCAAGCCTAGCTTTTATGCTAATGAAACAAGACTGTCTTGTACAAAACTACAGAAAGGTACAAGGAGTTAATTGTTGCAATTATCCATTGAGTGGATTTGGACTGTGAATCCCTGGAAGGATGGATTGCTAATTGCTGCTAAATGTGATTAGATTACACTATCCATGTTTTCAAGATGAACTGAAGTTTACCAGACCTCAAATAATTATCTGAATCAAACTAGAGGGCAGGGAGGAGGACATCATACGAGTTTGATAAAAAACACACACACGAGCATAAACTCACAACTTGTTTGAAAATTCTTTCATTCCTGCTTTCCAAGATACATATGGTAGGATATATTTTACTAGACCATACCTTTTGCTGTTCCAAATAATTTGTCAAAAAGAGAAAATCTATGCCTTGTGAAAATTGCAGATTTGAACTACAGAACCTATTTGTAGAATTTTGATATCAATGTCATGTGGTGATTTATTTGAATGGTTGCTTTGAATTGACATATCCCTCTTCTCTTTGAAGGGTTTATATGTTTTCCAAACTTTCCATAGTAGGCAGCAATTGTAGTGCCATGTCAAATCAATATTTTAAAGCAAAAATTAAAAATTCCAACGTCTACATGGAATTTGTTCTTTTTCTCTATTTCTTTGACTTTCTTTCCTTTCCTTCCTTTCTTTCTTTCATTTTACTATACGTTGCATGTGCATTCTGAAGGCAGGCACTGGATCTTGACCAATATCCAGCTCCCATTGCCCCATCACAGTATCTAGTACAAATGTGACTGAATTAATGATACTTGAATGATTAAATAAGTGAATAAATGAGTATTATACAACAATATAAATTTAAGCATGCTAATAAACATAAGAATTATTATTCCATAATATTAATATATTAAGATATCTGTCTCTAGAGTCCATGTAGAAATTGGTCTTCTCCTCCTTGAAATTTTCTTATCACAGTACTCAGATATGGGGCTGGCTTCTGAGAACTTAAAATATGCGTGGAATGTGCAACCCCTGGGCTTCCTGTCAGAATTAATTTTATTGGTGTTGTCTTTTTATACCTTAATGTGGATTAAAATTAAACAAAGCAGATTTGGAAGTGTTTGCTTCTAAGTACCACCCCCCCATTTACCAAAAAAAGATGCTTACAAGAAAGCTGCTTTAAAGCACTGCGTCCACACAAAAAATTCCAAGAAAGAAAAACATCATCCATTATCTGCAATGAGACAGGGTCCTAGGTATGACTTGAACCTACCTGTATCTGGGGTTTTTACCAGCATTACTTGGGACCCATCCAGGAGGTTTGCATTTTTCCAGAGGAATATTGTGGGAGGCTAAATAATGACCCCAAAACATCAGGTCCAAATTCCTGAAACCTCTAAATATTACCTCATATGGAAAAAGGATCTTTGGAGATGTGATTAAGGTAAGGAACTTGAGATGGGAGATTATCCGGGATCATCTGGGTAGGTCCTAAATGCAATCATAAATATCCTTGTAAGACTGAGGCAGAGGGAGATTTCAGATGGAAGAAATGGAGGCAAAATGACTATGAAAGAGAGAGGGCAGTTATGTGGCCACAAGCCAAGGAATGCTGGCAGCCACAAGAAACTAGAAGAAGCAAGATCAAATCCTTCCCTGGAGCCTCTGGAAGTAGCACTGCTTTGCTGATACCTTGATTTTAGCCCACTGAAACCAATTTCAGACTTCTGGACTCTAGAACTGTTATAAGAATAAATTTCTGATGCTTGAGGCCACCGAATGTGTTGTAATCTGTTAGAACAGCCACAGAAAACTAATACGAATTTAAAATTTTGGTTTTATTCATATTGAATTCAAATCATGATACAGTCTATGATTTCTTATCACTACGGCATGAATGCTAAATCTCAGACCCAATTTTGGAATCAGAATTTGCAATTTAACGAGATACAAGGTAAGTCAGATACATTTTCAAGTTCAAGAATGACTGCTCTAAATGACTCTGCAGCCTTTTGGTGAGGAGCTGCTTCTCACTTGAAAGGCTTGAGGTCACCATTTGGTGGAGGGTAGATGTTATATTAACAGACTGGTGAGAGTCTTATGAAAGCAGACAACAAGCCTAGATTTCAGGTAAAATTTCTCCCTCAGTTCTAATCTCAACACACCTTCAGAAAAAGGAATGTGTAAATGCCAATTATCTTGAAGCTGGATCAGGAAGGATTTCAAGATTCTTTAAGATGGTGTGTGAGTACCTAAAAATGATTCTACTATCTACATCATCAAAACACTCATTTTTCATTTATTCTACCAGTTAACAGAAAGAAATATGTGAAAGCCACAGCCATCCCTAGAGAAATGAGCTTCACACAGTGGGGTGGGGGACACAGAAGGGATATAGAAGGGATACAAGCTTTAAATGTGATTAGAGTGACCAAGTGACCTTTACCATCTCTTTCAGTAAAAAGTTTGTACTTCTTTGATTCTTGAACACCATCTAAAATCATATTCACAGTTTTAGCAACAGCTTTTTAACAAAGCAAAAGGGTTGAATTACAGCATCTACAGCCAAGGAAGGGCTCATTAAACAGTTTGGATGGGTTCCAAAAGCTGTGCAAGACTGTTTCCTGACCTATAGGAGAATTCAGCAGAGGAAATTTACCTGTCAACTCCTGCTTTAATAGGCAACAGCAAAATGCTGGAGTCAACAACACCATCGATAAATGTGTATGGCAGCTAATTTTTAATTGGCACTTTCTCTTGTACCTGCCATAGGAGTTTCGCACATTTATCAACATATTGAAAATGCTTACTTGGTATTTCCAATCTTGTTCCTTTCACACGTGGTCAACACTACTCAAATTAGTGTCCCTCTGAACACTCACAAATATTTGATGAAAAGATCATTTTACACTTGGCTAGCTAGAGGGGATCTCAGGCTATAGATTCAATGCTTTCGTGCTAAAAGGAAAGAAAACTTGAAATCACGAGACTGATGCTATGATTTCTGCTTCAACTCTCAGTAGTACTAGAAGTTTCCAAGATGATAGGATATCCTAGCAGACACATGAGACATGAACAGAGACTTTGTTGGGGAAAGGAGAAAAACAGATTGAGTCAAGAATACGAATTGCCTATGTCGGATTGATTAGTGTTCCCCCAAATGTGATGTCCACCGAGAACCTGAGAATGGACTCTTTTCCTTATTTGGAAATAGGTCTTTTCTGATATAATTAGTTAAGAGGAGATCATACCCATACCCATACCCATTAGGGTGGGTCCTAAATTCAATAACTGCTGTTCTTATAATAAAGCCATGTGGAGACATAGATACACACCGAGAGAACACCATGGAAGGATGGAGGTTGAAATTGGAATAATTCAGCTATAAGTCATAGAAACCAAGGATTTTCAACAACTGCCATCAGATGCAAAAGACAAGGAAGGATCTTCCCCTAGAGTCTTCTGAGGAAGCATGGCCCTACCAACACCTTGATTTCAGACTTCTGGCCTCCACACTAAATTTGGTGAGATAATAAACTTCTGTTGTTTTAAGCCAGTCTGTTTTTTTATAATCTGTTATGGCAGCCGCACGAAACTAGTACATTCCCATCCTAATTTATAATGAAAAATGATGACAGCGGTGCTGACAGCTTACTTTTACCATATACTTACTATGAGTCAAGCACAACGCTAAGTCCTTTACCTGGACTGTTCTATTTAACCTTCATCACAATCCTGTGAGGTATGTTTGTTAACTTTATTCTATACTCACTTGCCCAAGGAACCATAGCAAGTGGCTAAGGCAGGGTTTGATTTTTTTTTTCTTTTAATTCAGAACAGGGCTCATACACTTCATAGCTACGCTCAACGGTCTCCCAATGATAATGATGAGGTGGAAGATTATCCCAAACTCACAACTCTTACAGTGTGCCCTTTTCCTGCTTCAATCTCTCTTCCTACTTCTTGAAGGTGACTCTAGAACTTTCAAGCAAATGGCCACGTACTTCATTGGAAGAAAGCAAATAACAAACTTTACAGTAGGGAATTTCTGCCATTAACTGTTTGCCTCATGGTAAACAATTGTAGTCAATGTGACTAGTTGCTATGGTTGTTTTTACTATGGAGGTAAGAGATAGAGACATAAAATGGGAACTTTACCTTTTTTTTTTTTTTTTCAGGTGAGAGCATGTTTAAAGACCACCTGGAAGGAGCTGAGTCATATATTCAGTCATGTTTTGAATCTAATGGAATCATAGGTATTTCACCAAAGAGGATACTGAGGACTAGAAATGAGGATGGTCTTACCTAATAACACAGGCAAGTTTACAAGTCAGGTTTCCTGACCACTATCCAATGTTAATTATATACATGCTTCCATCCATCCATACATTCTTTTGTTGATCCATTTGTCAATCCATCCACTCATCTACCCATCTAGCCATCCAAGCATCCACCTGCCCACCACTCACTTAGTAGTTATGAAGTACCTGCTAAGGATAGATACTGAGGATATGATGAGGAATGATACTATCTTCACCCCGTGGATCTTAGTAACACATGATATTCAAATTTTTGGTTTATCATTTAAGAGTTTCCAGAAATACAATGCTCGGAAAACACAAGTAGAGATGAATCTGAGTGGGGGGTTGACTACCAAAGCAGTTCCAACTGCAATATCTTTTGTATCTGGGCTCCAGTACCCATGTTTCCCTTTTCCTTAGTTTTCTGAAATCAGGTGACCAGTTTCAGGAAAATGTAGTTATTGAAACCTCCCCCCCCCGATAATTAAATAAATAATTAATTAAATATCATGGGCTAGGTCTGCAAGACATCATCATAAAACTAGTTTCTTTGTGTGTTTTCCACTGAGTTTGCATGTCTTTGGACATGTATGAATTTTTAAACAGGGTCTCTTTCATGTAATTCAAAGAAAAAAGCATAATCATACATAGAGAATAATACAAAGAAAATAATATGAAGAAAAAATAAAAGAAGTGTTATTACAGAGGAAAAAGGCTTCATGTGATCAAATGCAGCAATGCTGTTGACTTTCACTGTTCTGTTTCCATTTCCTCCCAAATACACAACAATATATTCACATTAAGTGTAAGGGGAGTGGTTAAGAGCTAGGCTTCTAGGAGACAGATTGCCCTGGATTCAAGATGTGCTTCATCTTATAATTATAGGAAAACTGTTAATGTTTTTGTGCCTCAGTTTCCTTAATTTATAAAGTGGCATTCATGAAAGACTAGGTCCATGGTGGTTCTAAATATTTTTTTTTAATTTTTATTTTTAAATTTTTTTTTCCAACGTTTATTTATTTTTGGGACAGAGAGAGACAGAGCATGAACGGGGGAGGGGCAGAGAGAGAGGGAGACACAGAATCGGAAACAGGCTCCAGGCTCTGAGCCATCAGCCCAGAGCCCGACGCGGGGCTCGAACTCCCGGACCGCGAGATCGTGACCTGGCTGAAGTCGGACGCCTAACCGACTGCGCCACCCAGGCGCCCCAATGGTGGTTCTAAATATTAAATGAACTTACACATGTGAGCATTTAAATCCTGATAAAGTGATTCAGAGTCCCTCCTGCTCTAACATTTATTTTATGATATGCTAATCACAACAAGGAAGCATCTCTGAGATATAAACGAGTTGGTATGGCATTCACTGTCTGAACTACTTTTATGCCATGATTTGGTCTGTGTTTATACAAATAGGGTACTTAGTGCTCCAACCTGTCTGAGATGTTTCTGTGGCAGATACCATTGGAGTAGAAAAAACGCCTTTTCTCAGAGAGCTCACAAGATAGGTGAGGTGTGTGAGAAACAAACTTTTACTATGCTAGGCCACTGAGAATTGGGAATGTTTGTTACAGCATTTAGAGAGATTCACTCTCACAAACACAGGAGCCTTGTACAGTAACAGGTGAGAGATCAGAATGACTTGGATTTGGCGGTGAGTAGTGGAAGCTGTGAGCAGCGGTTGGAACCTGGATGTATTCTGAAGGTAGCACACACCACCAGATTTTCTGGAAGACTTGGAAAGGCAAATATGACAGGAAGACTTGTGGCTCAATTAGAAGTGTGGAGATGTCACTGACTCAGATAGGAAAGACCGCAGGAGGAAGAGGTACGTAGGTGAGGGTGCTGTGAGACAGGGCAAGATCAGGGGTTCAGCTTTGGGCATGCAAAATGCAAAATCACTTTGAGGTGATTAGGAGACAGGTGAATGGAGATACTGAGAAGTTAAATTCTACGACTATACTCAGTGATGCTGCAGTCAGCTTGCACCAGCTGTGAGAACCAATTATATAATTTTTAGAAGTTTTATAAACTACTTATTAAACTGATGGTATCTTGAAGTCAGCAATGGTGGGAATATTTCTATCACGAAAATTGACAGATGCTCATGTCAGGGCTTCTCTCCCCCAGCCACCCCAGAGTGCTGGCTGTTAAACATTCACCAGTGCTCCATTAGGTCTAAGAGTTGAGGGGTGAGGTTGTATTTACAAATGAGATTATACCTTTATTATTCCCCCCCCCAAAGCATCTTACAGTCTATCTCAAGTCTCAGAAATATTTTTTATTCAAAGCTTTTTTGGGGGTTATATTCTATTAATCAAAGCTATTTTTAGATGATTAGTATATATACAGTTCCACTTACATGGTTCACTCTGTGTTGACCAGCTATCACACACTGAAAATGTTGAGTAGCTTACTGCTATTGTCCAGTGTATTAAAGAAATATAAAATTAAATAATCTCACAGTCTTAAATCTCAGAATGCACTTACACATTTTTGTGAAATTCCTCATATTCATAATACCCGCAATACTCCTATCTAAATAAGTGAATAATCCACTGAATACAACCTCTTCTAACCTCAGATTACCCATGTGTAAAACAGACATTTTATTTTTCCTGTTTACATCACCAGATAATTGTGAAGATAAAATGAGATAATGTACACAAAAGTGCTTTGACAACTGTAAACACAAACAAAAAAAATATTTACAGATATGAAATAAAATGATGAGCAGCCACTACATTGACTGTGACATACAAAAGATTCATTAATGCATTTTTCTGGATGGCCAGATACCATTCAGAGTCAATCAGGTTGGTACAGTCCTGCTTTTCTAGAGTTGCATAATATGATGATACGTTATGGAAATTAACCTGGAAGGACTCTGTGACGACTTATATTTATCATATGCAAGAGAAGTGTAAGAAAATGCCTTCTTATTTCTTTACTTCATTACCTTCCTCACCTTAACACTTCCTTCTTCCTGGAGAGAAATCTGACTTTTCATCAATGATAAAGATGGAATACTGCTTTGTGATACCATATTTTTGCCTTTAGTTTTTAAACAATATTGCAGAAGATGCCTCTCTATTTTACTTCAAACTAAGTTAAGCTATGAGGAGGAAAAAATAGTAATGTGAAATAATCAAGTCAAATTAGTCACTATGTTTATGAGATGCAGTGAATAAAATTATTTCTATTGTCATTGATTCTATTTTAGGGTTTCCTGACTATATAGTCTCAATAAATGGGATCTCCAATAATACTTAGGCCTTGAAAATTTTTATTCAAAATCACAAATTAGAGGATTAATAAATTAACAAACATTTATTTGAATACATCAGTATAACTTTAATGGAAGTATTTATAAATATAAAATGTCATAGATGATTTTTATATTTAAATGTCTCTCAATGCACTTAGCCTTGTGTGAACCTTAGTTTCTTTGTTTCTGCAGATAAAGCTTCAAGAAAGGGATTAGATCAAACACAGAGGATCTATAAGATATGAAGGAGGAATTATTGTGTATTCAGTTTGCTGCCATATTTGCAAGGAACTACTTCAGGCAACGTAAACTTTAGTTGATCCATGGGACGGGAAGGCAAAGGATACATGATTGGGTCAATAGACAAATCAATTTTGAAATATTTATACTCTGGTAGCTTAATAGCTATTTCTTTCTATTAAAGCAGGTGCTGCATATGCAGGCAATTAAGAGGGAAAAGGAGTGATTTTTGTCAATTCTGTTTAGGACCAATTTAAGGAAGGAGAGATTCCCATTGATGTAGTAAGGTCTGATGAAAAACAAAGAGTTGAAATGCACAATGGGGCCTTTGCTCATTCTTTTCTTTTTTCCCAGTATCTTGATAACTCAGATGAAACAATGATCAAATGAATTGGGCATGACAATTGAGTATGTTAGCTATAGTGACTATAGTAAATGACAGAGAAGCAATAGGACATCATGAAGTTGGGAGGAGGGACCAAATAACAAGGGAACCTGTAATGGGCACAAACAAAAAGTCCTACTGTAGGTTAAAAACACTAGGTTAAAATTGCCTGAGTGTCACATAACCCATTGTACACAGTGATACATTCTGGGTCCTCTTGACCTCAGTGGTCTCCAGGGTCTCAACCATTTTTTCAGGCCCCAGCTATTGCACAGAGGACCCACCTTGGATGGGCACAACGGATTCCATCTTACCTCATACCTGCCTCCGACACCTCTAGCCTTCTTCTGCAAGTGAGACATCTAAGGGTCTGCCCAGTGACCATGTGTGTTCAATTTGGAGGTACGGGAGGATGATTTCCCTGTGGAGCAAGCCCTTGAAAATGGATATTGACATGAAAAAACCAATACACCTCCTTTCCTCATGGTCCTGAGGAACAGTCAATTACAAAGCCTCTCAGAAGCTGCTAGACCTGCAAGATCTATCAATCCGTCACTCTGCTGGGTACTCTGCAGAATTCAGCAGGGAACTGCACTTTTTGGTTTGTTTTGCTTCCTACTCTCTTGCTTTCTCTACTTCTACTCCGTTTATGGGTTCCCAGGCTAAGATGGCCCCTCCAGTCTGACACTCTTGTTTCCCCTTCTCAGGCTCTTAAATAAACACCAACTACAAAAGTGCATCACATAAATGGAGAAGACGTGGAGTTTTAATGTGACAAACATTGTGATCTAACTGCTCCCGAAATCACAACTCAATTATCAGACTGCCTTTATCAAACAAGAGGGCACATGATTTTCCTAAATTCCTGCAGTTAATAAGCAGAGATTACATTTTAACCCACCTTCTCTAAGCCGTATGCTCTGATCCTCTGATCCTCTACACTATAGGAATGGATTCAAATCTATTTAACAAAATAAATTATTAAAATAGTAAGCATCTTTATTATGGAAAAAAAATCCTTTGATGGGATATAAAAGAGGTCTTCAAACAAATGAAGCACTGTTATTTAGATGATGTGGACTCATTACACATCATTCTGGTGAGAAAAATTAAAATGGACAAACAGAATAAATACAACCATAATAAATTAAGAACTTGTGTATGCCAGTCACTGTATTGCTAGAAGTACTCTATACAAATCCTCATTGATGTTAGCAACATCCCTACAAAGTGCCTACTGCCATCATTTCTATTTTAAAGACTAGAAAAGTGATGCTTGGATATATTGAGCAATTTGGTAAAGGCCCAGTCAAGGAAGTGGCGAAGCTAATCTGGTCAGTGCCACATCTGTACCCTTAATCACTGTGCTATCGTGGCAACACAGCTGTGCAGCTGTCAGCTCAGTGTAAGGAAGAATATTTAACAATCGGGGGTTGAAGAAGTAATCGGCTGCCCTGCCCCTGCCTTGCAAATTCTCTGAGATTTGACAGGTGACCTGTGGGGTATGATATGGCCAGTCCTCCTAAGATGAGACAGAGCAGACACAACACAATCAGCTCTACGAATTCCTCCATACAGGTGGGTTTTTTGTTTTTTTTTAAATTTTTTTTCCAACGTTTATTTATTTTGTTTTGGGACAGAGAGAGACAGAGCATGAACGGGGGAGGGGCAGAGAGAGAGGGAGACACAGAATCGGAAACAGGCTCCAGGCTCTGAGCCATCAGCCCAGAGCCTGACGTGGGGCTCGAACTCCCGGACCGCGAGATCGTGACCTGGCTGAAGTCGGAGGCTTAACCGACTGCGCCACCCAGGCGCCCCCATACAGGTGGGTTTTGAGGGCAGAAAGCAGTTTGAGCAGGGTGCCAGGGAACCAAAGCAGGAATGGATAGCATCCAGAAGTCATTCCACAGAGGTATCAGAGGCTTGTGCTGGGGTTTGGACTGGAGTGAGCTCAGAGTTGGGAGACATGGAACATGGAAGTGTTAATGGTTAAGTAAGGATAAGGTGTAGCTGTTGACTGAGAAGAGCCACTATATTTAATCAGCACAAATATTCTCAGACTAGAGGCATTTACCTCTTAATAAGACCTCAAATAGAGCTGGTCATACTAAGTTTCTAGAATGGCCTAGATGTTCACTTAGAGAGCTGTGATCGACTGAATTCATGACTAGCCAAGAGCTGGGCTTCCTGACCTTCAAAATTCCTTCAACTCAGAAATAAAACTAATTTAGGAAGCCTAGGAAGGGCCAGACTCCTGGGAGAAGCTGCTGTAAACATAACAGTTTTTGATAGTAACCCAAGAAGTTGACACTACCCACCTAGATTAGTTGGTAGTTGTTTCTCAATGAAATACCTCATAATGCATTGCTAGTCAGCCTTGGGAATAATAAAAAAAAAATGTTGGCTTCTGTTTGAATCACATAAGACTTGTGACTCCGTTCAAATCCTCTTAATGGATGCATTTAGGATAATCCCTTTAATTCCTCCCTCAGCGCTTCTCCAATCAGTGAACACATGGAACGCCCATTAACTCTCCTGAACAGGCATTTGTGCATAGATACAGAGAAATCAGCCTGGCAGCATTGACAAAGTACATACAAACTGGCATAAGACAAGATGACTCATGAATACAGGCACATTTGGAAGGAAGAAAATCACAATGCATGTAGTCCTACAGTCACCAAGAATTCCTTATCTTTTCTTAAGGCAAGCTTCTCTTGTCTTTTCTCAATTATGCTTCATGTGCACTTATCTCAAAATGTAATTGAATTGGTTGCTTCACAGATGGGCTTAAAGGATATTTTAGTTTCTAAGTACCAGAGACAAAAGAATGACTGGTATTCACTCTCAAATTAAAAGCCATTAGGAAGCGGGAGTTTTAGCGAGTTTGAGAGAATGTATCCACCTTTAAAGGGAAGTGTTGTGAACATCAGAAGGATTTAGTTCCTGTTGAGAGGAACAGGAAGGGGCTGGAGTCAGACTATGGATCCAGTCTGTCTGATCCTGCTGACAGGAGAGTTACTTGCCCACAAAGGCTTTGTCCGTCCGTCCTGCGGCGAAGAGCTGTGCAGGTGAGGAAAGGAAAGAGGACTCTTGGAAGGAGAAGTGAGGTGGAATGCCCTGGAAGGAAGTGTAGGAGGCATCCAGGAGGAATGGGAAACTGGAAAGAGGTAGAGCCACCTTATTTCCTTTCTACCATAATGCTCTGGACACACAATTAATCATATTTAAATTCATACTTACACTAACTCCAACAATAACCCCTACTCCATTCCTAAACCAGATACTAACTTAATGGAAGACCACCTATCTGGGAGTCTCAATTCTGAAAACTCTTAAACAAAAAAAATTGCCCTAAAATGATTTTAGATCAGTATTAATCTATAAAATTATGCTACAGTAATAACTGTGAAAAAACAAAATTCATCTGAACAAATTTTAAAGATCTTATTGGCCTTATTCAATGATCCATGAATCAGGCAGCATCCAATGTAGCAGACAGAAAGGAGCTCCCAAGAGCTGTACAAAATGAGACTTTCATAGGCAGAATGGAACAGAACAAGGAAATTACTACCCAAGAGTAGATTGTTTCAGGCAAGGTCACCTTCCTATGGGTGTCAGAAGGGGTCTATCAGGCAGATTACCTCACTAGCACTGATGGGGGAATTACAGATTGATGGCTTTAAGATTCCACTCCTGGGACAGGTTGAAATGTAATTAGGTTAGGTATTCAGTCTGAGTTTGATGAAGTGTGTGTGTACAACTTACTCCATTATAGATCAAATTATGACTTGCACTAGGCTAAATAATATCCAGGGGTTATGCCATTTAATTCCCACATGAATTTTTAATATTATCCCCATTTTACAGATGAAGAGTCTGAGGCTTGGAGGGATTACATAACATGGCAAAAGACATACAGCTAGCAGGTGGAGATTGTGTGGGCTGGGACTAACACAGACAGTCTAATTCCAGAGAAGTGAGTGAGAAACTAAGAGATGGTCAGAAATCGGCCCTCAGTAATGGAGACTGTGCACTGAGGACTTACTGATATTTTAGGCTCTAATGTGAAGCAGTTACTTTGTACTACTATCTCATTTAATACTCCCAACCACATATTATGACTGGCATCAGACTCGTGTCCTTTTCCTGATGAGGAATCCAGGTCTCCCAGAGATGAAGTTACTTGCTTGAGATTGCTTCTTGCATAATCAGGGGTGGGGCTGACATTCAAACTCAGAATTGCTTGATCCTAGAGCCCCAACTACTCATCTACACACAAAGAAACACTTTAACACTTTTGAAGGACAAGAACCACATGGGCTACATGGTAGGTACTTGACAAATATTTTAATTCAAATTTAACTCAAATTTTGGTTCAACTGAGACTTTGATTAGACACTAAGATTAACATAAAACTTAGAAGAACCTGTAACCTGGGGAGGCAACTCTTCAAAAACAGAAATAATTGTTACCAGCAGGCATAAGGGATTTAGCGATCTAAACTATTAGTTTACAACCTTGTCTGCATGTTAGCATTAGGAGGACTTTAGAAAAACATACTGAAGAGTGAGATCTCAACCAACACAAATTAAATATCAATCTCTGGGGATGAGGTATGAACACAGTAGTTTCAAAAACTTCTTTTGGTGACCTTAAGAGAGAACCTAAATTAAGAATTGCTGACCTTCCCAGCAGAGGCTTCCTTCAACCCTGTGGTGATTTGAGCACTGTTTGAAAAATCTCGACTGTTTTCTTTACTAGATATTTCTCCCCTAAAGCCCAAAGTGTAGAACATGTAAGCCACATGTCCTTTCCATTTCAATAAATATCATGAAGAATAAAGTTGACATGATGTCTGGTTCTCAAATTTGAGCATGCATCAGAATTACCTGGAAGCTTTAAAAGACAGATTGTTGGGCTCGTGCTAGCTATCTCTCTTTCTCAAAATAAATAAATTGACATTAAAAAAAAAGAACCCAACCAAACAGACAGACGGCTAGGCCCTACCTTAGAACTTCAGATTCAGCAGGCGTGGTTGCGGGCTGAGAATGTGCATTTCCAACAAGTTCCCAAGTGATGCTGATGGTCCAGGGACCCAACTTTGAGAATTGCTTTCATAAAGGGTTTGAAGGGGCAGTGGTGAAAAAGAATACAGTTCTTTTCTGTCATACACCATTAGTCTAACTCATTCTAATTAAGGTTTACACTTAGTGGTAGAATTTATAAGCCAAAGGGCATCACTGATTGCTCTCTTCTCATTTGATCCTCATTTCCCTAGTTACTGTCATTTCAGACTGCTTTTCAAAAGTTTAGAAAGTCTCTTGCCAAAATGATAAATTTCGTCTCGCTTGCCAGTAAGGCAAGTTTGTTTTGGCATTCTGGTGAAGTTGAAAAGTAGCCAAAATGACCAGATTCTTAAGGTTTCTCAGATTCAATTGGCAAAATCCTCACTTATGGGACTGGCTAATACCACAGGTCCAATGTATTATGGGCAAGGTCAGTTATGTCTATGACCAAGAAACCAAGTAACAAGGTGAGGAGGAAGAAAAGACAACTCAGATCTGAGGTGCCATCCAGGAAACCTTAAAAAAACTATCAAGATTGGATTGAAGAGCTACCATAGCAGGGCATTCAACAGTCTGGTTGTACAAAACCAGGAAAACCAAGAGGCAGTGAGAACATCAGCTGTTTGTTTTGAGTGGTTCTGTTTGGTCCCACTCCACACCCCTTGCCAGCTGCCCTTAACTTCAAGGACTCATCATAGTTTCTAACCAGCTTCTCTTGGGTAGAATGGTAGGGACTGGGAATTAAAACACAGGGGGTCTTTTATTAATGGAGTGAGTTAGTGTAAGTATTTAATTTCCAAGCTAGCAGTATCTGATAAGTATTAGATCTAGTATTAGAAATTAGTATTATTAATTAGATTGATTGATTAATTAATTAATATCTAATTAATTAATATCTAATAATATCTAATTAATATCTAATTAATTAATTAATTAGATAGATAAATTAGCTATCTCCTCCTAGGAATTAGCCCTACCTACAGGGCAAGTATATCCTAATTTCTAATACTAGATTGTTTTTGTCTATGTTTGAACTTTCTTTAAATAAACAGAATCATGCAGTATGTATTCACTTGTGCTTGGCTTCTTTCACACAATATTATGTTCAGGAGATTAATTCATGAAAGTATCAGGAGTTTGTTTTCATTGTTTACATAGTATTTACATAGCATTCCAATATATAGGTATATCTCAATTTATTTATCCATTCAATTGTTGATAAATAGTTGGGCGATTCCTAGTTTGGGACTTTTAGAAATAACACTGTTACAATTAACCTTGTGCAAGGACTTTGGTGACCATCACAGGAAGTTCTGTTCAGAATACACTTAGGAGTGGAAGTGATGGGACACAGGACCTGTTCACCTTTTAGCTTTAATAGATAATGCCAGATACTGTATGCTCCTAACAGTGTGTGAATGTTCCACGTATTTCATATTCATGTTAACACCTGGCTCTTTCATTGAAACCACCATGATATGTGTGTAATGATATCTCATTGTGGTTTCAAGATGTATTTCCTAGTGACTCTCTTTGATACATCTCGTTCAGGTGTTTTTCCCATTTCTCAATTGAGTTGCCTGACTTTTCTTAATGATTTAGAGGCATTCTTCAAGCATTTTGAATTTGAACTCTGTCAGATTATCTATCCATAAAATATCTTCTTTTGCTCTGTGGCCTGCCTTTTCTCTTAATGATGTCTTCATTAGCGGTCTATATATTGTTAAAAGGGTGGTTTTGCTCTTAGCCTTCAAATAGTCTTTCTTCTACAATTCTGGCAAACATGGAAACACAGTTTTTAATGGAAATGAATTAAGTGGTATGACTTCTGACAGTCTGAGCAGTAAAATTAATTTCCCTTAATTAATCAGAAGTCGTGGCCACATTATTTTTCATTAATGTACATGTTAGGGTTCTTTCTTGGGTACTCATTTCATATATACTGCCTGCCCACTACAAGGGTTCATAATGGTCAGCTGTCAGTCAACTTTGGTAACATTCTGTCAAATACAAAAAGACTTCTGGTTATTATTCAATCACACCCATCTCACATGTTCACGCAGGGGATTAAAGGAGAAGCAATAGAAGGAGGATGCTCAAATATAAACAAAGTGACTTAAAAAGATAACTGAGGAAGCAGAGAAAGAAGGCAAGGTTTTTATTCAGCTGCAAATTAGGCTTTGAATGAAGTCTTTGGAAAACTTTGGTGTAAGTGTCCTCAGAGGCCCCTTTCTTTTGCACTTTTACACAGAAGACAATTTACATAAGCAGAAGCCTGGTATCTAAAGTAACCATAGTAACCTCCCCCTCCATCGTATTCAGGATGTGCATTTGCTCCCCATTTACTGAAATCTCTCTGTGCACCAGGTATGCAAAGCTTTACATGTTGATATAACATTAAATAAATGGATCAGAGTTGGAGGGAACATTAGCAGAACTGTCAAGAGGTTTGCGGGAAGGGGATGTAAGGTGAATTGTCAAAAGGAAGAAAACAAGTCCTTAGGGCTTGTAGTGGAAATCACACCTGCCTAGGAAGGTACACACATGGACTACAGTTGCCAAGATGTATGATTTTTATTGCCTGAAATTATGTAAACTCTGACAGAGAGCAAACAAATTAGAAAGGAAGGGGGCTCCCTCATAGCTGTGTTGTAATTAGTCTGTTAAAAAAATCAATAAATTGTGTTCCAGCTCCAACACTTAGGGATCCTCTCTCTGGGAAACCAGATGATTTATCAATCAATGGGACCAGCAGGTCTGAGGTGAGTTTACTTACAACCTGTGGCCTGAGAAAGGGATTCTTGATTCTTCAGGCTTGCCCTTGAGGCTTGATACAACTCCTTACTGTGAGTGGATCTCTCCTACCAGACTGTCTCCAGAGTTTTCTGGATTCTGTTAGCTATGAACTTATAGCTGAAGTATATATTGATAGTCCTTTCGGGATTAAAACATTAATGATCTCATTCAAATGATTAACACAGGTATCTACAACATCATTCATTATTTAAGGCCTTTCTTTCCCTACTCTGGTGTCCTCTTTGAAGTGATTTTGGTATGACTCCTGGGCACAGAGAGAATCTGTTCCACCAAATCTCGGAGGGGAAGAAAAACCCAAGACCAATCCAGTAAAGCTGACTTGACTGCCCATGCTTTGATTTTAAATGTGCTGAAATCCTAATGAGACAAGAGGGGAACATTATCATATTTCAATTCACCCGTCCATCAGCAAATATTTAACATGGCCAAGCAATGCATTTATAACCTTGTGGAGAAAACACTTAGATGATGTCATCAATAAATGAAGCCATGGGACTTATTTTTATTGCATAGATTCTGTTTCTGAGATTAATGGGCCGATGACTTGCAGCCAAGTGGAGGATGCTGAGGAAGAACCTTCTGACATAGAAAACACTCAGTTATAAAAATACTGTCATAAAATGCTCACTCATTCTAGTAAAGAACGAGCATGGATTTTCTAGTGTAAGAAAGTGTCTCAGCAAAAGACACTTTGGATATCAATTTTCAAGAACAAAAGAGGAAATTTTTCATAATAAATACAATTCTCCAGAGTCACCACAATCATTTAATATATTTTAATGCCTGTTTATATCAAGGCTTATATATTCCTCTTCGCAAATAAAATCTCTCCCTATACACGAAATTGCTTAAAACATTGTCCCTTCTGTTCCGTAAACATTCCCTGCAGTTAAAAAACAGCCTACATTTGCATTCATGAACCAAAATATAGCTTCTAGCAACTTTGTGAGTTGGCTTATTAGAAATGCCAGTTGCTTTTGCTGTTACTGTATAAGAAAATTGGGTTTCTAGCTAACATTTCTCTTTAATAGATGCCTACAGTGAAGTTTCAATTGTGAACACTTTCCTTACAATTTCTCATGTATAATTTTGCAGTAAATTTTATTTGTGGGTAATAGAACTATTTCTTTCAAAGCAAATTTGCTGATTATACACAATCTTTCCACCTTCTCTTCCTATAAAAAAGGAGGATAAATGTAAATGAGTCACCTTAAATGTGATATGCACTATACATGTATACACATTTTAAAAATTATGTTTGCATTGCTCTCATAAAAGCATACCAAAGGAATCAGACTTTGACTTTGATATAGAAAATACTTGGTAAGTATTATAGTGTTATCTAATTCAATTCCACAAACACTTTAGTGATTCTGATGAATACAAATAAAATACAAAGCAAAACCAGTTCAGACGATACCAAACACAGGAGTTTTGATGTGATACACAAAAGTGTATCAGAATTCTAAAAATTATTACTTTCAAGATCAGCTATGTATGATTTGTTCATGTCTTAGTTCTATGCACAAAACAGGTGTTTGATAAATGTCCTTTGACAGACCGATGGGTACGTGTGGTTCAGTAGGTTAAAAATGAGGTGGGCCAAATTATTCACCAGAGGTAAAACACGGAAGCAATCCAAATGTCTATCAACAGATGAATGGATTAGCAAAACATGCTCTAAACATATAATGGGATGTTTAGAAATTCTTAAAAGAAATTCTGAGATATGCTACAACATGCATGAACTTTAGGACATTATGCTAAGCGAAATGAAGCAGTCACAAAAAGGCAAATACTATGTCATGTTATTTTTGTGATGTACTCAGGGTATTCAGTCATAGAGACAGAAAGTAGAAGGTTGGTTGCCAGGCAATGGGGGTGGGGTGGGGAATGGGGAGCTAGTGCTTAATGAATATACAGTTTCAGCTTTCCAGAAAATGAAGAGAGTTCTAACTGGATGGATGGTGGCAGTGTTTATACAACAATATGAATGTTTTAATACCAATGAACCATTAATGGTAAATTTTATGTTGTGCTTATTTTAGCAAAATTTAAAAAATGGGGGAAAAAGTAGTCATGGCTAATAATTTTATTATTATTATTGTTAGTCATTATTATTAATGTTTGCAACACCTTATCCACTAGGAAGGGCGATGACTTCTGTGAACCAGACAGGATCTCAGTAACAAATCTTGGTGTCCTCCTGTTTTCATCCACCTCATGGGTTTAAAATGGCTCTCAGCAACATTTGACAGATATGAATTATATTGTGCTCTGGTACACAAGCATAAATAAAATGCTGGTAGATAGAGGAATAATTGCAAGCCTCATATATGCATTTATCTTTGTATGAAGCATAGTGACTCTGTACCATGTCAGAAAGATGATAAAAAAGCAGATAGCTTGAACTATGAACATCTAAGTTTGTCTATTGGAAATAATTCAGTTTTTGAAAATAATACTGCTCATAATACTCACAGGGTATGTATTGGCTCTGTGGGACAAACAGCAGGATTTAAACCAGAAAGCAGAATTTGCATTAGTAGGCTGATACTGCCGGATACTAAACCTCTTCCGAGTTGAATGGACAACTTGGTTTAAACTTCCGAGATAGGAGGTTGGGTACATAGACTACAACTTTGTTTCCTCCCCTATCAGAAAAGTTGTAACATTTAGCTCTGGACTTTAGAATCAAATCTGGCAAAAGCTCTATGCCTTTCCTAAAACATTCTTCCTTCTTAGGTATGGCCCCTAATTATTAGAGCTGTGTGACAATGGCCAGAGGCATATATGGGCTCAAGGTAAAGAAACGTAGAAATAATCCTCAAGCTTTCCACCCACAAATGAACGTTATACCCCTGCAGGAAAAAAAATTCTATATTGTGATATGGGATGAGCTGTCCTTCTTTAAAGTGCTGCTTCTTCCTTCTCTTAGAAGGAAACTTTTCCTATATTGGTTGTCTTTGCTGTAAGGTGACTCAGATTGATGTTGCTGTGAAACTTTGTAAACACACATCTGTATCAAAACATCCAAACTTTAACGAAAGTTTAACCACTAAAGAGAGATGAAGGGGAAAGAAAAAAAAAAAAAAACTTAGGTAAAAATTCTGTGGCTTTCTCACACATCTTTTGTTATTAATTATACAGTTACAGTTTTAATTGAAACCTTCCTCTCTAATTGTGACTTCCAGTTGTGACTTGCATTATCATTGAAAAATGTTGATTTTGCAAGGTGTACGCTTATAATCTGCTTAAGTATTCTGAGGCATTGTGCCTAGGATTCCTTCAGGTGGATTTGCCAATGGGGACTCTTTTTCTGTAGCTAGAATTATTGTAGACATTGATGAGGGATGTTCTGGAAAGGTTTTCCCCTTCTCTCTTATTAGTTAAAATATCAGCATTAGAAATGACTAAGCTTTATTAACATTAGAATATCATTCAAAACATATTTTAAATAAGGAGTACTATTTACGTACAACTGACTACTTTATAACTAAGGTAAATTTTAAAACTTGAAGCATAGTCAAGATTCTTGAAAGTGTAAAGGCTGAGCATTTTAGCCAGCATATGCTAAACCTACCATCTTTAGTTACTCAACATGGAGGTCTCTAGAGACTGGCATCGGTTGGGCTGTTTTGAGATTTAAAACCACAGTTGAAAATGGAAATGCCATGGTGCCAGCGTGGTGCAGTTGGTTAAGCATCTGACCCTTGATTTTGGCTTAGGTCATGAACTGGGAGTTCATGAGTTTGAGCCGCACATCAGGCTCTGCCTTGAAAGTGTGGAGCCTGCTTGGGATTCTCTCCCTCTCCCTCTGCCCTTCCCCCGCCTTTCTCTCAAAATAAATAAATACACTTAAACACATTAAAAATACAGAAAACGGAAATGCCGATGGGGTCCAGACAGGCAAAGTAGAGAAGCAGGCCCAGAGCCATTCATTTCAGCCAGGTTTGCCCCACTGGAATTTTATTCTCCAATGGGACAGATCATCATATCATTTTTACAAAAGGTCAAAAATGTAGATTTTTATGTGAAGTTTCTTGTGTGTTTTAGATGCTGGCAAATAATTTAAAAGCATTCATATATAGCGTGGGCCAATATTATGCTGACAAAATGGCCTGACACAATGTGCTGTGTTTTAATCGAGACACAGCCATTTGGAAAACTTTTAAAACAAAGACTTCTGGTCTTCCTGTCTCTCAGCTAGAGACTATCCATTTTTGTCTCCCTGGGTTAACTTTCCTTCACTTTAATTCATTCTCCCCCTAACTTGTTTAAGTTAGTTCTTATTAAAATAGAATTTATAGACTGCAAAATTCATCGTTTTTGAATGTACAGTTTGGTGCATTTTGGCAAAAGTGAATAGTCATGTTATCACCACTACTGTTAAAATATAGGACACTTACTTACTTCACCCCAAGAAGCTTCCAGTGCCCCTTTATGGTCAGTTACTCCTCAGCCGTGGTCAACCCTCATCTGCTTTTCGTCACTATAGTTTTGCCTTTTCCAGAACGTTGTTGAATTTATTCATAGTCTCTTTCTTTTTACTGCTAAGCAATATTCTATTGTAACACAATTTATGAAGTTTACCAGTTGATGGGCATTTGTTATTATTTCTAATTTTGGGCTGTTGTAAATAGAGCTGCTGTAAACATTCAGCTATAGGCTGGTTATATGTATTCATTTCTCTTGGGTAAATACCTAGGACTGTAATTGTTGGATCGTATGCTAAGTGTATGTTTCGCTTTATAAGAAACTGTCAAACCCTCTTGCAAAGTGACTGTATCATGTTATGTTCACACCAGCAATGTACGATACATAGTTCCAGTTACTCCGAGTTACACTGGTTATCTCATCATAGTTTTAATTTGCATCTCCCCAATGACTAATGATATTGACTTTTTTTATTTTTTACATTTGCTTGTGTGTGTGTGTGTGTGCGCGCGCGCGTGCACGCGCACGCATGCTCATTTGCAACCCATATATGTCTTCCCGGCAAGTGTTCATTCAAGCCTTTTGCCATTTTTATTGGGTTCTTTGTCTTCTTATTGAGATTAAAAGTTCCTTATATATCCTGGACGTAAGTTCTTTACCAAATAGTTATTTTGCAAATATTTTATCCCACTCTGAGGCTTGTCTGGGTCATTTAATTTACACTGTTTTTAAGAATAGAAGTTTTAAATATTTTTCTTTAGGGTTGATGCTTTTTAGTCTTACCTAAAAATAATCTTAACCCAAACTTAGAAAGATTTTTCTTCTGTTTTGTTCTTCTAGAAATGTTGTGGCTTTATGTCTTAGGTTTAGGTCTATGCTCCAATTTGAGGTATTTTTTTTTAATGATGTGAAGGGAGAATCTTTTGGTCTGGAAAGACACACAATCTAAGTGTGGTATCCAGACATATATAAAATATTACCCTATGTGATGATTTTCTCCAATCAGAGAAAAGGGCTATTTGGTTCCATAGCAGTCTATTGCTGCCATATTCTTCTAGTGAAACTAGTGATCATTTTTCTTTAATAGCACGTTTAACATATGTCACCTTGATTACAGCTTCTGACTTAGCTCAGCAACTACCATTTCTCTTTTCAATGCTAGTTTCAAGCCTTCAAGGAGCATTGTGTACCTATTTCAGGTGGTTACCCAATAGCTGTGCAATGTGGGGCAAAAACTCTCTGTCTCCTCTAAATGTAATTTATAATTAAATTTACTAATTGTAATTTACTAAATGCAAATTACAATTAAGTGATTTTCCTGCCCCTTAGTTTTGCAGAATATCTTGGTATGCTGTAAAGCAGGTAATGTAAATATTGTATGAGGTGGCAATGTTACTGCAAGAGTTTTGCTATGATTTTTCTTTCTGAGCTTTTAAAGTTCATTTTAAATGTAAAAGAATTCAGAAAAACAGACCACAAAAACACAGGAATTTGGACACTAGGAATCTGGCACATGGTCCAGGGCATAGGCTCTTGGCATTGAAGCCCTTCTGAGCTTCCTCACATTTCAGCAGTCAATAATTTAAGTTACTCAACAAGAGTGCCCTTATGTCTTCCAAGTTCATCATAAAGAAGCTATTGTGCCTTTCTCACTTCCATGTCTTCAGAATATTGGCTTCTTTCCTTCTGCACAGTGTTAGCAAGCAAGACCATAGGTACAATAGTCACAAAGCAAGGAAGTGTCATAAGAAGTGCAAAAACCTCAGAACCAAGTTTTTATTGTTTTCTTTTTTTCTATTCATATAAAATTTTTCACCTTGCTATGGTACAAGAGGACAAACCTCACTCTTTTCTTTACAACTTGGCTTTTCCATCACAGACACAGCCAGATTTTTATTTGCAACAGTGTGTGTCTTAATAACACTGAAGAAACACCAAGCAATCTTCCACTCTCAGAAACTTGTTTTGGTGGAGAGGTATGGACAAAACCCTTCTTGAAATGAGTGCAAGGAAGAATGGGAAGCCAGGAAGCAAAGATAGTGCTAAAACGAAGTTTTGCTAGAAGAGGAAATGAAAAATAAGATGGTGGAAATGAAGGTTTTTAAAGAGGGAAGACAGTGGTCATAAGGAATGGATAACTACTGCATTCAGGAACTTGGGAAACTGATTTTACGAATGGTGTTGGCAAGCAGGGCCGAAAACAGACCTACACAAAACTAAACGCCCAAACAGCTTTTATCAGAGTCACCAATGACCTGCACACTGCGAAATCCAACAGTCTATTCTCAGCCCACATTTATTTAACCTATCTGCAGCATGGTACAGTGTGGCATTCCCTCTTCCTTGAAAGACTTTACATAGTGGGCTGAAGAAGGCAGCAGCCTTCAGAAGCTGAAAAGGCATGGGTGTGGATTTTCGTCTAGAGCCTCCAGAGAGCAACATAGCTCTATTCACATCTTGATTTTAGCCCAGCGAGATCTGTCAGCCTTCTGACTTACAGGACTGTAAGATACTAAATCTATGTTGTTTTAAGCCATCACATTTGTAGTACTTGTTACACCAGCAATAGGAAGCTGATACAGCCAAATGAAAGCTGTTATCTTCAACTATTCTTTTCACCACCCTAGATCTTACCTGTGAACTTCAGATTGTTCACTTGCCACCTCTACATAAATATCTAATGCATAAAAATTAAGTTTAAGACTTGCCTCTAAGACTTGATCTTCCCAGTCTTTCCCTTCTCAGCAAATGGATATCTCATGCTCTGAATGCAAAAGGCATGGACTCATCTCTGATTCTTTCACACTCATTTCTTTCACACTCATCAGCAAATTCTGTTCTACCTTCAAAATGTAACTCAAATCCAACCACTTTGTCCTTTCTCAACACTACCATGCTTGTACAACTTCCCAAGCCACCATCATTTCTCAACTTATTGCAACATCCTCCAAATTGGTTTCCCCTCTTCCTCCCTTTCCCCTTAGAATCTAATTTATCAAACTTCACTCCTTTTAAAATATCAAACATGCCACTTTTCTGTTCATATCTTCCTATAGTTTCCTAACTCATGCAAAGTGAAATCTAAGTGCCTCACTGTGACCTGGATTATCTGGGTCTCTGCATTTGCCTGTCCCTGTACCTGGAACTCCTTTCTCCAAGGATCTAGATTGCTTGTCTTGTCTTCATTTGGATTTTTACTCAAATGTTACCTTTTTAAACATGCCTTCTCTATCAACATGCCTTCTCTATAACCTGCTATAAAATATTAGCCCCCACTGATACCCAATCTCCTACTTACTTTTTTTTTCACTGCTTATTATCATCTGACATCTAACTTTCTGATGATGTTTTAGTTCTGTCTCCATCATTAAAATCTAAGATCCCTAGAACAGGGACTCGATCTGACTAGTTTTTGTTATAGCCTCAGAACTTAGAATGAAGTCTGGCATGTTGAGGATGATTCAATACAGACCATTTTATTAATTCAGTTAACAAACTCAATTAACAGAATGATCATGTATCTTAATGACTGGAAACACATATACTGTTTCTATATATACATATACTCTTACTACAGAAGAGATATAATACAGGAAGCCTTAGAGTCAGATTGCTTTAGAATTGGATTCAGGTTCCTGCACTTAATAGTTCTTTGGCCTGGGGTAAGTGAATTCACCTCCTTGAGCTTTCATTTCCTCATATATAAAATGCAAAGTGTTTTAAGCATTGAATGACATGATACAAGTCAGGACTTTAGAGAAAGGGCTCAGACTGGAGACAGAAATTTGGAAAGTCATATGCATATAGGTGGTGTAAAAAGCCAGGAACATGGATAAGGTTACCTTTGAAGGGAATAGATGGATAAGATATTAAAAAAACAGCCCTAGGACCCTTCAAATATTTAGATATTGGGGAAAAGAGTGAAGACAGCAGGAGGGAACATGGAGTAAGAGTCAGAAAAGAAGGAAAAGAGCTGGAAAGAGTTGTCCCCCAGGAGATAAAACGAGTGGTTCTGGGGCGCCTGGGTGGCGCAGTCGGTTAAGCGTCCGACTTCAGCCAGGTCACAATCTCGCGGTCCGTGAGTTCGAGCCCCGCGTCGGGCTCTGGGCTGATGGCTCAGAGCCTGGAGCCTGTTTCCGATTCTGTGTCTCCCTCTCTCTCTGTCCCTCGCCCGTTCATGCCCTGTCTCTCTCTGTCCCAAAAATAAATAAACGTTGAAAAAAAAATTAAAAAAAAAAAAAAAAGGAGTGGTTCACTGTACCAATGCTACTGACAAGCTCAGATGAGGTATATGTAAGTATTTGATAAAAGTGAGCTATATACAGTGTGTACCTGTATTAGTTTACTGTAGCTCTCATAACAAAATACTACAGAGTGGGTAGCTTAAACAAAAGAAATGCATTTTCTCACAGTTCTGAAAAATCTAAGTCCAAGATGAAGGTATTGAAAGGTAAGGTTTATCCTGACGCTTTCTTCTTTGGTTTGTAGATGGCCACCTTCTTGTTACCAACAGAGCCTCTTCTCTTTGTCTATACCCTTAAGGGCCATGTCTCCAAATATAGGCACACTGAGGGGTGGAGCTTCTAAATATAAACTTGGGGAATATACTGCAGCCTATAACAGTGAATGTTTCCTATATGGGTGCACATTTGTGCTGATTTGCTTGTCTGTGCATGAGTGTATGAAATGGAAGCATTAATGAAATACAAATAGTAATGCTCTCTGGGTATGGAATTTAAGTGGTTTGATTTCCTAATTTAACTTTTCTGGAATTTCCAAATTTTCTGCAATAATTATGTATGACTTTTACAGTCAGAAAAAATAAAACTGTTGTAAGAATTACCATTATTGTGATTAGCAGGAAAAATGATGGTATTGGGCAGGGAGATATTCAAAGACAGTGTGAATGTACATACTGGATGACCACGGCAGAAGGACTATGCATAATTACAAGAAAACATCAAAATTCCTCTTGATCTTTTAGAGTCCATGAGAATATTATCTATTTATGCACAAAGAATATAAGTAATGTGGTTTATAATACTTGTAATACATTTGTGTCTCTCTCTTTTGGATACACAACCATCACTATTAATTTTCTCCCAAAGTGTATTTGTGACATACATCTGGGGAATGTTAATAGGTATTAAAGGTTTCAGTGCTCATGAAAATTGATAAACTCTAAGTTTCCCAATATTTTTACTTCAAAAAATTTTATAATTTTATTATGCATACATAATAATAAGTTACTTTTAAAAATTATTATGCCATGGATCTTCACAATGGAGGGAAAATATATAATATTTTAAAAATATATTTGACCGGAAACTCCATTCTCTTTTAGTATTTTGTTTAAGTAGTATTATTTTGAGGGGGGGGGCAGTGCACACATTGACAAGCAGTGCTGTATACAAATGACCCAAAAACCTCCTGATTTAAAAACACATTACAAAATATAGTGTGGTACTGGCATTGGCATAAAGACAAACATATATGCCAATGGAACAAAATGGAGAGCCCAGAAAGAAATCAGTGCATATTGGAGGGCACCAAGAATACACAATGGGGAAAGACTAGTCACTTTGACAAATAGGGCTGAGACAGCTGGATAGTCACAAGCAAATTGATGAAACTGGACCTCTATCTTACACCATACACAAAAATCAACTCAAAATGTATTAAAGACAAATGTAAGAAGTGAAACTGTTAAACTCCTAGAAGAAAATTAAAAAAAAGAAAAGAAAAGAAATTATAGGGGAAAATGTCAAGACACCGGTCTTGGCAACCGTTTCATGAATATAACACCCAAAGCACAAGCAACAAGGGCCAAAATCCACAAGTGAAACTCCATCAAAATAAAGAGCTTATGCACAGCAAAGAAAACAATCAACAGAGTGAACTCGATTCTTTTAAAATTAGTGATTTTCTACTCTGGCTGAGCATGAGAATCACTTTTAGAAATTGGACCCTCTCTAGAGAGCGCCAGTGAGTTAGCAATCTCACAGAGATGAAGCTGAGCATCTCTAATGAGAACAAACCCAGAAATCTCTCCGCAGGTCATTGTGATGCACATCCATGTTGGTAACTAACAGCTGTGAGCTATTACTTTGAACCAATACTTTGAATAATATTAAATTATAGATATCCATGGAATAAACAAGATAGGTCCCATTTCCATTCTGTGCTAATAGCAATGGCCACCTCAATGTGCAAGAAAGACCCAGAAAGCAGGTTGTGATCCAAGGATGGATGGAAATAATTTGAAGGCATTCAGAGTATAAATGACTAGAAAGAGGGAGGTTGCTGGGATTCAGACCTGGGAAAAGTATGGGCTTTGTCCTGAGGAGGAACCGAGTTTGAATCCTGTCTCTGCCTCTGCTATATAACCATGGTCAAGTTACTTAACCTCGGGGGGGTCTCACTTTCCTCCTTCCCTATGTGTCAGAGAGAGAGATAGGAAAGAGTGCATACTTTCTAAGAATTCTAGGAAGACTGAATTAAATGCAATTATGAGAGGCAAGTACATAATTTTGCCTTAGCTATGTTCCTGAAAATTTGGAATAAATGTTAAGTGTGTCCTTTATGACAAGCATAAAATATAACTCAAGCATACACACAACTAGTTATCTCACCAAGAGGCAGCAGCTGGGCTTACCAGTTTCATAATGACACAACCATGAAATATTAAAATTGTCTATGACTAGAAATTGCTAGGAGGGACACAAAGAGAAAGCATCCTGTTCTCAAGCTGAGAGTGAATAAAAGTGGAATTTGAGGCAGCTACGTTAGCTCTAGTAGTATTAAATAGAGAGTAATTCCAGCTTTTTAAGTACAAAAAAATTACACTGTGGCATTAAGTGTCCCTACAGGAGGTGAAGAAATAGTGACAAAGGAGGGGCTTTCAACCAGACAACCGCAGTGACATGGAGGTTTTGAAGGAAGGTACCTCATCTCTGGCTTTTCAAGGATGTCAGGGTCTTTGGTTATTAACATTCACTACTCTCCAGCAGTAAGTTTTTTTTTTTTTTTTTTTGATGAAGCATCAAAGTAACTAACAGCTTTAAGCTGTTTTGTTTTATTTTATTTTATTTTATTTTATTTTATTTTATTTTATTTTATTTTATTTTATTTTAAATTAATTATTTTTAATTTATTTTAATTTTATTTTTTGTTTTTTTGTCTAGGAGGGATTTGGCACAAAAGTTGGTCTGTTTGTGGGTATATTGGCATCACCTGTGCTCCCAAGTGGGGAGGCCAGAGCCATCTCAGAGCAGTTTATAAAAAAAGTAGAGCAAGTTTCTTTCTCTCCATTTCTCTCTGGCTGAATGTGGCAGAGCTGGCTTGTAAAGTCACAAGAAAAGGCCACCAGAGATGGAAGTCTGGAGACTATTAAATAGAGTTCATTTCCCTTGTTTTGATGTGGTCACATCATCTGTAAATTACAGCACTCAGATGTTTTTCCATTTAATCATTCTTTTGTCTGTTTAGCTGCCAACACTCTCTCTCCATTGCGTGCTATTATTAACTCCAGAAGCAGCCATTTTAGGAGTGAGTCAGTTCAGGGAGAATAAATATACAGATAAACAAATGGGATATAAGTAGATTAACTTTTGTTTAACATCTCCATTATCCTTTCATCACTAGCTACTACTCTGACCCTTTAAATAAATTCTGCCCTTATGCTGGTTGATATTTGAATGTGACTTGAACCTCTACTGTTAAACATTTCAGTACTGGCCAAATATCCATTGTAATTATAATCATTGGTTTGTTCACTGGTGGGAACTACCCTAACCTCAGTCCTCATCCTTTCATAGTCACGATTCTGGAAGCGTTAGTGAGTTGTGGGAACGAGTCAGTTTATATAATTAAGATGCTTTCCAGTTGTACATTTTGCCATTTGGAAGCTTTTCAATACTTTTCTGAAAGAGTTAGTAGATAACCTACTGAGATGATGACTTCAGACTGAATGTGACTGAGCCACCCAATTTCATAAATGGAGCTAATCCCTCTGTGTCTCAAGTCTGAGATGGCAGTTTCCAAGTGTAAGTGACAGTAGTAGACATCTGTGATCTTTGTTTACCAGCATCCATTTCCCCTCTGATAAAACAATGCAGTTTTCTTTGGGGAAGCAACCCTCTCCCACCCTTTAATTCATTTGGTGCCAGTGGCAATAGTACAATCCAGGGGGGTGGGTTAGGTGCATGACCTAAGCTTGGCCAATCAGAACATTCTACCTCCAGTCCAGTTAGGATTGAGTGATGGGCATGTGAGACAAGACAGGCCAATGGTATTCAGTTCTGGAACTTGTCCCTGTAACCAATGGGGTAAAATATTGTTTTTATTGTTCTACTGAACTGATAAAAATATAAGCTTCAATTTGCTGGTGGCTATCTTTTCTATTGGAGAATAAATAGACAATAAAGAAGAAAACAAAGCCAAAATATGGATAGATGGGGGGAGTGAGAGACAAAGTCCAAAGAATGAGACTCCACTTGAGCTCCTATATACAGCCTTACCTGCAGATACAGTGATCTGTGATTCTTAAAATACATGAATCAATAAATCCTCATTTTTGCTTACACGAGTTTGAGTTGGATTTTCAGTTACTTTCAACTAAAATATTCCTGACTCTAAAGCTCAAGATTAGGATAAAGAACATGCTGGAATTATTCTTTGCTTTCTCATCCTTTCTTTTATATATGTTACTTTAGGTAAATCATTTCATCTCTTTGCCTTAGCTTTTGTTTTTATAAATAGGAAATAATGGATGCAAAATATTAGCACGATTTCTAGCACATATTGTGTTCAACAAGTGATAGCTTCTTTACTATTGCTGCCATTTATGAATTAGTAACAGTAGTCATAATAGCAATGGGTATCTTCTCCCCATACTACTGTCAACCTTGATGAGAGCATCCTATTTTGACTTTGAGGATATCAGTTGCCTCAAAGAAGCCCAAGGACAGAATTATTTTTCCCAATTGTATGAAGAAATAGATACCCTAATTTACTGGAAATCACACAGAAAAGTTCATTGCACATGTACACACACACACACACACACACACACACACACGGAAGTATCTTCTTTCCTAACTGTAGCAGGGAAAATCAGCATGGTTGCTAGAAACTAACTTTTTTTTTTTTCTAAAAGTATTACAAAATATAATAACCTTTCAAAATGCCACTTCTTAAAGTTCATTCTTTTGGGGATCAAATTTACATGCATGAAAATTGTAGTGATAAAGCACCACAAGAATACCTTATTTCACATCCTGAGTGCCAAGATTATTTGAGATGCATATCTCAAATAGAACGTTACCTGTGGGCTACAACCTAAGGTTCAGTTATAAATAAATATGCCAATTCAGTAAGAAAAATGTAAAATGCTAAGAAGAATATTTGAGACATAAAATATGCTTAACGAATGTTATTTCTTTCCTTCTTGCCTGCCCATCCATCCACCCATCCATCCTAAGTTCAGGACCTAAATATGTCAATACAAATAAAAGCATTCAGGTTTACTTTAACTTTCCAATTTCAGAATAGTAAGTTGGCTAAATACTTTCATTTACTCATTGTATAAAATAGAATTAGGTTTATGTTGTGCTTGATAGCATACTATGTTAATATACTACCACTAGTTGTGAAGTTCTGCATATATCATAATGAATGCTAAGTTATACTGCCATATGACAACAAATACAATATTTGATAGATGAAAAAAGAACCAAACAACAGTCAGTGTTGAAAAGGCAGGCCTGTTTTCCTGCAAGATGACAATTCTTATATCCTCATCTTGATAGTTAATTGAGAACCCAAGTCTGCCTCTCTTGTACTTTATGTGCAACAGAGACCTCTATTTGGAATGCTTTCAGAATTTTAAAATCAGTTTGTGTATGGTTCAGGAAGTAGAAACTAAAGACTTGAAAAGATCTGTGATCAGAATCTGTTTCTACTAATGTGGAAAAAAAAAGACATCTTCTATTTGAAGCAGAATTGAAGGGTCTCTTGATGTACAAAAGTGTCTTCAAATGTATCAAACACAATACTTGATTTTCCCTTGAAAGCATAGGATGGAGTACTTTTATTGCAACTGCTCTGTAACAACCAAGTTTTGTAACTTTTCTTCTACTTTCTTCCTTAACTTTTAAAACAGACTTTCTGAAAGTGTGCTCACAGAGCAAGAGAAAAAATGACTAAGTGCTTCCAAGAAGGAACACAGTGTTTCTATCCACAAACAATTTGTGGTGAAATTGAGAAGCTAGAGCTCTGTCCAGTCTTCCTCTCATTCCAAGGGTGTGGTGGAGGGAGCATGAGCTCTAGACACACAGAGACCTGGGTTCAAATGCTGATTTTGCCTTAAAAGTCTATGAAGTTGGGCAAGAATGTGTTACTTAACTTCTCTGAACCTCCATTTATTTACTTACAAAATGATGAAGTTATATCCAACTCAAAGAGCTATAAGAGAACTAAGAAAATAAGTGAAAACAAAGAACTTTACCGTCTGCCTGACAGAATCACTTGTGTCTTAGTGGATAGTTGCCTACTCAACTCTCCTACCCATCTGAACCAGAACCCTCTAGTCTCATGTTACTTCTTAATATTTTTTCAGGATGCCCAGTAAATAGCCTGTGCACATAAATGTTTCTCTATCTTTTTCTGATATACATCCACAGTATATTTCATGTTTAAACTGCAAATGGGTGATAGAGGTTTTTGAATGGAACACAGAATAGTATTTTGAAATGAACAGAAGACTCAGTTACTGAACTGCCCAGAGTGACTTGGACAATTGAACTACCTTGGACAAACCACTTGATTCCTCATGCTAAGCCTAAGCCTCATTTGCAAAATGGCAGTAATTTTACCTAACTCATAGGGTTGCTGTTTAGATGATGTGACATTCTGTAAATATAAAGCACTGTATAACAAATGGTGCATCAACTGGGAAATTATTGTCAGCTAGGACTTGATTACCTTTTAGGTAGACTGGTGTCTTAGCCTGGTAAAAATGCTCAATAAAGCCCTATGCTGATAATATAGGTTGTGGTATGGTGGAAATGACCTACTTCTTCAAGTCAGATCAACATAGACTCTTCTAATTCCATTACTGTCTATCATTGTGATTGTGGACACATTTCTTTGTCTTTGCAAATTTTTGTGAAGGGCAAATGCAAGAATGTGTGTAAAACCACTAGCATAGTGAGTGGTACAAAGTACTCAGTAAGTTTAGGCAATATGTAGGTTGGGCAATAGGGTGTCAGAATAATTCTACTGATAAGCCACCTGTTGCGCTTCCTATCAACATGCAAGTTGAGATTTTGCTTACAGTTTTGGGGTTCTCATGAAAGCTAGTATACAATTGATTCCCTTTGGACTACAACTGAGGTAAGTTGGTAGAAGACAGGATACTTCTTCATGTAATCAGCTGATAATGGGATTGTTGGGGAATATCATCAAAAAGACCTGACCACTGACTGATCCGTGAGCTACACCTGGGCACCTAGAGGCTCCTCACCCTCTCCCCTGTCCTTGAAATGTGGGTTCTGCTTGCTTTTCCTACTCCCAGAGGCTGATGCAAGGACACAGCCTTGAGATGGGATGTTGAGATCACCTGCATGATTTATATGACTGAAGCCAATTATGGTCTCTATAAACTTTTAAGACATACTGGGAAGGTGTGGGGAGTCATTCATTTTGCTGCCACCCAAGACAAGCCCTGCATGTAAGTTCCCTTTGCTTATTCAAACTGGCACCTACCAACCTGGACTGATCTGCCTCTTTTTTGGTCTCTCCCAGCCCTCTGAGTAAGGGAACTAGTTTCTGATTACACTTGGGAAGCTCCTGGGAGTATTATGAACCAACAGTGTGTCCGAAAGATCCTTTCTAGATCCTGATTTTGGGAAACAGACCATAAATGGTTACCTACTTTGATAGCAACTAGTAAGGGCCAAACATAAAACCAAAGAGATCAGCTAACTGCAGGAGTAAGCAGCCCATTTGTAAATATGGTTTTTAGGAACCTTCAGGGTCTCCCCTGATAAGATAGTCAAGATAACAAAGGCACATCATCAGCTTGTGTTGACTGGTTTCTAAGAGGTGTACAGGTAGCTGTACTTAGGTGTTCTGAAACTTGCCTAACAGAGTTAAAATGTGTAAGATAATAACAAGTTTTGCCCAAGGGTAAAAGATGATAGGATTATAATAACAATACAGGTTTTACATGGTCCATTGAGATAATCCTTCAGGTCATTAAAAAACACAAAACTTTGCTTTGTTCTATGAAGCCTTTTGAAAACTAACTTCCTTTACTAGGTAGGTTTATACACATAATCGAGTATCATAAGAGTAGAGTATAATATTTTGATTTTGGGGTCGTCATTGTAAATTAAAACACTAATATTCCAGTTCATAGACCAATCTTCAATTCTATGTGAGAATCTGATGTATGCTAAGTTCACTAGAACCTAGAGAGTTTTGAGTAAATTGTTAAGACAAAAAGATAAGAAATGACCTCCAAAATGATAAGGGGGTAGTAGCCAAGAGAGAACATTATTTATGAACTCATTCAAGACATTTCTGAAGTTTTTCAAGGTTTACCTTGGGTATGAAGACCAGAGTGAGCCCTTCTGAGAAAGGATAGTTGAGGAGACTCAAAGTGCATTTGTCAATAAATTTGGAAAAAAGGGGCAACCTCAAGATGAGAAATCTATGATAGAGTTATGTTTTGAATAAGCTGCATACCCCAAAGTTTCAAAATGGTTCTGCTTTAAAAATAACACAAAAGTTCAAATACATTTTTGTTAATAAAAATAGGATAGTTATTAAAAATTGTCAACAATTTACCAGTATTGTAAATTTTTTTGTAGGCTCCTGGTATGTGTTTCAAGTGTAAGCAGGAGACTCTTATGGTCATTCTTTCCCCTGTGAAAAGCAAATAGTAGTACAATGATTGACAACATGAACCCAGGAGCCAGATCTGTGTTTAGTTTGGTATTTCCCTAGGATTGTGGTTTTAGACAAGTTATTTTATTTCTCTAAGCTTCTGTTTACATTTCTGTAAAATATGGTGTACTATGTAGTGTTATATAAAAACTTACCCCTAAACTTGGTGGTTTCAAACAAACTTCTATTATCTTACATGGTTTCAGAGAGGCAGGAATTCTAGAGCAGCTTAGTCTGGTGGTTCTGGCTCAAGGTCTCTAATGAGGCTGCAGTCAAGATGTAGACTGGGGCTATCGTCAGCTGAACAGGGCTGGAGGATCCAATTCCATGATGGTGGACTCACATGGCTGCTGGCTGGAGGACTCAGTTCCTCACTAGGAAAATCTCCCCAGTGGGCTGCTTGAGCATCCTCACAACACGGCAGTTGGTAAGGCAGACAGCCTTTTATGATCTGGTCTTGGAAGTCTTATACCCTTACATTTTTCATTTATTTTAATGTTTATTTATTTTTAAGAGAGAGAGAATGAGCTGGGGAGTGACAGATAGAGAGGGGGACAGAAGATCTGAAGTGGGCTCTGTGCTGACATCAGAGAACCTGATGTGGGGCTCAGACTAACAAACTGTGACATCATGACCTGGGCCGAAGTTGGATACTTAACCAACTGAGCCACCCAGGCTCCCCTACTTCCTTTTCTGTTGGTCACATGGACCAATCCTGATACACTATGGGTGAGGGAACACAAAGAAGTAAACACCTGGATGTGGGAATCACTGTGGAATCTTGGAGGCTGGGTAATCTCATTATTATGGTAAAAATTAAGTAAAATACTGCACACAAACTGAGTAACCTAATCTCTGGTACACGACAAGGGCTCCATTAGTGGTTAAGTCTAAATATGATCTTCATCCTTCTTCCATTATGAGAACTTAAATGCCTAATTATTATTAAATATTGTCAATATTACTGTTATTAGTCTCATCTATTTACCAAAGACTTTAGCATTATGGTAATTGTGACAATTAGCAGAGAATGTCTCCTTGTGGGAGATTAACCCACACCACCAAACACAAGTACCCTTAGTTTGGTAGTGGAGAGAGGTACATGGGAATTGTACACCTTAGTCATTCATGCTAAAAATGGCCACTCCCTAAATCTTGCCCATACATCATGGCCCTTCCTTAATTTAATCCAGAAAGTAATATACTTTGCTCTGTCCCTGCCAATGTATTCTGAGTCTTAATGAGAGAGAGACAGAGAACAAAAAAGAAATACAAAGAGAAACATAGAGAAAATAATAATTATATTTTAATCTTCCATTATTGCTCTAAGGCAGTAGGAAGTATCATTTTTATCTTGTTTCATAAATCAGGAAACTGGGACTCAGGGAAATGAACTAACCTGCTCAGATTTTGCCAGCAAATTAGATGAAAGGCCAAAATTGAACCCTGCTCTTTGATATGCTGTGTTCACTGTGTTTTTCTCTTTCTTATCCATAACCTGGACCCTAATTTGAGCCTGGTTTAATAAGTGTGCTCTTCTAGAGAGGGCACTTTGTCCTCCGCCCCCCCCCCTTAATATTTTAATAAGGAAGGAATCAGAAAAACATGTGGAACACTAATATAAACCTCATTCTAATGTTATTGATGATGGTAACCCTTAGGTAAAAAGCAACTTATAATCATAGAAGTAGCTTCCCTCTGACAGGTAGGCCTAGAAGAATTGGTCCTGTTTTCCGAGAAAAGAATGTGATTGGTGACACTTTGTATTTTGAAGGCTTGATAGAAAAGATATTCAGTCTCCAGGGGAAGAAAAAGAAATCAGGGAGAAAATGTGGACAATAGTGATGGGTTCCAGAAAGAGCAAGGAGCAAATGATCTGTCTGAAATAATCTGAACTCTGAGCTCTGGGGTTGACTTACAGTTTTATACAGCTATGTGTGCCCAAGGTCAAAGGGTTGATGGAGTTCACAGGGCCCTATGCCACCACCTTGAAATTAACCCACTTAGAACACCTAAGTATATCACCACTTTTTAGGCCTGATGCTAAAAATGTTTACTCAAACACTAGTGTCCATCTCTGTAGTCACTGTGGTTGATGGCTGATCCTAATGCTACTAGTTGTGAGCTAGATATTGTCCTTACTTGCGACCTTTGGGCTCACTGTACAAGGCCAGCTTCTCTTGAGTCCTCAGTACTTCTTCCCATGATACATGAGCACAGGGGCTCAGAAACAGATTTTGAAGCCCAAGCAATGATTAATTCTTTGAAGATTCAAATATAATTCTCAGCCGTCAAGGAGGTCAGTTCTTCTAAAACACCTAAATGCTGTGTCTTTTCTTCGACTGGGCTGTTTTCACAGCCACAGCTTTGGTCTGCTTCTTTGTCTCTCTTTTATGGATCCAAACAATGCCATGGCCCCTTTCACCCGCAGAGGAATTAGTGTCAGTGGAGGCAAGAGTTTAAACTTCCCCTGACTTTTTGAGAAGAGTAGGAGGGTGGTATCCATGTGTATTGGTCTTGTTGCAAGAAACAACACAGCCCTGTTCTTAAATAACTTCAACTCAAGAATTTTTGTTTTTAGGTTCACACAAGCTTCTGGCTGCCCATGACCTGAGTGGAAAAGAAGAGCCATATTTCATTCCTCTTGCTCCCAGTGGACTGCTTCACTCTGTCCTGGAAAATCCCAGGGGCAGGTGGGCTGCTGTGGTAATTGCTTAGCTGTGGTACAATACACAGTCTTGTTTTATCTCTGAAAACATAGTTGCCAAAGCCATAATATAAACAGTGTGGAAGTTCTCACCCTTGTCTGTAAATGAGGCTGAACCATTCCTGAGCCTGCTAACATTTTCTGTAAACTAAAGTGCATCTCTATCCTCACCAAACAATTTCTTCCTTTTCAAGTGCTGAAGTGTGAAGAGGGACACCTTATTTCATTGCAAAATGAGCAGCAAGGAAATAGAGAAATGCGATTAAAATTTAACACAGGTAGGAATTAAGACATCCCACACCATCAGTTTATAGCCTGCACTAAAGAGGAGAAAAGGAAACGAAAACAAAACAAAAACTCACTTCAACTCAGCTGGAAAACTGTTGGGCCATTTTACTAAATGAATCTCTTGTTATCGTCCCTGCCCTTGATAACAGAAAGTATAGTACAATATACTGTGATGCTCTGGGATTGGGCTGGGGATTAACAGGTGTCATTTTCTTGTCAATGTGATTCGTTGTGTGTTTCTTATACATACCTAAACTCGAAAGCCTAAGGTGACTACTTTCTTTACCTTCTGAGCCTTATGGAGTCAAATATCAAAGATGATCCAATCAGCTTTAAATAAGACATAAAGGACCTACAGTGTTCTACCTAAAGTTTCCATAGCAATTCCAGATCCTGAGCAAGGATTGTACAATGAAAATAAATGTAGCTCATTTGCAAGGGATCCTAATGATTCAGCAAGTATTAAACATATTTCGCTTGAAATGGAAGAGAAAATTATATCTCAAAGCCCAATAGAAGGCAGTTGCCAACAGGAGTAGGCCAAGAGTCAACAGATCTGTGTTTGAATTTAGTCTAGACCATTTATCAGCTAGAAAGCTAACCTTAAGACAACTTATTTAAACTCTCTGAGGTGCAGTTTCCTCATCTGTAAACATGATTAAAAAGCATGGTGCTGAAAGAGTTGCTGTGAGTACTAGGTGAGACAAGGTATATAAAGTCTTAGTGCAGTGCCTAGCATGTAGTATATGCTCCATAAATGCAAGTAAGGATTATTTCAGGAAAAACAAAACAAAACAAGCAGATAGAAAGGATTCTTGCAGGAACATATGCCTGTGAAGGTGAAGTGACCTACCCAAAGTCACACAGCTGAGGAGTGGGGAGGAGCACTAGAAACCACATCTCTTCATTTCTAGACGATGATCATTTCCCATTGCTCTGTGCTGATGGGTGCTGGGCATGAAGCGAGTCTGTGTAGACCAATGGCTTCACCAACCACAACTATCTTAAAATAAACAATGAACAATTTGAGCTTGAGTTCAGAGTTACCAGATCAGAATGTATTTTTTCAAAAAGGTTCTCTTCTGATTCTCGTGAAACCCCTCTATGAGTCTTGATTGGGACAGGGGACTCCCAGGTGAGAAAGAACAGTGTCAGCAGGGTACAGATTTAATAATGTGTAATGGCAGTTAGAGGGCCTGCAAGAACATGTGGCTTGGAGCAGACGGCACCTGCCTGGAACCCTTGAAAACTGTGACCGAATGGTCAAGTAGACCCACACAAGATAGACAAAATCTTCTAGGTATTAGGACATGCAAAATAATTGTACAATATTAATATGAGAAAAGGTACTGTTCTACCTGCTGCACAGTTTGTGGAGTTGGATAGAAAACACCAATAAAACGAATACCAGAGAAATGCTAAAACCAATGAAGTGATCAATTTGGGTAGGCTCCAGACTTACCTGTCAAAGTGTCAGGTAAGGTATGACCCGAATTAAAACACATGTCCATTCTTCCTTTTTGACGTAGGAAGGCTTCCTTTTTGACTTAGGCTACATGTCCATTTTCCTTTTTGACTTAGTGTCCTTAATGGAGCAGTTATCAATAGTGTTTGCCCACAGAACCCAGTCAGTAGTATAAGTTGAAATCACTGATCATTATGCTACAGTGAGTAATTAAAAGAAAGCCTGAGATAAGATTATAGTTTCTTTAGAGGGCTTATTTCAACTTCTTCAACACTTATTTCAACTCTTGAAAGATTGTGAATGAAGTACAGAAATGTTTATAAGACCCAAAGTAGTAATATTCTTTAGTAAAAGAGTCTGCATTTGGTATTTTGTATGATTTGGTATTTGACGTCATTGTAATGTTTAAAAGAATTTGTCCTATGAAGGTAGCCTTATAATTTCCCTATAATATGTGCAATTGAGCAATTGATAGAGAATTGGGATTTTAAGGTAAAATCTTACTACATTTTTATATGGCACTGGAACACTTAAGATAACTTAAAGTTCACCCCAGTTACGCATTTAATTTGTTAGAAGCATAAGGACAGTTTAAGTGCACGGGAAACATGGTTGAGGAACCTCAGGGGTCTTTGCACATTGACTTGGGATAAGTCACATCAGAGTAAACCCCAATGGGTTCCTTGATTAGGAGTATGAGACATGGTGTTCAGCTTTTCCAGGCCATGCTAAGGGGTCCCAGAAGTAGACAGGAGTCTGGCTAGGGCCCCTGTTGAGGATTCTCTGTAACAGAATCAGGAAGACATTTCAGGGGTCATTGCAGAGTGATTTCCCAGGCCTGTGACAAAATGAAATGAATAGCTAACCTTTATGAAAACTTACTATGAACCAGAGAGAAGGCTTTTTTCATCTGGTATTATTTCATTTAATCTTCAGTATAATCCTGTTCCGTATGTATGAATACTGTTTCCATTTTGCAGATAAAATACAAAAATGAAGTCACAAACGTTTGTACAGAGCTTTATAATTTGCAATTTATCTCTACTAATGTTTTCTTTTTCTTTTTTTTTTTTTTTTTTGAGTCTCATGAAAATCCTCACAAAAAGGTGGGTATTCTTCCCAGTCTACAAAATGAAACTAAGGCTCAAAGGAAGTTAAGAGATTCACCACCAGGCCTCTACGCCAAACTGGGCTAAAGCCAAGACTTAAATCCTATGTTTTCCCATGGTATTCACTGCCTCTTTATTAAAACATCTGCTTTCTCACATTTTTCCCCCTTCACTGCAAAAATTCCATTTCTTCCATTTTTTCTCATCATGGTACATTCACTAATGAGGGCATTCCTCACCTTTGTACACCACACTCCCACACTGCCTATATCTGGACCCATCTGATAAAATAAATCAAGTGTGGCTCTTCCTAAACAAATTCCATTCACCTTCTCAGGCTGTGGATCCCACCCCTTTGGCTTTCTCTAGCATGCATTTATTCTCACTCTACGATACCATCAGTTTTACTGGATCACTCCTGTGAGCCTATCAACAGACTCTAGTATCTCCCATCTTTAAAACTCCTTCCTTAAATCCATGTCTTTCTCCAGCTCCTGCCTCCTCTCCACACCCTTTCAGAATCAAACTTATCAAAAGAGTTCCCTATACACGTTGGCTCCACTTTCTAATCTCCATTCTTTCCTCATCCCACTCAAGGCTGGGCTCTGTCCTAACCTCTCTAAAGAAACTTCCCTCACCAATAGTATCTCACCTCCACTTTGCCAAGTCTAAGGGATACTTCCCTATCTTCATGTTAGTTTATCAGCAGCAAATGAAACAGGTGAATAGTATGTTTCCTTTCTCTTGGTCTGTGTGATCCCGTGCTCTGTCAGTTTTTTCTTTATGCCACTGGGTGCTCCTTTTTATTCTCCTTAGTGCTGTTCCTCCTCTGTAAGACCCCTAAATGTTGTAGTTTTTCAGTGTTCTGCTAAGGTTCCTCAATTTTCTATGTTGTCACTGTGAATCAATCCTTTCCCACGGTTTTAAATATGCCTATATTCTGGCCACTCCCAGATGTATATCCCTAATCCCAGACCTCTTTCCTAAACTTCAGATTCTCCTCTCCAATTGCTTGGGTGATATTTACTCTTCAAGGCCTCGGGTATCTCAAAATAAGTAAATCTCAAACTGAACTCTTAACTTTCAACCTAAACATGTTCTTTACACTTCCTTACCTCACTTATTTAAAGCATTTTGACATTATCATCATCATCATCTCAATTTAAAGCATTTTGACATTATCATCATCATCTACTCAATTGCTAATTGAATAGAAACCTATACCTATACCAAATTTTATTACTACTGCCTCCAAAATAAATCTCATACTCATCTTCATTGTTTCTCCTTTAGACCAGAATTATATCGAGCACTGATGATAGATCATTAAATAAGAAAAAAATTTGGAGGGAAGAACACTGTTATAAAACATTCAAGTCACATGTATGTTTCATACCTGTGCACTTGAATATTTAGTTTATAGACAAGTAGGATTAGCACAGCCTGGGAGCTTGTTAAAAGTGCAGAGTCATGCAAATTCCCAGAAGCATGTAACCCACAAGAACTGAAGCAGGAAGAAATAGAAAATTTGAACAACATTGATTACCAGCAATGAAACTGGATCAATAATCAAAAACAAAACAAAACAAAAAACTCCCCACAAAATAAAAGTCCAGGACCAGACAGCTTCACAGGCAAAGTCAATCAAACATTTAGAGAAGAGTTAATATCTATTCTTCTCAAACTATTCCCAAAAATACAAGAGGAAAGAAAACTTCCAAATTGATTCCATGAGCCCAGAATCACCCTGATACAAAAGCCAGATAAAGATATCACTAAATAAGAGAACTACAGGCAAATAACTCTGATGAACACAGATGCAAATATCTTCAACAAAATACTAGCAAACCAAATCCAAAAATACATTAAAAAAATCATTCACCATGATCTAGTAGGATTAATTCCCAGGATTCAAGGGTGGCTCAGTATTTGCACACCAATCAACATAATACATCACATTCGTATGAGAAAAAGTACAACATCTGTTCATGAATTAAAAAAAAAAAAAAAACAACCTCAGCAAAGCAGGTTTAGAGAGAACATATCTGAACATACTAAAGGCCTTACACAAAAACCCATAGATAACATCATACTCAAAGGGGAAAAACCGAAAGCTTTTCCCCTAAGGTCCAGAATAAGGAGGTTGTTCACTCTCACCACTTTTATCCAATGTAGTACTGGAAGTCCTATCCACAGTAATCAAACTACAAAAAGAAATAACTACAAACCAGCAGGGAAAAAGTAAAACTTTCACTATTTGCAGATGACATGGTACTATATATAGAAAATCCCAAGGATGCCACCAAAAGACTGATAAATTCAATTAAGTTGTAGGATACAATCTCAATGTACAGAAATCTGCTGCATTCCTATACACTATTAAGGAAGCAGTAGAAAGAAAAATTAATAAAAAAAAATCCCATTTACAATTGCACCAAAATCAATAAAATATCTAGGAATAAACAGCCAAAGAAGGGAAAGACCTTCACTCTGAAAACTGTAACATTGATGAAAGAAATTGAAGATGGCATAAAGAAATGGAAAGACATTGCATGTTCATGGATTAGAAGAATATTGTTAAAATGTCTATACTACAAAAACCAATCTATACTTTTAATGCAATCCCTGTCAAAACACCAAGAGCCTTTTTCACAGAACTAGAACAAACAAAATTTATATGGAACCACACAGACCCTGAATAGCCAAAGCAATATTGAAAAGGAAAAACAAAACTGGACGCATCACAATTCCAGACTCCAAGTTTTATTACAAAGCTGTAGTAATCAAAACAGTATGGTACTTGCATAAAAACAGCACGTCAGATCAATGGAACAGAATGGACAACCCATAAATAAAGCCACAATTATATGGTCAATTAGACTTTGACAAAGCAGGAAAGAATAACCAATGAGAAAAAGACTTTTCAACAAATGGTGCTGGGAAAACAGGACTACATGGAAAAGAACAAACTGGACCACTTTCCTTATACCATACATAGAAATAAACTAAAAATCGATTAAAGACCTAAATATGAGACTTATAACCCTAAAATCCTAGAACAGCCCAGTCAGTAAGTTCTGCAACATTGGCCATAGCAACATTTTTCTAGATATGTCTCCTGAGGCAAGAGAAATGAAAGCAAAAATAAACTATTGGGAATGCCTCAAAATAAAAAGCTTTTGCACAGCAAAGGAAAGAGAAAAACTAAAAGGCAATCTACTGAATGACAAAGATATTTGCAAATGACATATTTGATAAAGGATTAGTATCCAAAATACATAAAAAAGTGATACAACTGAACACCAAAAATACAAATAATCATATTAAAAATGGGCAGAGTATATGAAAAGACACTTCTCCAAAGAAGACATACTGATAGCCAACAGACACATGAAAAGATGCTCATTACTCACGATCAGGGAAATGCAAATCAAAACCACAATGAGATATCACCTCACACCTGACAGAATGGCTAAAATTAAAACTACAATAAACAACACGTTCTGGCAAGGATGGAGAGAAAAAAGAACACTTATCCACCATTGGTGGGAATGCAAACTGGTGCAACCAATGTAGAAAACAGTATGGAGTTTCCTAAAAAAATTAAAAATAAAACTACCCTATGACCCAGCAACTGCACTACTGGGTATTTATCCAAAGAATGCAAAAACATGAATTCAAAGGGATACATGCACCCCTATGTTTGTAGCAGCATTATTCACAATAGCCAAACTGTGAAAGCAGTCCAAGTGTCTACCAACAGATGAATGGATAAAGAAGATAGGACAAAAAAATATATATATATACACACACACACACACACACACATACATGGTAGAATATCACTCAGCCATAAAAAGAATGAAATCTTGCCATTTGCAATGATGTGGATGGAGGTAGAGAGTATTGTGCTAAATGAAATAAGTCAATCAGGGAAAGACAAATACCTATGATTTCACTCATATGTGGAATTAGAAACAAAACAAATGAGCAAAGGAAAAGAAAAGAGAATAGAGAGAGAGAGGAACCAAGAAACAGGCTCTTAACCATAGAAAATGAAACTGACAGTTACCAGAGGGGTGTTAGGTGGGAAAATGGGTAAAAGAGGAGAATAGAATAGAATAGAATAGAATAGAATAGAATAGAATAGAATAGGATAGAATAGAATAGAATTGCTGAATCACTACATGGGACACCTGAAACTAACGTAACACTGTATGTTAACTATACTGGAATCAAAATTAAAAAACTAAAAGACTTTAAAAAATTAAAAAGAAAAAACCCACAGAAAATGCAGAATTGTAGGCTTTACCCAGACCTATGGATTCTGAAGAAGGCATTCAGGAATCTGTTTACTTGAGATCTCCAAGTGCTTATTATTCATGCTAGAACTTGAGAACGAGCGGCTACACTGCACCCTATGCTCAGAGAGTCAATGATGACAAGTGCAGGCCTTCTGGCTCAGTGGCCCCAGAACAGGTATCAGCATGTAGAAAAGTATCTGGAGGTGTCTGTGGCAAAGGATCTTAGCCTGAAACCATGTAGCATTTGTATACATCTTCAGGAGGCAGACTGGCAAAGTTAAACAGTGTGGCCTTGGAACCAGAGGAACAGTTTTAAAATGTTCTTACTTTTTATGAAAACATAACACACACAATGGCAAAAGAAAACTCAAAGTGCACAAAATATCTACAGATATTTTCCACTTACTCCAAAGCTCCCACTCTCTTTCCCTAGAAACAACCCATGTTTTACATTATTGTGTCCAGAAATCTATGGAAACCTCTATACCTATTTATTATTCTCTCCCTGCTTTAACAAAATAAATTGTATCATATAATCTTCTGTGACATTTTTTCCCTGAAAATTGTTGCCACTGACACATACAGGGGTTTTTTGTTCTTCCTAATGGTTGCTTTGCTGAACTCATCTTTCTTTCTTATTTTAATTTACCTACTGGTGCCCATACAGGTTGCTCCTGAGTTTTGCTATTACAAGCAATGCTACAAAAGATATCCTTTAATATGCATGTGAATATATCTGTGGGATAAACATATGCAAACAGTATTTGCCAACACGTTTGCCTCAGTCCCCTCATCTGATGATTTCCAGGAGCCATTATAACCCTGTGGACTTTAGCTCTCTCTTCACACAGCCTCCTGTTTCAGCACCATTAGAAGATGTGAACCTTTGTTGATAAAGAAAACATCTCACTAAATGTGTGCCGGCTTCTGCCGTGTGTCCTGAAATACACAATACATATCAGGATGAGAGATGTTTATGAAGTTAGGGAAGGTAAAGTGATTAGTGTAAAATATCCCCAGCCACAGATGATAAGCATTTACATCCCTTCCTTCTCCACGTTTCAATTGCTATTTGCCTTTTTAAGACCACAAAGGGGGAAAAAAAGCATTAATTTTCTTCTTCCTTGTGTTATTGAACTCCAGGTGTTTCTGAGAGTTCTAAATTTCCTCAAGTTTGCTTATGACAAACATAAAGTATAAGTGGGTGGTTTCTGTTTGCAAGGGTCTTTTTTTTTTTAAATGAAACTTTGTGCTTTTTACCTAGATGTGAGCTCACAGCATTCAGCAGATATACATATTCACATGCATATATGCTGTCACAGACACATTGCAGTTAAGATTGTGTGAGAAAATTCCACTACAAGAGGGCTACGGACAAGTTTTTCTTTGCCTCTTAGAAGATGAAAGACTCCCTGACAAGGATTTTATTTTCATTGTAGTGGGCTGTCAGCGTGACCATTTATCATAGCCTGAATTAATAAGGAAAGAACAGAAGAAAGATGGCTTGCTGCCAAACGGCTTGGGGATGCTCGGGGCTGCACAGATCAATCAGCTGGACACCCAGGCTATTGTCTGCTCATCAATTCATTTTCACTGAGTTTCAGGACAGATAACACCAGGCCTTTTTCTGAGGCATGATCCTGAACTGACCGCCTATACTTGTTTTCCATTGCAACCTTTTATTCCCATAGGACACTCATCAAGGTGGCACATTGTGTTTAGATTAAGCTCCTTCTCTGGAAATCAGCTAGTGGCAGAGCACTTCTTTCCACTGCCCAGATGCACAAAAGTCTTAATCTTTTGAAACTAACAGGCAAACGAGACTCACATCAAGCACATCTGAGATGCAAAGGGAGTCCTTTATGCACTTGTGACAGCGTAATAAATTAAAAAATAATATGCTTTCTAAGGTACTGGGAGACATATAGTCCACAGAGGAAAACTACAATATAGGTTTCCAGAGGGCTGCTTTAATGGACATTCTGTTGTTTTCTGTTATCCAGAATGCATTCCCCTTCTACCAAAAACAGTTTTCTGACTTTTCTCAGCAAAGCATGCCCTCTGCCACTTTCAGATTTTATGCTTCTGACTGGGCTTCAGACTTATTTTTAGTGTGGGGTGATTTGACTTTAGGTATGGTGCTCATTCCCCAGGTCACAGTGATTGGCTCACAAAGGGACACATGACCCAAGAGAGCCAGGGAGACATAAATACAATTTCAAGGATTCATAAATATTTGTTTTTTTTATGGCTTCAAGATAGTAGCTGTATAAATGGCAAGTCTCCAAAACCCCATTACAGTGGAGAACTTCTGCCAACATGGCAGAAGATTGAAATGAGACATAGACTAAAACCAGTCCTGAGGAGATTATTCAAGCAGCTGCATGAAGCTCCTGCTGAAGCTAGGATGCCTCTGGATTAAGGGAACAAATATTCCCAATTTTTAAAAAGTCAGCTTGAATTGGGTTTCTATTATAATAAAGAGAATCTTAACTAACACAGACAAAGGTAAATTGATTGGGTTCTTGAATTTAGAGCCCTGAATTCTAAATCTGAAATGGTCCTCCAAGTTTCTTTTTGGACAGAACCTAATGGATTTTTCACCTGGAAATCAGAAAACATGAAAATATGTAATAGAACTCCCTTCATGAAATTAGTTGTTTTCTATGAAAAGTGAGAAATAAGGCCATCTACTTCTGATAAGTGTTGACAGGGGAATATGGACCAAATTTTTTATTGATAACTATTATAGCTATAGAAAGATAAAATAAGGGTATTGGGATGCTAATAAAGGAGGAAAGAGTTATTGGGGCAAAACCTAGGAGAAGGTAGTACCTTAAGAGATGTAGTATCAAGAATTTGCTATTCTAATGGAGGAAACGAAGAGTCTGAGCATTACTTCTACAAGATTATATGGAAGGACCAAAGTCCAGGCTTGCTAAGGAGGGAATCATGATAAATTCCCTGAAATTTGTGTTGAAGCCTTGGATGTCTGTATTGTAGGAGGAAGACTAAATTGGAAGAAAAGCTCTTTTCACATAGGCTGGTCTCAGCTAGGAGATAAATGGGTAATCTAGAAAAATAACCACTTTTGAAAATAAATTAAAGTAATCCCAGATTAATAGAGCCCCACCACAAGTAGCAGAAACAAACAAAAATCTTCTATGGAGGAAGATAATATCACTATAGGTCACAAATTCTTGTTTTAATTATTAGAAACAATGGATTGCACACAAGCACAGATAACAAGACATACAAGGAAATCAAATGGCATGAAAGAGCTTAACCAGGGGAAAAAGCAAAGAAGAAAACAGAAAGCAATCCAGAGCATCTTCAGATATTAGAGCTATACTTTAAAAATTACGCTTATTATTGCAATGAGCTATAAGATAAACTATACTGACAGATAATTAAATATTATATAATTGACAGAGTTAATCTCAAAAGAACTAAATAGAAATTCTAGAATGAAAAAACTGAAGTGCTGAAGAACTCAGTGGAAAGTCTTAACAGATTAAACCGAATTAAAAAGGGAATTAGTGTCTTCTGAGGAAGTTAATTTCTTAATTTTAATGTAGTATAATTACCAATATTTTCTTTTTGGTTACTACCTTTTCTGTCCTTACTTTAAAAAAATAGTGCCCTTCTGTGAAGTCATAAAGATAGTCATCTAAATTATCTTCTAAAATCTTTATTGTTTTACCTTTCAATTTATATTAGCAATCCACTATACTTGTATTCTCTCTGTGTGTATGGTATGGAAAGGTCAAGAGTTCTTTTTATTCCATCTTGTAACCAGGTATCCGAGCACTACTATTGAAAAATATCATCTTTCCCCATTACTCTGCAGAGTAGTTAGAAGTTAATTCAGATCACTATCTTCATGACTTTAAAGAAGAGGACTACCAGAGTGGTAGAGGATATTTTTTAAATACATAACTGAAAAAGGACTAATAAACAAAATACAAAATGATGCTCAGTCACACAGCAATAGACAACTTGATTTAAAAACTATGCAAGACACTTGAAGAAGAAATTGACAAAAGAGGATGTCCAAATGACCTTGAACATATAAAATGCTACTCAGCCTCATTAATAATAAAAACCACAGTGAGCTACTATTACACAATTTATCAGAGTGACTAAAATTAAAAAGAATACCAATTGACGTGTAGCAAGAGAAATTCTTACATACCACTGGTGGAAATATAAAATGGTACTACCACTCTGGAAATAGTTTGGTGATACCTACTGACGTTCAACATATCCATGTCTATAGACCCAGCAATTACACTTCTAAACGTGTACTCAACAGAAATACATGCATATGTATAATAAATGACAGAGACAAGGCTATTCACGGTAGTATATTTTGTAATTCTTTTGTACGGTCCATTAACAGTAGAATTGATAAATATATGGTGATATAGGTCTACAATGAATATACAGGGGAAGAAAAGTACAGGTCCCAGGACAAACAGCTGAATGAATCTCATAGATATGTTCAAAAGAAGCCAGAGAAGAATATTATATAGGATTCCATTTACATAAAGTTCAGAAACAGGTATACCTAATCTACACTGTTTAGTTGATGCCATATTACATGGTAAAACTATTAAGATAATTACAATAAACATCAAGATAGTGATTATCTTTGGGGAGAGTAATAAGGGAAAGTAAAGGGCTTCTGGAGTGGTGGCAATATTCCATTTCTGGTTTTTTTTCTGAAGGTTTTTTTTTTTTTAATTTTTTTTTTCAACATTTATTTATTTTTGGGACAGAGAGAGACAGAACATGAACGGGGGAGGGGCAGAGAGAGAGGGAGACACAGAATCGGAAACAGGCTCCAGGCTCCGAGCCATCAGCCCAGAGCCTGACGCGGGGCTCGAACTCACGGACCGCGAGATCGTGACCTGGCTGAAGTCGGACGCTTAACCGACTGCGCCACCCAGGCGCCCCAGAAGGTTTTAAAGGTATTTTAATTCTTCAGTCATGCCATATTTTAATGGGTGCACAGTGCTTTCATTTGGCATCAATTATGAGGTTTTGAAATAATTAAATATTACACCAGCTGGTATGATTACTGATTTATCCACTCCTTTGGAGTGACTCTTCCAACATGGGACAGCTCCCATTCTGTTCTAAATTTCATGATATAATACAGCATTACCCTATTTGTCATGGAAATCAGTTATCTGTTTATGGTGGCACTGTCTTGCCATTGTTTGCTGAATGCTCTGAACTCAGAGAAAGCTTAGAGCATTTTTGGCAATGGGAAACATCATGAAGCAGAAGACACAACACTGGCAACTGCAGCTGTTGGTTTGCCACAACTTCAGGCCAAGTCCCCTTGCAAAGAATGAATGTTTCATTTCTTGATGTAGGTCGCACTTATATGAGTTTTTCCTTTATGTAATTTATTAATATTAATTCATTAAGTATTTTTATGCATTTTCAATATATATATATATATATATCTCACCATTAAATACATTTAAAAATGTTAGTAAATGTCAGCTGATCTATGCAAAGTAACGCTGTCAGTATATACCCTGAAGCTGGAAGGATCCAGCTTCCAACCAGTCTATACCTAGATTCTGAATGTGAACATTTGGGTCAAAGACAGATTTTAGCATGATGTCACTAGTAGGAACCACTAATAACATAGAGAGTGGCTTGAAAATTCACAAAGGTTTGAGAGACAACCAAGAACTCAAGTTGGGCTGATAGATAAGGTTCATATCTTACATAAGAACACTCTGTCAAGACTGAGAGAAGTGGCTGTTTTGTCTAATGCATAGAAGCCAACACAGAGAGGATTCCGAATAAGATGACTCCAAAGAGACCCACACTGAGACACATAATTAATATGTCAGAAGTTATGGCCAAGGGCAGAATCTTAAAAGTAAAAGTAATAAGAAAAAAAGAAGAAGAAAAAAGAAGCACAAGGGAATCCCTATAAGACTCTCAGTAAATTTTTCAGCAGAAACATCGCAAGCCAGAGGGAGTAGCATGATACATGCCAGTGCTGGAAGAAAAATACTGCTAACCAAGAATCTTCCAACTAGCAAATTTTACTTCAAAACTGAACTAGAGACAAAGAGAACAAAAGCTAAATGAATTGATTAGCAATTGACTTGCCTTACAAGAAATATTAAAGGGAATTCTTCAAGTTAAAATAAAAGGATATAAATAAGTAACAGGAAAACAAATGGAAGTATAAATCTCCATGGTAAAGGAGAACATATAATTGAATTCATAATATATTAATGTAATGGTCGTGGGTAAATCACTTATGAAGCTAGTATGAAGGTAAAAAGACAAAAGTACTAAAAGCATCTATAACTACAATAAGTTGTTAATGGATGCACAAGGTAAAAGATGTAAAATGAGACATCAAAAACATAAACTGGGGAGAGGGTAGTAAAAACGAAGAGCTTTAGTATGCATTCAAAGTTGTTTTCAGTTTAAAATGAAATTATAAATGTAAAATACTTTATGTAAGCCTTATGGTAATCACAAAGCAAAAACCTATAGTAGATGCACAAAAGATAAAAAGAAAGCGATCTAAATAGTATACCACTACAGAAAATCATCAAAACAAAAAGGAAGAGACAAAGAGAGAAGAAAGGAACTACCCAACAGTCAAAAAACAATGAACAGAATGGCAATAGTGAGTCCATACCTATCAATAATTATTTTAAACGTAAATGGACTAAACTCACTAATCAAAAGGCAAAAAGTGACTGAATGGTTAAAAACATCAGGACCCAACTAATGCTGGCTACAAAAACTCATGTCAGCTTTGCGAAACACATGTAGACTACAAGTGAAGGGATGGAAAAAGAAATTCTATGCAAATGAAAACCAAAATAGAACAGGGGTAGCTATAACTTTATCAGACAAATAGACTTTAAGATAAAGACTGTATTTAAAGACAAAGAGGGGGATGCCTGAGTGGTTCAGTCAGTTAAGCATCTGACTCTGGACTTTGGCTCAGGTCATAATTTCACAGTTCGTGGTTTCAAGCCTACATCAGACTCTGCACTGACAGCATGGAGCCTGCTTGGAATTCTCTCTCTCTCTTTCTCTCTCTCTCAAAAACAGAAGAAAAAAAAACCAAAGAGCATCATTATGTAATGATAAAGAGGTCAATCCAGCAAGAAGAAATAATGTGTAAATATTATTTACATATTATTTAGAACCTATCTATATAAAGCAAATATTGACAGATCTGAAAAAAGTAAACAACAATACAATAATATAGGGAACTTTATTGCCACAGCTTCAACAAGAAATAATGATCCAGGTAGAAAATCAATAAAGAACTATCAGCCTTAAGTGACACATTAGATGAGATGGACTTAATAAATATCTATAGAACATTCCATCCAAAAGCAGCAGAATACAGATTCTTCCCAAATGCCCATGGAACATTCTCCAGGACAGATCTTGTTAATACGGAAAACAAGCCTTAATAAACTGAAGAAGATTGAAATCACATCAGGCATCTTTCATCTTTTCTGTCTGCAAGGTATGAAACTAAAAATCAATTATAAGAATAAACCTGGAACATTCACAAAAATATGGAGATTACACAATATACCACTGAACAACCAATGGGTCAAAATATAAATCAAAAGAGAAATTAAAAAAAATCTCTTGGAACAATTGAAAACGGAAATACAACATACCAAAATTTATGGGATAAAGAAAAAGCAGTTCTAAGAGGAAAATTTACAGCCCCAAATGCCTATACTCAGAAAAAGGGCTGTTTCCATAATTTGGCTATTATAGATAATGCTGCTATAAATTTTAGGGTGCATGTGTCCTTCTGAATTAATATTTTTATATTCTTTGGGTAAATACCCAGTAGTGCAATTGCTGGATAATAGGGTAGTTCTAGTTTTAACTTTTTGAGGAGTCTCCATACTGTTTAGCCCAAGTGTCCATTGACTAATGAAAGGATAAACAAGATGTAGTGTGTGTGTGTGTGTGTGTGTGTGTGTGTATATATATATATATATACATACATAAGGGAATATTACTCAGTAATAAAAAAGAATGAAATCTTGCCATTTGCAACAACATGAATGGAGGTAGAGAATATTGTGTAAGTGAAATAAGTCAGTCAAAGAAAGAAAAATACCATATGATTTCACCCATATGTGGAATTTAAAAAACAAAACAAACAAGCAAAGGGGGAAAAAAAAACCAAAAGCAAGAATGGGAAACCAAGAAACAGAAAACAAACTGATGGTTACCAGAGGGGAGGATGGTCAGAGGGCTGGGTAAAATAGGTGATGGGAACTAAAGAGTAAACCTGTGATGAGCAGTGGGTGATGTATGGAAATGTTGAGTCACTCTATTGTACACCTGACTAATATTACACTGGTATCTTAACTAACTAGAATTGAAATAAAAACTTAAAAAAAAGAAAAAGTAAAAAGGAAGATTTCAAATAAACAACTACATACTTCCAGGAACTAAAAAAAGAACAAACCAAAGTTAGTAGATGGAAAGAAATGACAAAAATCAGAGGAGAAATACATCACATAGAAATTAAAAAGGGAGCAGAGGGGCACCAGGATGGCTCAGTTGGATGAGCATTTCACCCTTGATTTGAGCTCTGGTTGTGATCCCAGGGTCATGGGATCAAGCCCTTTGTTGGGCTTCCCACTGTTCATGGAGCCTGCTTGAGGTTCTCTCTCTCTCTTCCTCTGCCCCTCTCCCCCTTGTATGCTCTCTCTCTCTCTCAAAAAAAAAAAATCCACAAGAGAAAAGTCAATAAAACTAAGAGCTAATTTCTTAAAAAGGTAAACGAAATAGACAAACTGTTAGCTAAACTAGATAAGTCAAATAAAATTAGAAATGAAGGAAGAAAGAGGAGGTATTGCCACTGATATTACATACCACTACATAAATACAAAAGATCATATGGGACTACGATAACTACTATAAACATACAAAGTACCAAGGTGGAATCATGCAGAAATAGAAAATATGAACAGGTCATTCACGTGTAAGAAGATCCCATCAGTAATCAAAAACTTCCCCCAAAACAAAAGTCTAGGCCCACATGGCCTCACTGGTGTTGTACCAAACATTTAAAGAAAAACAAATAACAATCCTTCTCAAACTGTTGCAAAAAATGGAAGAGGGAATACTTCAAACTTAAAGGACTAAGCAAGAATTAACCTGATAATATATATCTAATATCTTTACCTATTTGTCTCAAAGAAAATAAAACCAGGAGATAAGAGATATTTGCATTCCCATGTTGACTACAGCATTATTCACAATAGCCAAGATAAAGAAAGAACCAAAGTGTCTGTCAAAGAACCAACAGATAAAGTTGTGTCATGTACAGCACTCTCCCACAATAGAATATTATTCAGCCATGAGACATAATGTAATCATGCCATTTGTGCCAACATGGATGAAACTTGAAGGTACAACCCTAAGTGAAATAAGTTAGAGAAAGACAAAGACTACATGGTATCACTTATAAATGGAATTTTAAAAAAAGTCAAACTCATAGAAAGAGAGAGTGGGAAAATGGTTGTCAGGAGCTGGTGGGGTGAATAGGGACAGTTTGGTACAAACATTCAACTATTAAGAAAGTCTGAGAATCTAATGTGTAAGATGGTGACTGTAATTGATAACACTGTATTGAAGACTTGGAATCTGCTAAGAGGGACTTACATGTTCTCACATACACCTAAAAAGATAAATATGTGAGGTGATGGATGTGTTAATTAACTAGATGGGAGAATCCTTTTCAATTTACACGTGTATCAAATGTACACTTTAAATACCTTACATTCCCATTAATCACTTGTATCTTGATATAGGTGAAAAAAAAACTTAATGTCAGATGATATTATGGTACTATTCTTCACCAGATATTCATTTTTACATGTCTTGTTACTAAATTGTTCTGGGCACAATATATGGACTGAGGTGCCTTTGCTAACTTTTAGAAGCAAAGAAGTTCATAACTCTCATACAGTGTATTAAATTTAAAAGCAGCTTAGAAATTTATCCTTATCCCAAGAAAAACGTATTTGTCTTCTTGATATAGAATAAGCAAAATCCTTATGTGGGAGTGTATCTGTGGGTATAGCATGCAAAGCTACAATCTTATTTCATGGCAAACAATTTAAGTCATTTTTTTAATTAAAGCAATTCAAAATACATTGTAGAAAGAATTTAAAGTTTGTGACTTTTTAAAATAAAATAGATACTATCAAAGACATTTCAAATTTATGCTAGCCTACTATAAGCTAAGCTACCAGAACTGTGAGGGGTAATCAATTCTTTGTACATTTTTGCTCTTATAGATTATTTGGTGAATAAGTTTGAGGTACGGCAGATGAATGATCAAAAGGAACAGTCCCAAATGGTATAGGTTAAGTCAGAAAAACAGGAAGGTTCTCCTCTGTGAACTCAATATTGCAGTTCTCCTGGTGTGTTGATCATTTGCTTCCTGATGTTTCAATACAGGAAACAGTGTTGCCCTGATGGGGGATGGTTCCCAGTCAGCTGTTCTGGCCACTTGAAACAATACTCATGGTACAAAGCGGCAGCTCCTCAGTAATGAGAAGGCAAGATGGTAATGCTCCCCTGGGTTCAACTTAACTTCTGGATAATGGTTTATCTGTTAGCATCGCATGCTCCCTTTTACAGAGCACAATCATGATGAGCTAATAGTTTTAAGAATGCAAATCTTGCCTTTTAGCTTGATCAGGAGCTCCTGGAAAGCTCAAAAGTTTTGTATTTGCCATATGGCCTAGAACAGTGTTGGGAATAAAGAATTTTTTACCTCTCTAACCAGATAGCTAGACCAATCTTATTTTCCAAAAGTATTTGAGGTGACTCCAGGCCATGTAGGTGTTCCATGAGTATTAATTTAAGAGAGTCTCTGCTTTTAGATAACAAGATGTCACCTAGGTCTTTTTCTGTACAAATTTTGATAAGTCTTCAAAACTTAGATCTATGGATAATAAGCATGCATCCTAAAGAGAAATGTTTGATAATACTCTGTGAGAAATAAACAAAAGATAGCAAAATCAGTCTAGTGACTACCTCCCCATCTGAGCTGAAAAAAAGGGAGGGGGTGGCTAAAGAATAATGGAAGGGTTTTTTTGAAATAAATTCGTGTAAGGGGAGAAAGAATGGAGGTAGTTACTGGCTAACTTTACCCTCCTTAGTACCTGAAGCATTTTCCTTATTATTTGAAGCATCTGTGAGAAGGACAACTTACTCAGTGACTAGACCTGTCCATTATATCTGGTAGAAGGAAGAGGAGTCAGCAAGTATATTCCACAGTTTGGGGGGCAAACAAAGTCAATTCTTGAGAACCAAGTGAACTCAACTGTGCTGAAAAAAAAAAAATTAATACCTTCCTGTCCAAGTGTAGGGACCTCAGAGGATAAAAACTGTGGGTATACCACTGGAGGGGGTATTTTAAAGGTCAAATGGAGAATCGGTTGGTTCACAAGTCCCCTTTGGGATCTCCAAAGAACACAGTCAGGAATCCCACAAAAGAGCCTGAAGTTGGGTGACTTCCAAGACAGAATTTGACAGGTGAGAGAAAACTATAGACACAATTAGCTGAGTAGACAGATATTTACTTCTTTTCCTTTCATCCTTCTTTCCCTCTTTGCCTTCTCCTTTCTCCTTTCCAAATACTTTATTAAACCAATCTTTGAAGATGAGGGCCTAGAAAAAGAGAGTTGAGAAACAAAGTAACATGCCATCCAGCTTTGCTCTGGGTGTTGGGGGGAGGGGAGAAGCTTTCATTGAAAGATTAAAGTTTTGATTTAGACTGGATCAGAATTTTTAATATCTCTATGAGAGAAAATCATGGGGTCTGAGAGTGGGGAAAAAAGACCCAATTACTGAAGATAATAATTGAGAAGTTCAAGATGTTTCCTGATTAATTCTACTAAATTTAACTAATTCAACAAATAAGTTATAATTACTCAAAAATGTTATAGTCCTTTGATAATTCATCAATTAAATATCCAGAGAAATATATTTAACCCCTCTCAAACCCTAAAATCAGAATTGCAGACCTTCTTATAGGCGGGGAGCAAGGGATCAGATACTGTATAGAGGATAAACAACAGCTTTCAGTTTGACAGGAGCGCTTTAAGGACAAGAAAATATTTTTTCTCCTCTGTTATTAGATAATAGAGTAAAACTCATATTGACTTTAGAGAAAAATTAGAAATTGAGTTTTCACTATTTATTAATTTTTTTTTAATTTTTTTTTTCAACGTTTTTTTATTTATTTTTGGGACAGAGAGAGACAGAGCATGAACGGGGGAGGGGCAGAGAGAGAGGGAGACACAGAATCGGAAACAGGCTCCAGGCTCCGAGCCATCAGCCCAGAGCCCGACGCGGGGCTCGAACTCACGGACCGCGAGATCGTGACCTGGCTGAAGTCGGGAGTTTTCACTATTTATAATCACCCAAATGCCCACCAACAGTAAACAGGTCATAAATTGGGGTATAGACACATTGTGGAATCAGAATAAACCAATGATTATCCAAAAAAGTACAACAATATGGATTAATCTCAGAAGTGTAAGTCAAACACAAGAGTGCATACCATGTGATTCAGTTCATGTGAAGTTCAAAAATAGGCATCACTAAGCCAGACTAGTAGAGGTCAGGGACAGTGGTTACCTTCAATGAGGAGCTGTAGTTGCTAGGGGCTCAAAAGTCTTCTGGAATGGTGGTAACACTCTATTTCCTGACCTGGATTTGTAGGTGTTTTCAGTTTGTGAAAGTACAAGGCATATACTTATAACTTGTGTACTTTCATATACTTATAATTCAATACAGCGTTCCAAATTTTTTTCTATGCCTCCTCCCCTTATCAAGTAAATCAACTGTTAGAAGTACAGACAGAGTTAACATTATGGCTGGGAACAGTGACTTTAAGGGGACCTAAGGAGAGCAGAGCTTCTTTGGATACGTTCACTTTGTAAATATTCATTGAGCTGCATACTTATGATGTATGTACTTTTACATGTATGTGTGTGTGTATGTAACTTGAGAAATTTTATATTAAAATGATGGAGTACTTGAATCTGAAATTTCAATCTTTATGTCCTTAATAAGACCTCCAAACAAAATGACACCCATCAGACCTTTTCTTATTTTATTATTTAATAAAATATTCACAAGTTGGCCCTTTGCCAGATAAAATGTATCAGCCATAATCAAATATGTATTGATCAGAGGTTTAGCTTTGTATCTATGAAACGTTTCCTTAGTCCTCCAGTTGTATTTTACCACTGGCCTGTTGGGATCTTAAAATGATCATTTTGTTTGAGTTGGTGACAACTAACCTTGCATATATTTAAAACACCGGTAGTCCCGACACATGATATATCCAGGTGGCTCACAGTCTCCTTCCAAGTCTCACCAATATTTGAAATTGGAGCCTCAACTACAACTTCTCTATGAAGATTCCCTACTATGTAGGTGAGTTGTGAGACCACTCACTTTGCGGGTCTTAAAAACAAGGGAAACACCGGAAATCACAGATGGCCCATCAGTATGACAATCAGAGGCAGTTTTAATTTTCTGAGATTAAAGATCCCAGTCCTTAATCTGCTAACTATATAGAGATAAGGAGAGCAGAGAGAGTCATTTTACCAGATAACTAATAAGATTTGGTAAAGAGAATCATTTTACTAACTACACATAAGATTTATGCTGGCAGGAAAAAAAATTAAACTGGCACCAAATATATCTGTTGTGATTGCGTAGTTACCACTTTAATTATGCTATCTTTTTAATGAGGAAGGTAGGGAAATTATACTATTCAGAATATAGATGGGCTTTAGCAAACATGGGTAGAGAAGATAAATAGCGCATGTGTCTTACTAAGTTTTCCATCAGCAAAGCTAAATCTATTCAATATGTTCCATTTGAAATCAGGAACCACTGCATACACATGAAAAATGCTGGGTTATAGGCTCTATTTCATTCAAAATTGCACTGAAACAATCACAGAAGGACAAAATGGTACACTGTAAAATAGAAATGATGCTCTTAATTGCTGAGCAGTAAATAAGAAGAAATCATGGAAGGAATAAGAGTAGGAAAATTCTTTTGGTTTCTGCCTTAAGCAAAACATGCTTGGCAGCTGGAAAAAATGTTTGATGCCAACCATATAACATACCTACCGGAATAATCTCAGTAAGGAAGAGGCAAGTAAGCAGGTGTGAGTGTTATCCTCACCATGATGATCTTGAATTTTTCCTTTTAAATAAAACTATTGTGGTAGGTTTTATCCCATTATAAAGACTCATTCTCAAAAGTTTGCTTTTAAGTTTTGATGGTAAGAAAATTAACTGGCCCCTAAAGTTTATTATTACAGGAATCATTTTATTGTGATGAGGAAAAAATGTAATAGGAGAAAAACCCTTTTCTCAAATTTTCAAAGCTATGCAGTTCAGAGGCAGGCAATAGCTCAAGCAGTTACTATGTCTATTATCAGGGAAGTCAGTGAGACATGAAACAAGGATGAACCCCATTCGCCTGGGCAAAGAGCCCAGGGAGGAAGTAATTGCTAGTTGGGGCGCAGCTGCAGAGAGAAGTTGATCAAATCCAAAGATCAAAAGCTTATTTCATCCTGATGAAAATCATTAAATCACGAATCAACTTACCCCAGGCTCCTCTACACTCAGGAAATGACTTGCATCCATCTACACTTAAGTCTCCCTTAATACATTAAAACAGTGACAGTGGCTTTCATTATGAAATTCCTAGATGTAGATAAGTGATCAAAGTACAAGTAGTAGTCATTCACATTTTATTTACCTACAAGAATGAGATTCCATGTGTGAACTCAACATAGGAAATTTCAAAACAAAACCAAACTTTGAGAGAACCAAGGCTCCAAGATGAAATTGCCACCAACTTCTTAAATATAGTATTTCTCATTGGGCTGCTATTTATTCACATTGTGAATCACACATTTTTTTCTGACATAGAAAAAAACTCCAAAAGGTTATTATAAATTATATGGTATAAATAGAAAAGTAAAGTGATAAAGTACTATTTAAGAATTATAGAGTATTTCTTTACCATAAAATATTCATGAAATATCTGTGAAGAGGTATCTGATGGCTTGAGCTCCAGAAGAGGAGCTTAAAAATAATTCTGTATTATTTTTTGCCTAAAAAATTGAAAACAGTTGGAAAGTTTGGAGACTTCCATCCAAAGACAGGACAAGAGGTTTTGGTTTTACAACAGAGAGTTGAAAAACAAAGATGTATCTATATATCTATATAGATATCTATATAGGTCTATACATCTATATATATCTATATAGATATATATAAACTGATTCAATTTTTATGTTTTATGCTATCAGCTTTAGTTACCACCAATGTTCAGATGACTTGAAAATCTGTATCTACGGTCTCCATGCTCTTCTAACAACTAGATTCTACTCTACATTTCTCCTTGAATGCCTCAAAGATGCCTCTGACTAAATTTGTTCAAGACTGGACTCAAGGTCAGCCACACATTTCATGTTTGTCTTTCTTTTTCTTGCCACAAGAACTTTGTTCCCTCTGGCCTCTGCTTGTTCCTCCTTCACTTAATGCCTACTCATCTTTTAGCCCTCAGCTTAAATGTTTTTTCCTCAGAGAAGCCTTTCCCAATTCTGTGACTAGGCTAGATTTCTCTCTATGTATGGTTATATCTCTGAAACTTCTTCCTAGCACTTATCACAGTATAATTTTACATTGTACCATTATTTATTTTTGACTCTCCTATTAAGTTATCATTGTCTCTACAGACATACACAAATGTTTGTTGAACAAATGAGAGAATGAGTGAATGCCTGCATGAATGAATTGTGCTATCTCTCAGTCTATGGTAAATACCAAACTGAAGCTGATCTCTACATTTGGTCTCTATATTCACCATGAAAACATGTCTCTTGAGTAGGAGTAAATAGGTAGCACAAATGATGGAAGATCATAGCTGCTGGGCTCTGAGATCCCTCACCATGTGTGCATCCAGGCCGTGCCTCTATCAGGTAGTTCTCTGGCAGAGAATGGCAGGGACACAAAGGCAGCCCCATTCCTGGGAGATGCAGAGCTCCTCTTATAGGAGGGAGGGGTGCATTGGCCTTGCCAAACTACCATCCAAATTTTCTTCCCTCTGTCCTTCACAAAAGTCTGACCTGAATCATGACCTTCTGTCTTTTCTAGTCTCCCTTCCCATTTTCCCTCATAGATTTTTACCCTGGGAAATATCTTGCATGTCTAATTGTATCATGGTGCATGTTTCTTAAAGGACTGAGATTAACACAGTCTGACAAAGACAGTGTGGCAGGAATGCAAATGTGTTAACACCATATGGGAGATGCAATGTTGAAAACACTGTGCTTTTGCTCTAATCTATATTTTGAAGAATGCTGATCTGTGTTATCTATTCAATATTTCACACATTGCCACTGTGCGATATTCAATTATATGTTAACACCTTTGGACCTCAGGCAGAATATACACAGGACTGTGCAACTAAATGAGATATTTAAGATGAAAAACCTAGCATGATACCAGCACATAGTAAAAGCACAGATATAATAAGCTATAGTGTCATACACAGGGTTATTACCATCATCATTGCCACTCTCCTCTTGAGAAGGTTCTGCCCTCTTTCAACATATGGAGTTAGATATGCAAAAGGGTTTTACCTATTTAATTGTCTGGCCTTCCAAAAATCGTCTATAACTGCATCTGCTAATGAAAACAACTTTACTCAATACTAACTAAACTTACTTTTGCAAACTGCCTTATTGTTTCATTCTATTGTTGATCAATTTCAAGCCCAGTTAAGCAGAGTTTTTCCCCTACTTGTGGCCAAACTGAACTGATCAAAATTTATGGCTAAATGTATTAAGCAGATGATAGTAGTTTGGACACAGGAGATGAAGTCTTATTAGGATTCACCTTGGTATAGAGCATTTTTCCTGTGATTTGACCCTGACTTCTGAGAAGTGGCCTACTGCTTTTGGAACACTTGGCCACTGTGGAATATTTCCAAATATATCTCTCTGGCTGTGCTGGAACATTGTTCAAGAGCCTTAGTTACTAAAACATGTTTCTAATTTTTGTAACCTATTTTAGTAATGTCAGAAGAAGCTTAGATAAAAATGCCAAAATGACCATTATTTCAGGAGAAAGAATGTCAGAGAAAATATTTTAGTCCTTTCATGCTTTCTGATCTTCCTGCTTCTGTGTCCTCAGAACTCTTTCTTCTAAAGGCTCAGTGAAGTTGGCACAAAGGATGCAGCTACTAATCAGAAAGGAAAGTTTTGCTTTTTACCATGTGCCCATAGAATAAAGTCCCAGGGCATGGAAACATTGATAATAATTTATTTTTCTAGCTGAGAAGATGGTGACTAGGAGCATCCAGGAGGAGCAAGGTAACTGGGTTTGAAAACTATAAAGAGAAAAAGATTTAAGAGATTTTTTCCTCTTTGTTGGAAATATTATGCATGTGTTATTCATTAAATCTTTAAAATGCTAAAATTATTACCTCTGGATGGTACAAAAATGGGAATTTACTTTTCTTTCTTCCAAGTTTTGATATTTTAACATACAAGTCTGGGAGGTAGCATTTCAAACATTAAATGAAAAGAATTGGTAGTGGTGCTAAAAATTAGAAATGAACAGGATTCGGGCTGTCACATTAGATTTCTACTCTGTTGAGGACTCTGGAAGGATAAAGTCAAATGTCAAGTATGGTCTCTCTGAAACAGTAGTTCAGTTGCTAAGTGCAATCTCCATAATTGCCCTGTGACCAATGATAGGTGTTTTTATCCTTCAACTGCTGTAGAACTGTAAACTGTATTTACATTGAAAAATTAAATTAAATTCTGAAGAAGAGCAGCCAATTTATATGAATGGGTTTTAACTCAGGGTATGCTGCACGGGTGAAGAAAATATTTCACTTCTAAGTTTTTTTAAAAAAATCACAATCATGTTGGTATTATGTAGACATAAAATCAGTGCTACTAATTTACAAGTTTTTGTGCGTACTATAATATTCATTAATTAGGACCAAGGTTCATAAATCAGTAAAGGTTTAATTATTGGTCTCTTATTTAGAGTAAAATATTACCAAACAACCACTTAGCAAATGCAAAAAATTCTCACTTAACTCTTGATTCAATGGGGAAATAGAAATAAAATCAAAGGCTATGTAGAAATTAATGACAATAAAGAAGACAAAGCCTATGAATACAAATAAGGCTATGCTTGGAGGAAAATTAGAGACAGATATATTATTAAATAAAAAGAAATAAAAACCTCAAGTTTCCAGCATTAAAGAACTCAGGAAAAGTAGTAAAAACTAAATCTAGTTAAAGTAAAAGTAAAGGGGCTATAAACAATTTTTTTTAATATAAAGAAGAAACTAAAGAGGAAAACAACTCAAAAAGAGCAGAGTTTTTAAAATATCCAAGAATGATTTTTTAAACTAAACCAATAGCAATGCTCAGCTAAGGAGTATAATGAAATAAACCATTGGGAACACAGAAGTTTTAAAATGAGAGAAAGTATCAGTTATAGAAATGGCTTAACATATAGTGCAATAAGAGAGAATTACATGTATTACTTCTTTTTTTAAAATTTTTTTTTTTCAACTTTTTATTTATTTTTGGGACAGAGAGAGACAGAGCATGAACGGGGGAGGGGCAGAGAGAGAGGGAGACACAGAATCGGAAACAGGCTCCAGGCTCCGAGCCATCAGCCCAGAGCCTGACGCGGGGCTCGAACTCACGGACCGCGAGATCGTGACCTGGCTGAAGTCGGAGGCTCAACCGACTGCGCCACCCAGGCGCCCCACATGTATTACTTCTAAGCAAAAAAATATATATATATTTGGTTAAAACGAATGATTTTCCGGTAAAATGTAATACACAAAATTAATGCCAAGAGAGATAGATAGGTTAAGTTTAACAGACCCATAATGATAGATACAATTTAGAAAACTATCAAGGATGCAAAAATCTCAAAATAGTAGCAAGTAGGATTCAACATTAAATTTGAAGAATGATGATTCTCAGTCAAGCAGTTTTATCTCAGGAATGCAAGGTTAGTTCAACCTAAAGAAATTTAATGGTATATTTCATTGTATTAACAGGCCAAAAGAGGAAAAAAATATATGATCATCTCACTAAATATCAAAAAGTTGATTGATACATTTCAACTCACATTCTGATTTAAGTGTGTGTTTAATAAATTATAAATTTAATATTTCCCAATCAAATTTTTACCACTTATATACTTTATCTCAATAAAGTGATACTAAAGATCATCTGTAAAATAAACATGTGACAATATCCAGAAAATTTCTGTAAAATAAACAATAAGGCTTTGTCCTACAAGAAAGTACAACATTATAAAATGGGATAATTAAAATAGTTATGTAGTATGGAAGGAACAAACTGAACAACAACAGTAAAAGAGAGTCAATAAATAGATACAGATATCCAGGAATTTAGCACATGATTAAAGTGGCATTTCAAATCAGGTGTGAAAAGATGGGTGTGGTCTTTGATTAAACAAGTGGAAAAACAAAGTGCATGTCTCTTTGACTTTACTTCAAAATAAATTCCAAGGAACCAAAAAGATATTAGGGGAAAAACTCCTAAGATATAAATAAAAATGTCAATGTGAATTTTAAGATGGCCTTCAGAGTAAATATGATTTCCAGAATAACTGAATCATGAGTCCTTTGATTTTAAAAATGATGTAAAACATAGTTTTTCCTGAAACTTTTAAGATCAACCTAAAATAATCCTGTTAGCCTATTAAATTCATTTTAATAAAGCTTTTGCTTATAAGCTTAAACTTCATAACATTTTGAGCTGCATTTATAAGTTTGATATATTGAAGTACATTTTTAGAATCTTCAAAGTCTTATTACCAGATGAAATCATCATGAGTTCTTAACTAAATCCTATAAATATAAATTAAATTTTTAAGTGTGTAAAATCGTATGCTATTACCAATGGTCCAAATGATCTCACTATAATTTCTGATGATCAAAATTCCAGATCAATGGATGACCCAACTGAACATTTTATTGCAAGGAAAGTTTATGACTCTAATAGGCCAGATTCTTGCAAGTGAGTCCTTAAAACAGAAACATTACTACTTTAGAATATATTTACTTCATCATCTCTACATTAAATTTTACATTTCCACAGAATTGAAACACAGTTTTCTATTAGGGAAGCAATGTGTCAATCCCAATACCTTTGAGATAGCCTAACTAAGAAATTTAGGGAATATTATTTCAGCTGGTTGAAGACGAATATTGACTAGAGATTTGGGAGATCTTGAGCTGCAGAGACCAAAGCAAGTTTTCTTAGGACAGTAAGAAAAAAAAAAAAAAAATGAAGCCCAGAGCAAAAATGTTTAGGCCAAAAGAAAACCTAAGTTCATGCCCTCTCTAAATGAGTTGGTCTGCAGCCAACATCTCTGAGATTCAAGTCATCCAATATTAAATTCTCAAGTTGTGATGAGGCTGTATTCCTCCAAAAAGCTTGTTAGCTGACACTCTTCACCCCTTCCATTGGATTGGGCTTTTCTTTAGGTCTCCTGAGATCTTTAAATGATATCGCCATATCTCCCAGGCTTTGTGTGGTTTTAGGCCACCATTTTTAGGGCTCCTGTTCTCTGGTGCATGTACTTCCCCCCTGTACTGGAGCTTCATTTCAGACCTTTTTTTTTCCTCAAACACTCTGCACTTCCTCTAGCAGTTTCACTCAGAGCTGAAGATCTTTCCCTACTTCCTCAGAAAAGTGAAGTCATCACATGAGAACTTCCAGGTTTCCAAAACAACAGTAACCACCTTCAAGCCTCTGCCTTCCAAATTCAAGTGAAAGGCCCATGATCTTATTCAATGTCAAATCTTCTCCCCTTGTCTATTCAAGGATGACTTCAGTGATTTTCTCTTCCCTCTTTCTCACGTCATAGATTTTTTTTCTCTCTCCACTAGGTATCTTCCATTAGCATCTACAAATGCCAGTATTTTTTCCCATCTTAAAAAAAAAGAGAACTATCTCAGCCCCATTTCCTCTGCCAAGAGAGCTATTTCCTTATGTCTTTGCTGCAGCAAAACCCCTAGAAATAATTGTTTATATTTGCTATTTCCATTCCTTCTCGTCTTATTTTTTCTTCAACCCATTCCAATCAGGCTTTTGCCCTCAACATTCCATTTGAACTTCTCTCAAGGTAACCAGTGACCTTCATGTTGCCAAATTCACTGAACAACTCTCAGTCTTTATCATATTCTTTATCAGCATTTGACACAGCTGATAACTCTTTTCAGATACACATTTCTCACTTTGCTTACAGGCCACCACCTGATTTTGGTTTTCATCCTACCTTGCTAGTTGCTTTTTCTTAGTCTCCTGAGATATTTCTTCAACTGTTCCTTAATTTCCTCATGCTGGACTAACCAGATTCCAGTTCTTGTCTTATATTTGTCTACATTCACTTTCTGAGTGACATCATCCAGCAACCTAACTATCACAAAATGTATTTCACCAGCCCATATTAGTCTCCTCATCTTTAGACTCATCAGTCTACCAGTATATATGGGATCTCCCCTAACGATAGGGCTAACAGATGACTAAAATTCACTGCGTCTAAAACTGAACTCCTGAGCCTACACCCAAACCCATTCTACCCACATCCTTCACCATATTGGTTGATTTTAAGTCCATCTTGCCTCTTGTTCAGGCCAAAAATCATGGAATCTTGCTTGACTTTTTTTTCTTTCTCTCATACCCCATAATTAATTGATCAAGAAATCAAATTAGCTCTATCTTCAAACTATATTCCAGAATCCATTGGATTCTGTGCTACCACCATATTTCAAGTCATTATGTAAGTGATTAAAATAGCCTCTTAACTATATCCAGCTTCTATCATAGTCTCCCTATATTTGCTTCCACTTCTGATGGATGCTACTAAAATATAATTTCTTTTTTTTTTTAAATTTTTTTCAACGTTTTTATTTATTTTTGGGACAGAGAGAGACGGAGCATGAACGGGGGAGGGGCAGAGAGAGAGGGAGACACAGAATCGGAAACAGGCTCCAGGCTCTGAGCCATCCGCCCAGAGCCCGACGCGGGGCTTGAACTCACGGACCGTGAGATCGTGACCTGGCTGAAGTCGGATGCTTATCCGACTGCGCCACCCAGGCGCCCCTAAAATATAATTTCTATTAACAGCTCTTGATTTCACCCAGAATAAAATCATACACAGGTTTACTCGGCCTTATGTGGCCTCTCCCAAGCCCTTTACCTGTGTGACCCTATTTCCTAACCATCTTCTCCTAGATAACTCAGCTCCAGCAAAACCCCTTGCTTAGTATTCCTGGGACCTGCCGGGCAGCCTTGGGTCCTATTCTCAGGCCTTTCCTGTGAATAGACTAAAACCCTCTAAATGTCCACATGGTCAGTTCTCTCACATCCTTCAGACTTCAGCTCAAGTATAACTTGTTCAATGACTATCCTGACCTCCTTATTTAATACTCTGATCTGCCTTTACCATGATGTCCATCCCACACCCCTAATTCCCATTACCTTGCTCTACATTTCCTGCTCCCATAGCACTTGTCTTTACTATACCATAGAACTTATTTACAGGCATTTGTTGTACATATTTGAAGATAAGCTCCATGAGGGCAGGGATATTTGTCTTTGTTGTTCATTGAGGTATAATAAACACCTAAAAGCAGTACCTTACACACAGTTGACACTTTGAAAAAGCATTTGCTGACTAATGAATTAAATTCAAAGGGAAAACATTTGACACATTAACTTATAAAAATTTTACATTCTTGTGGCAAAAAATTAAAATAAATGAAAAAGACCAATGGCAGCCTAGCAGGACAAAGGACCAACTCCCTTTCAGTGAAGAATTCTTACAAATCAATAAGGGCAAAGAGCCCAATGAATAAATGGGATATTAAAGAAGAATGTCACAGAAAAAGAATAGAAATGTCCAATGAATTAATAAAAATATGATCACGTAAAAATATGATGAAGTCACGCATAATTTAAAAAATAAAAGATAACACAATGATATATTATTTTTTCTTTAGGAGAAACAACAAATTTTTTTTAGATGACCAAGGATCTCATAGATGAAAATTAATGGTATAAAATAAGCATGTTTTAATGTTTAAAGGAAATGTAAACAATAGGAAAGGCTATTAGGAAAACTAGCAAGCAAAGCAAAATTATCTCAAATCAGGAAGGTGGAAGAGAAACAGAGGTAGTGCCAGAAGAAAAGAATGTGCAAATGATAGGCAGCTGAGCTAGTGGCAGTGAGGTAAAAAGTGGGGAGAAAACTTGAGACCTGGAAGCTAGATCAGAGGAAATTACACAAAATAAGTATATAGCAAAAAAAGGATAATATAATATGAAGATCAATACTCAGAAGATATGTTCTCTTTTTGCTAATTTGATCAGTTAGGTATTTGGATCAACTTTTTTCCCTAACAATTCAAATATTAAAATATTTTAAATTACTATTTTAAGAATATTTGTGAAAGAAATGAGCTGACAAGAAATTAATGAATTATCAGGCCTAATTCTAAGCGAAGGCAGGAATCCCAGGAGATGAGCAGAACACTGATACCATTCGTTCTGACAGTTTGTGCCAAACCTAAGCAGAACAGATCAGATTTTTGACAGCTTTACAGGGTTTAGGGTAGTGTGATCAAAGATCAGGGCAATAGGGTTGATTCCCCAAAAGGTAATTCACTCAGGTAACAATGACATGAAGTGAACCTCTCTAACCCCACCCCAACCCCAGGTATCTACAAGGAAAGTTCCCTTAAATTTTAAAAAAACTTCACAAATTTTTGTGAGATATTTCTTTTAAATATCAGACTAAAAATATTTTAAAGTTTGATAAAGCCAAGAGTTGGTGAAGCTGAAAACAAACAGGCATTCTCAGATAACACAAATTGGTGAAACTTTTCTGGAGAGCAAATTAACACTAAAACAATTTTTAAATTCCTATCCTTTTGACTGAAAAAAATTCATTGCTAGACATTTATCCTCACGTCTACAGGATAAAATATGCAAATGTGCTTAGCACAATGTTGTTTTCAGTTTTCTGTTATTTAAAAGAATTAATGAATCAAAAATATTTAAATAAAGTATATTGATGCAATGGAATTCTCTGTAGCCATCACAAAAGACAGGGTGGATCCATATATATTCTTAGAGTTCTCTAAGATGTGAGAGCCAAGTACAAACAGATTAATTCCATTTTTGATAAGGGTATATATAGATGTACATCTGTGTGTGTGTGTGTGTGTGTGTGTACTCATATTTGCATTTAATTACACTAAGAAGTGCTAACAGTCCTATTTTTCATGAAACATGGATAAAGATGGGGGGAGAACTTTCATTTTTTCATTTATGTACTGTATGCAATTCTAATTTTACAGTTTATTAGTGTTTTTATAATTTTAAACTGTAATGTTAAAGAAGAAATGCAAAATTAATCCTTCTCAAAACATACAATACATTTTTAGGTCAAGTGTTTTGCTAGGTGCCGAGAATGTTCCAATTAAATGATCATGGTCCTGGCCCAATAGACCTTCCATTCTGTTTGAACAAATTGAGTGAAATTATGATTAAGAAAGATTTATCATTATAGCCAAGCAAATAGATGGTTTTAAAGTATATGAAAATCAGTTCCTTTATGTAAATATTACCTTTTATAAATGTATTTTCTTACACTATTCATTCCTACCATGGGATTTTTGTTAGATATCAAGTATGGATAACATCCTGTATACTTATTATCTAATGTTCTAAATTTTTGAGAGTCTAAATATATGCAGTTTTACTGTATAGACGAATGAGATATATAACTATAGCATCCCCAACAACAACTTCCTTGCCATATGTCCCTAACCTTATGTTGGCAGTGAGCTTGGCTTATACATCCATCCAACACTAATCAAGAGATAAACAGAAAATAACTACTGATTATAATCATTGTCTAGTCAGATCCTTAGGGTCTCTGTTTCAGCTGGCTTCAATCTGGATATCCAAGTAGGACTTGTTATTTGGCTTTCTATAACTATTTACAAAATGTCCTCAAACTAATTATACAGTTAAACTTTCATGTTTCAGGATCAGTATTACAATAATCTATTGAAGAAATTATGTTGTTGAAATTGGTAGTTTCATATTAAAGACTCCAAGGTTAGGGGATTGAAGTACTTTGTCCAAGTTCACTCAGTCAGACCTGGATAGATTCAGGCATCCTGACTCCCAGTCAAGTGGTCTTCCACCTAGGGCATACTACCTGTACCACTAGTGTAGAAACAGGTGGGGTTTCTATTTATCATTGATCCAATTTCCTTTTTTCTATAACTTTAGGGTTATTCTTCATATATTACATGCTTTCTGTATATGTGGACCTATCTTCTACTTTTAATTAGTCTATCCAAAACATAATTACTATTTCATTTTCTCTATTTTTTGTGCAGGATTCAAATAGATAATTACAGGTGCAGATCAAAAATCTCAATGGTAAGAAAGCAATTTTTTTTTAATAACTCCATACAAATGGGCAGATTTGTGTGTTGTTTGGAGCCCACTAGGTAACTCTGTGATCTGGAAAATCCTGGACAAACATATTTATTAGTAAGAAAATGCAAGTTATGGAAAGGAGGGAAAATGCCAAAAGTTTTAATTCTCTTCTCTTTATTCGTTAATAATTAATTTTCAAAGTCATTTATTTTATTTTATTTTATTTTAAAGAGAGAAAACATGAGCAGGGGAGAAGGGCAGAGGGAGTGGGAGGGAAGGAGTGGGAGAGGGGGAGGGGGAGGGAGAGGGAGAAAGAGGATCTTTAAAGAGACTTCATGCATAGTGTGGAGCCAGGCATGGGGCTCAATCCCGGGATCATGACCTGAGCTGAAATCTAGAGTTGGATGGTCAACTGACTGAGCCACCCAGATACCCCAAAGTCATCCATTTCTTAACTTGATATTTTGACTATGTTGGACATATTCAATTATTTATATATCTTTTAAATATTATATATAATTTATATATTTAAAAACAATGAAAAACAAGACATTTTTTAAAAGAAATTCTAAACTTAGCATGGTTTCCTCAACCTTTGATTCTGATCTACCCTAAGTTTTAAATGTAAATATGAGAAAGAGTTTTAAAGGAATCTTTTGACTCACAAAATTATGTTTAAGGATTCTTAAGGTTAAATAAGTCAGATAGTGAAGGGTTATTCCTGAACATAGGACTGATTAAAAAAGCTTATTTCTCCACAAACATATTTGTTTCTTTCTATATCCAACATCATGTCCTTTCTCTCTGTATAATTATGACAAATGTAAATTTGGGGCAGGAAAAAAAAAAAGGAAAATAAAAAACAAAACAAAACAAAAAAACACAAATGCAACCACACCTGAGTTGTTAAACTAAATGTTAAACTAAATGATCAGTGCTATTAAAAGAACCTAAATTGTTTGCTGAGCCCTTAAATAGCTTGGTAGATACATACATACTCAAGTTTCTACAGATGGAAAGTTAAATGTAGCAAATTACTCACTAGGAGGACATTACATTGAAGCTAGGAGATATTGTTAGCATCCACAGTTCCCTACCCATCCTGTTTCCTCCCCGTCATTCAGGAAAATCATCACTTGTTCAGAGAATTAGAGAAGAGATTTAGAAAAGAAGCACTACGTTTAATATTTCAGCTCCACCAACCACTGCCCCTGCCCCCCAACCTGCCCTCAAAAAACTTCAGAAGGAAGGAGATGAATGAGCCCAGGTGTGTAACTCAAATCTTATTACCACCTGCATTTGGTCTCTCTTCATTTCACATACACTTTCTTTTTCTTGAGTTTCCCTATTATCTCCAATGACTGGCAGAAAGCAAATAGGAGAAATGATTGGGGCTGAAAGGTACCAGGTGGGCTAGTTCATTAAAAAGAACTAACGAAGTATTCTAACACACAATTCATGATTGTAAATAGCCAACATATAATCATAAAACATTAGAAAAATATTGAGTTTTGTGCATACAAATGCTAATGTAACTTAAGTTCTTATTCTCTGGGAGACCATTTTAATGCCAACTTGCATTCAAGAATGCGTTTTCCTCAGAGACAGGCACAGCAGTGCTTGTGGATAATGAATGATACAAATCCTGCTTCCTGCCCTCTCATTGGCTGAAGGAAGCAGCAGGAGTGAAAAGAAATAAAGTCAGTTTTTTACACTCTAGAAGTTTTAAGATAACAGCAGGGGATCCAATCTGTGAGAGGAAACCATCTCTTCCCAGAGCATTAAATCAAAGAAGTGTGGCATGTCTACAGTCACATTCTCCATTAGTCATGAGTTCATTCCTCAGTTTTAGGTGGTTTGTATTTCAGCTCCAGAGGTGAGGTTGGGATAATGTCTTTGTTCACTGACCACCTCCATTAGGGTGTGGAGGAAAAGGGAAGTAAACTTAAGCCAGTGCACATGATAACCATTGGTAAAAATTTTACACTTTTGTGTGCAGAAGGATCATTTATATGTACTTATTAAGATGCAGATTTCTGGGTGCCACACCTAGTGATGGTGTGCATAACAGATTATCACAAAATACAGTGGCTTAAATTTTTATTTTGATGTTTTGTGGATCAGAAATAGAGGAAGGGCTCAAATAGGATATTCTCAATTAGAGTTTCTTGCATGACTGGAATCAGGTGAGACTATACTTATTTGAAAAATCAAGTGTATAGATCATTCAGTACTGCTCACCTACATAGCCAACAGTTGAGGGTGACTGCTAGCTGGGAGCTTAGCTGGGGCTCTTAAGCAGAAGTCCTCTATGGACTTTACCAGTATAGTGTCATCAGAGTAGTCAGATTTGCATTGCAGCTAGTTTCTGCCACAGTGAATGTTCTCCCAACAGAACCAGGTGGGAACAGCAAAGTCTTTTCTGGCATTATCCACAGAGATCACATAGTGTCACTTCCAGCAAAATCTTTTGAAGTAGTCAGAGACCTTCCCAGACTCATGAGGAGGGGACACAGAGCCTACCATTCAATGGTAGGATTATCAAAGAATCTGTGACTATTTAAAATAAAAATAGACTTCCCTCTGAGATAAATTATTTACATTCCTCCACTTACATACTTGTCTCTTTACCTATACTCCTAAAGTCTCCTCTTATTGTGATCTCAACTTCAAGTCCAGGATTTTGTCCTGTGAGTCAGGACTAGAGTATGGGTTCTTGGATACGATTCCTTGAGTATGGCTATTTTTGACTTGAAAACCTAGGACATATATATTATCTGTCTTTTCTTCCCTTCTGATATAACATATAATTGGGGACAGGCATAGGATAACAATTACAAGTACTCCTATTTAAAAAGAGGGAAAATAGGAGGTAGAAGGAGTCTGTGGTCCATAGCAATTTTGAAATTCAACCAGGCACATGTTTCCTGTTTCTTGAATTAGGCTCAACTATTTTCCAGGGATCTTCACTCTCCTTCTGGATTCTTGGTTCACCTTTCTAGAAATCTTTCCCTTTCTATAAGAAATGGCTTGTGTTTATACTTGAGTATCATTCTCCCTGTACATTCTGCTATTTATTTTGTGGCATCTCTGTCCTTTTCAACACCAGCTGATATAATGCCTTTAGAAACATGGTGGCCTTTCTGTGTATACATTTATAAACCATTCCATTTAACAAAAACCACACTCACTAATCTCTTTGAAATAAATATCTTTCTCTATCCATGGCTCCCTGTGGAAATGCCATGGGATAACACCATAAATTTTCTTAGGACCCCTATTGTTGTTGTTGTTGTTGTTTTTAATTGCTGAAACCAAGAGTCAGACACTCAACTGACTGAGCCACCCAGGCACCCCTGGGAGCCCTACAGTTTAACAGAAAGGGTTTGCAAAGATCGTTTTTTCTAAGGATCTTAAGGAAATCTATCAGACACCACTTAAATCTTTCTATCTTAAGAGATTATTTTAATCACACATTTGTCATCATTTTTAGCAAGACATTTTACTCAAAGTTCTCTGGCTTTGGTATTTTTCCTGTGTCCCTTTCTTATTTCCTCTCTGAATTAATATAACATCACTGAAAACCTCAAAGCACTTTTGTCATTTTCATATGCAATCTTCAACATTTATTCTAAAATAACTAGGCATACCAGGGAAAAAGACTTGTTTATAAACACTGAAAAAACGAAAAATAGGCTTAGAACTAAAATGTATAATAGAGTCAAATAAAAGTTCTTCAAGTAAAAAATAATGAAATTAAAAACTCAAAGTGTGGTTTCACAGATTAGACACAGGATAATAAGGGTTAGTAAACTAGAAGATAGGTAACAAGAAAATGCCTAGATAGAACACAGATAAAGGATAAATATATAGAAAAGAGTGCAAAATATAGAGGTAATACAGTAAGATGCAACATGTATCTTTAGAATTTTATTAGAAGAAAACATGAGGACAGAAAGAATATATGAAAAGAGTAATGACAGATTTTCAAAAATAGATAAAAAACCTTAAAAAAATTCTAGTAACTCCATAGCTTCTAGAAGTGCTGCGGACCCAAAGGAGAATAAATACCTGGTCATATCACAATAACATTGCTAAAAATGATAAAGAAAAAATCTTAAGGCAGTTAGAAAGCAACAAAATCTAACCTTTAAAAAAGGAAACAATAAGACTAATATGTGACTTCTCAACAGAAACAAAGATGCTCCAAGACAATGGACTGACATTTTAAAAATGCTAAAATAAAAGAACTCTCAACATAGAAATTTAAACCCTAAAATGAAAATGTATAAAAACATTTTCAGACAAACAACACTTGGAATAATTTGTCACTCTCAGGCCTACAGATGAAGGCAATATTAATGCGAGTTCTTCAAACAGAAGGAAAATTAACTCAGATGGAAACATAAACATATAGAAGGGAATGAGGAGACAGAGAAAGGGTAAATATGAGGGTAAATCTAATATGAGGGTAATCTGTATAATAAAACATTAAGTGTAATGTCTTCTGGGGTTTAGAATATTTCTAGAATGAAGTCCATAAAAATAGTACAAATGGTCAGGAAAGGGTACAGTCCCTCACACTGTTAACTGGCAAATTTCTAATTTATATTAGACTCTAATAAGTCAATATTAATGTTCTAATATTCAGAGAGATCACTAAAAGAAGAATAAAATAATAAGTTCTATGTAGATTTTGGATACTAACCCCTTAGAAGATCAATGCACTTTAAAGGATTAAAAGCTACAGCATTTTTTTCTCAGATGACAGAAGAATTAAACTAGAAATCAAAAATAAAGATAATGAGGAATTTTCTAAATGCATAGATAGTAAGTCTTACACTTGAATATGTAAAACAATAAATGACAAAACCTAGAAAATATTTTTAATTGGATAATAAAAGCAAAATATAAAAAGAATATGCAGTAAAAGTCATGAGTAGAGGAAAATACACAGCCTATTTATAGAAGAAAAAGTGAAAATTGATTATATAAATACGTACTAAGAAATTATGTAAGAGATAGCAAATTGACACTCCTCAAAAAGTAGAAAGAATGGAATTAGAAATCAAGTACAAAAATTAAACTACAAAATTACTTTTTAAGTTTATTTATTTATTGTGAGGTGGGGGGGTGGGGAGAGAGGCAGAGAGAGAATTCCAAGCAGGCTCTGCACTGTCATTTGCACAGCCCAACACAGGGCTCAAACTCACAAACCATGAGATCATGACCTGAGCTGAAATCAAGAGTAAGATGCCTAACAGACTGAGCCACCCAGGCGCGATTAAAATAATTAATTTGTTATAATCAACTAATTCAGAAGATGGTTCTTTGAAAGAACTTAATAAAAATGGTAGTCCTAGTAAATTAGTCAAGACGAAACAGGCAACAAAGAAGTAACATGGATAATGTATGAAGAACCCAATGAATACCTAAGTGAAAAACATCTAACCCAATAAAAAAATAGAGAAAATATGTGAAAAAGTGCTTTACAGAGGAGTATGGCCAATAAACAAAAGATACTCAATTTCATTAGTCATTCAAAAGTGCAAATGAAACCACAATAACTTAACACTTTAAATCCACCAGAATAATCTGCAGAGACAAAGTAAGTAAACAAGAATGTCTCCTGAGTATACCAAATGTTGGGAAGGATGTGAGGCAATTATATTTTTCAGGTGGGAGTAAAATTTAGTATAATGGCTTTGGAAAAAAACTGTCAGTATTTGCTAAATGTTGACCATGTACATAACCTCTGATTCATGTATTTCACTCCTAAGTATATACACAAAAGAAATGTGTACATATTTACAGCAAAAGCAGTGCAATGGAATGTCCATTGCAGCATTATTTAAACCCTCCCCAATGAAAATGTTACAGTGGTTATCAGTAAATTAAGTTTTGACTTTCATTTTTTTTACCAGAACATGAAACACTCTCTGTTGGCTGTACATGTATAAGAGAATTTTAAAATGGTAACACTAATATATATTTATTACACTGTAATTTAAAACAAGAGAAAATGAATGTTTTACTTCTTTGTAAAAAATTTTATCAAGAATAGTTTGAATACTGCTTGACACCTTTTATGGCTTGGTGAAATGTCTACTCTTTTCCCAAGTTCAGATCAGCTTCCAAGTATCCTGTGGAATATCTCTGAGAGTTTCTTTCATGTTTTTGTGTGGTTTTTTTTTGTTGTTGTTGTTATTTTGGGTTTTTTTTTTTTTTTTGGTTTTGTTTTGTCTCCCTTACTTTCTATGGAATGTATTTTTTTAAGTTTTTATTTTAATCACCCAGGGCTCGTTAAGGAGACGAGTGCTCTCCTTAATCCCCATCACTTATTTTACCCAGCCTCAACACACCTCCTCTCTAGTAACCATCAGTTTGTTCTCTGTAGTTAAAAGTCTGTTTTTTGGTTTGTCTTTTTTCCCCTTTGCTAGTTTTTATTATTATTTTTTAATGTTTATGTTATTTTTGAGAGAGAGAGAGAGAGAGAGAGAGAGAGAGAGAGAGAAAGCAAACATGAGCAGGGAGAGGCAGAGAGAGAGGGGTAAAAAGATGTGAAGTGGGCTCTCTGCTGTCAGTACAGCAGATGGCAGTGGCTCAAACTCACGAACCACAAGATCATGACATGAGCTGAAATCAGACACTTAACCAACGGAGCCACCCAGACACCCTTGTTTTGTTTTTTAAATTCCACATATGAGTGAAATTATACAGCATTTGTCTTTCTCTGATTGACTTATTTCACTGAGCATTATACTTTCTAGCTCCATCCATGTTGTTGCAAATGGCAGGATTTCATTGTTTTTTGATGGTTGAGTAATATTCCATTGTATGTATATATAAATATACATACTATATTTTCTTTATCCATGCATCAGTCAATGGACATAGGCTGCTTGGGTATCTTGGCTACTGTAAATAATGCTGCAATAAACATAGCGGTGTATGCATACCTTTGAATCAGCGCTTTTTCATTCTTTGAGTAAATACCCACTAGTGTGATTGCTGGGTCATAGAGTAGTTCTATTTTTAACATTCATACTGTTTTCCAGAGTGACCGCATCAGTTTCTCTATATCCTCGCCAATACTGGTTGTTTCTTGTGTTTTCGATTTTAGCCATTCTACAGGTGTAAAGTGATATCTCACTGTGGTTTTGATTTGCATTTCCCTAATGATAAGTGATGTTGAGCATCTTTTCATATGTGTTGGCCATCTGTATGTATTCTTTGGAGAAATGTCTGTTCATGTCTTCTGCCCATTTTTTAGTCGGCTTATTTGGTTTTTTTCTGGGTGTTGAGTTTTATAAGTTCTTTACTGAATACTAAACTTTTATCAGATGCATCATTTATAAACATCTTCTCCCATTCCTGGAACATCTTCTTTATTTTCATCACAACTCCTTTTCTTATTTATGTTGACAATATGCTTTCACCGATTTCCTCTGGCTGAATTTCTAGACTCAATGTTCCCACGGTCAGCTCTTTATTTTATAACTCCATTGATATTTATTTTGAATTTTACTTTTAGCATTAACACTTTTAGTTACTCTCTACACTCCCCTTTTTGTTGGCCAATTCTCTCTTTAAATAAACATTTTTATAAAATGTCATAAATGTCCTTGAAGGCAAGGAGGCAACCCAACCACATGTTTTGCTGTTTGTGCACAGACCGAATAACAGATGCTCAGTGACAAATCACCAGCAGCCTTTGAGAAAGTGACATGATTGGTCACTGACCATGTTGCATATCTGTTATTTACACAGTGGACCAAGGAACTAACAGCAAAATTTGGACTTTATGCAATTACTCATTCTTAACATACAATGATAACTGAAATGTAAAATATTAGGGGACTTTTGTTATTTAAGTCAACCTGATAATAAAATTTGTGCATATTATAACTATGCAAAACAAATACTGCCTGTAATTAGAAAATTTCCCTTCTTGGGGCACCTGAGTGGCTCAGTGGGTTGAACGTCCAACTCTTGATTCCAGCTCAGGTCATGATCTCAGGGTCATGGGATCGAGGCCCATATCAGCCTCCTTGCTGTGTGTAAACCCTGCTGAAGATTCATTCTCTCTCTCTCTCTCTCTCTCTCCCTCCCTCCCTCACTTCCTCCCTCTGCCTCTGCCTCTGCCTCACTCCCCCCACTCATGCACTCTTGCTCTCTAAAATAAAAAATAAAAAATAAATAAAAAGAAAATTTCCTTTCTTTGTTCCTTTGGTGAAAGCCTCATCAGTTTTATTATAATTATCTACCTATATTCCCATCTCAGCTGTTATATCATATTTATGTGCCCTGCATCATATTTGGTGCATATCAAACGCTCAAAATATATTTGTTGAGTGAATGATGCAAGACTTGTACACCCACGACAATAACCTCACAAAGAGAATGGAAGTGAGAAGTGACTTCTAGTGGTTCTATAGATTTTAATTCATTTGTACTAAAATCGTAACAAAAGTTCAGAATATCAATATAGCAGACTTTTATTAAACACCAACTATGGGTCAGGTATTTTGCTATGTGACTGAAAGTCACAAATCAAGGAAACAAATATGGTCTCCTTCCTCAGGGAGCTTACTAATTAGCCAGCAAACAGCTTTATCACTGTGGACGACAGAATAAAGTCTGCTGACATTTGCCTTTACTCATTATTAATATTCATGTCACTCATGTTGTGCCCTCTTAAGAAAATAAGCCATATTTTTAGCCCTTGCTGATTTACTACCCAACGGAATGAAGCATAATGTTCTTGTGTTCTCACTAGTCATGGAAACACTTTGCAGAATGTGAAGCTACTGTCCATTCATAGCCTTGATCCTACACTCTTATTCACTTACAGTTTTCTATGGTCTCACCTCATCCTCACTAAGCTGCCTTTATAATTGGAAGATTATTTGGAGCTAGGGGAAGAGTGTTAGAAAGGCAAGTTCTAATAATACATGCCACAGAGTCTTGATCACAGTGTTTCCTTCTCCTCAAATGCTTTTCAGTCCCTTTCACCTAATTAATGCCAACTTACTCTTTAGAACTCAGATCCCTGGCCTGCCAGTCTAAGTCAAGAATTCCCCTTGATACTCTTATAGTACCATATATATTTCCTTCCTAACATTCGTCAAAATTTGCAATTATATATTATTTGTGTGAAGATCTGAGTAATGTTTCTCTCTCAAAAAGTACTCTGTTCCATTAATTCATAGTACCTGGCACACAGAGTAGGTACTCAACAAATATAGCTGAATAAAAAAGCTTGGCTTTGTGGTTAAGCCAAATTTTAGACATAGGAATGTGATAAAAAAGAAATCCTTCTTTGACTTTCAAATTTACTTTCTGATCATTGGCATTCAGCCAGAGTAGAGCTGGTGTCTGAGGAGATTTTGTCATTACATCATTTCTGGCCTTTATCCCATGACCTTATTTCTTCCCCTCTACTCAGGAGAACATATTGTATAAGGTCAGTAAGATGGATCTGGAGCCCCAGTTTAATGTCTTTGCTCGCCAAAAGGATTGCTTCTGCTCTGGGGCACACACCTGCTTCTTCCTTCTCTGCCAGCTCTGTGAGGTGATGCAAATTATAAATGTTCTTCCCAGGGCTGGTGGGATGAAAGCCTCCAACTCCTCATACCTCCATCAAATGGCAAGTATTCAATAATCAGTTATCACATGCACCGCAAAAGACCAAACACACCAGACAATGGAGTTAAATCAGTTATGAACCTAGCAATACAACTTTCTCTTCCCATATACCATCAATCAACAATCCTGTTGATTTAAGTTCCTGGAAATCTTGCCAATCAACCCACTTCTTTCTGTCTTTGTCATCATTATCCAAGACCAAGCCACCATCTTCCTTTGCTCTGTCTTTTAAGACGTGTCCCAGCATCCACTCTGGCTCTGTCCAGCTGATCTCCTCACTGAAGCTTAAGTAACATGTCAAATGGTAAGTTGGATCATTTTGCCTCTCCCTACTCACCACTAGCACTTGTTCAAAGCCCTACAATGTTCTGCCATTGCTCTTAGATTAAGAAATACCCACACCATACCCCATGAGGTCTTGTTGGTCTTGCAGGTTCTTGTTCCTGTCTGTTCTTACAGCTTTATCTCATGTCACTTCTACCTTTACCCTGTGCTCCAGCGACTATGGCCTTCTTTAGGTTTCCTGAAGGAACTCCCACTCACCTCAGAGCCTTTGCACATATGGATTCTTCTGTCACAAATACCCTGGTCAATTCCTCCATCACTTTCAGTTATCATCTCAACTATGACCAATGAAGATAATAACTGGACTTCTAATCAAGGTCTGTTCATCTCTAAAAGCTGGTGCGATTCCCAACAAACTTTGTACCCCCCACTCCCCGGTAAAGAAATAGGTCATGGTGGGCAAAACACAGGGGCCAAATGCTAGTTCATAGCTTAGGAAATGCTTCTGGGTTAACCTCTTCCTCAGGATCCAGCTTTATTTTCTCCTAAGAATAGCAGCTTCTAGTTAAGCTATTTTTTCTTCCTTCCTTCAGTATTTTCTTTTCCCCCCAGATGTTTCTCTGCCTGGATCATGGCAGAACTGAGGTTTCATGGAAAGACCACAAGAGTGAGTGTCAGCAAAGTGGGTCCAGGCACCAAAGTGGGTTCACCACCAACTGTGTGAACATGCTCAAGAGATGTGACTTTTCTCAGTGTGTCAGATTGGGCTCTCCAAGACACAGACACTAAGACATAGTTGGACATGCAAGAGGTTTACTGAGGAAAATGCCTATACAGGTTAAGGAGGAGGAAGCATGAGTAGGTACAGAGAGTCTTCAATACAAGTCTGACATCTTGAAAAGGACAGGGGAAAGGAAGGAGGACTGCATCTGGTTTCTAACGAAGTTTAGGCTAGGTTGATGTGGAGTTCTGGAGCCCAGGCACTTGGTAGAGGGGTCCTATACCCCAGATGAATGGACCCTCACTAGTATCACCTCCTGGCTCAGAAATTGACTGGAAGCAGCCTGGGGAAGCATGGCTTTAGCATGAATATGGGGTACATCTGGGGGATGGTGGCTGGGGATATCCATCAACTATGCTTCCCTCAGAGGGAGATGTGAGGGGCAAATTACCATATTTAGTCTCCGTTTCCTCATACGTAAGAAGAGGAAGGGGTACTCAGTGACTCCTGGTGTGACTTCCACCTCTGAAACTGTAAGATTATCTACTTGCTTCCATATTATTTATTTCTTCTAATTTTGAAGATCCCCCCCCCCCCCCCCGGGTGTAAACAAGGAAATGAGAATGAAAAAGGGATATTTCTAATAAGCCTGAGAAATAAGTCCTGTTTTTCCTTCTTTCCTTGATTCAACTTTTAGTATAAAGATAAAGACTTTAAGTCTTATGTACCCTTTCATCTCCAGGACTCAGCACTGCCATATAATGCCACTTAACAGAGACTCATTCTTATTTGATTGGATGCCTGAAACTGAATGGAACTAAGTCTGATTTTAAACACATTAATTCACTTACATTTTAGGTTTTCATTCCGAGAAAGAGTGTCATGTAGATATGTTTTTTCTCTTATTTTGGCAACAAGAGCTCCTAAATCCCTCCCCTCAGGAGCACATTTACTTTCTTCATCCTTGTCTCCCTCATAAAGGCTCAAGGGGCATTATTTTCCCCTTAGAAGATCTCCTATCAATCTAAATGTGCCCCAATATTTCTCCATAAAAATAGTATTTAATCATCTCTTCACATATGGTCCTTATTCTCAAGGAACTCACAATCTAGGGGTGCCTGGGTGGCTCAGTTGGTTAAGTGTGACTTCAGCTCAGGTCATGATCTCATGGTTCATGTTTTGGAGCCCCACATCAGGCTTTGTGCTGACAGCTCAGAGCCTGGAGCCTTCTTCAGATTCTGTGTCTTCCTCTCTCTGCCCCTCCTCTGCTCATGCTCTTTCTCAAAAATTTTATATATATATATGTATGTATGTATATATATATATGTGTATATATATATAAACTCAAACTCAAGGAACTCAGAATCTAGTTGGAAAATAAGACCTGAACCAGTAACAAATTCAAGATAGATGATAATCATGGCCATAAACACACCAACAGCTATTGCCAGACATTGTGCTATGTGCTTTTCATGGCTGGGAACAGATAAATAAATGAGAAAAGGCAGGTCGTTGGGATGGATGAGTGCTGGAGAACTTTTCCTCAGCTGAGTTGAGGTAGAGAGCAGCCACCATTCTGCCCACTGGGGAATGCAGATCCAGAATTGCAGAGCTGCCTTTCTGAGAGGTACACAGAAATAGGAAATCAGGATTTCAATATGAAGTCACTCCATTTTATAATAAAAGGAACTTATTCAAACATGGTGTTATTTAAAACGCGGTGTTGGGAAACTATACATATTTGATAAGCAAATCTGGCCCATGGATATAATGAGATCTGTGGGTAAACGACACCATTTAATTATCACTAAGTGTTAAATATAGAGTTCACATCGAAGAAGTTGAGAAGACGAATTAATGATTTTTTTTTTCAGAGACAGTTTGGTAAAAGAGGTTAGTACCTAAGATGATCCTTGAGAAATGAGTAGCAGTTAAATAGGCAGAGATAAAAGGGGGTATTTCAGGCCAGAAGAAATATGTATATTATGAAAGTCTGACTAGCAGGAATGAGCAAGACATCTTTCTAGTGATGAAGAAAATAAGACTAAGTGGGTCAAGTTGGAAAAAAATCAAGAAAGACATTGTCACTATAGCATATAGAAGGTCATCTTTTGAAGTGATGATCTGTGAAGCACCACACATGGGCTAGGTCCTAAGGGATAGAAGAGTGGGACATATCTGAAGCAGATGGAGGTGGTGAAGGCAGGAAGGATGTTGTTCTGCCAGACTACCAAGGGAGTAGCAACTAAGGAAAGACCTCCTCCACTCCAGATGCTCAGCCAGGATTTGTCAAATAGAATCTAACCAGGGGATAGTGGGGCATAGAAGACAAATTGTCCTCTGGGATCATTTAATAACCTACTTCAGGTTTGTAAGTCAAGTATATTCAGAGCAAAAAAAAAAAAAAAAAAGGAAATGGAGATCATCAATTGAGCTCTCTGAAAGTGTAAAGAATGATAAGTAAGATTGAGGTCGGTAGATCAAAGGGAGAAGGGGGAGACTATAGGAATGAAGGAAACAACCGGGAAACACAGGAAAGAGTAAAGGCCAACCTTTCAGTGGTAGTCACTAAGAACACAAGATGGATGACAGCAAGATGATTTGGCTTTTTAATACATGCACATGAATAGATCTTACAGTTAAATCCAATGATTCTTGTGTGCTGGAAAGCAGAGGGAAGGAGGCTGGGAGGGGGAAGAGGACAAAATGAAGACGGAGAGAGAGGGGAAAAAATATAACAGTAAGAAGAGAAGATGCCAGATGGAGCCAGAGAGAGAAGAAGAAGGAGGGAGGGGAAGAGAGAGAGAGAGAGAGAGAGAGAGAGAGAGAGAGAGAGAGAGAGAGATTGAGAGAGATATTAGTGTAGGTAATTTCAATGGCCACCCCAGTGTGAGAGCTCATGTCCTAGGTGAACACAAGAGGTGAAACATCCATAGGCTGGCAATGCAGCTGAGTTTCATTCCCCTTTGTTTCTTATACTATGAGCTTCTTGCTATGGCAGGTGTGAAATTACACAGTGGCTACTAAAAATAATAATAAAAAAAATAATTGATTCATCTGGTGTCCAAATGAGGAAATGGCAATGTGTTCCAACCCCAGAAGACAATCTGGTTGCTTGGGACCTATTGGAGCAGTATGTGGTCTCCAATGTGAGATTTTCAAAGTTAAATGTGACTCTAAATGGTACTTCTTCTTTATGTAAGGACTGAGAACACAATTCCTTTACAGAATGCAGCTCCAGTGATGCAAAGAATGTCCACTTTGGTAGAGCCAGCTGTGAAAACCCACAATTCTGATGAGCAAACACATGGAAGCAGTAGCTGGCACAAAGTGGGCACCCATCCTTTCATAAGAAATGGAGTCTGCAGAGAAATGATCTAAGGAGAAATAATTGCCAGGGAAAGAGAAGGGTTGAGGCCAGGTCAGTAGATTCAAGAGGACAGACTCCAACTGAGCTGTGAGGAGCCAGCAGGAGGTCTGACAGAGCCCTACAGACCAGAAGAGATTTGCCAAACTGTCTAGAGATGCTGATGAGAGGCCAGGAAGAGCTGCTGGAGAGTGAGCTCATCCATCACTTAGGGCAGTAACTGTCCACACTGACTTTCCAGGAGGAGTAGAGGAGCCATTTCCAGGGAGAGGAAAGTGCATTCTTTGGAGAAGGAAAAATATCAAGAGGAAATTTGCTTTTCAAAGGGAATAGTGCATGTTACTTAAAAATAATGCAGAGTGATGACTTGCACTGTTTGTTATTCAGCCCACTGTCATTTTCAGCAGCACTCATCTCTCTCACTGCTCCATCAGGCAGGAAGGCAGCCAGAGCCTTTCTCAAAGTTGACAGGATGGAACTTCTTCCATCTGCCAATTACCGTGACCTTAGAAATTCAATAGACTCTATCGGGCACACGCGAGCAATTTAATCATGAGGAACACAAGAAAATGTTTGCACAACCAGAAGACACACTGCGTATGAACAATGAGGAGGAAAATTCATGTGTAGACAGACCTAAGTAGAGGAGAGATGACGAGCTCAAGTGTGGCAGAGATGGAGAATTTTAAATTTTGTTAAGTTGTGAGCTCCCATACTTAATAATGAAACAAGTAAACAATATGAGATTATATAGCACAAAGCCTCATTCACGCAATTCAAGGTGGCTCAGATGGAATATACTGTTGGGCTGAAAATGATCTCTGAGGCACATCACTCTCCAGCGCATGATATGTGTATCAAGACCTAAGCCTCTCAGTGCAAGTTGGACTACCTCAGCCTGATTCTCTTCCCACCGTGAGTCTCAACATTGCTGCAGCAACACAACAGGAAAGGGAATGCTAAGGGTGACTTCTAACATGATTTGTTGACAACTGGCTTATGGTACCGATCCCCCAGCCCAGTTCACCTGTGCTCTTGGAGATGATGGAGGAGGAGGGAAGACATCGTGCACGGGGCTCGGTCGCTTGTTTAGAACTTTGAGTCCAAACAGACCGACCTCACCCTGTGACCTGCAAGTCAAACACTACTCCTGCAGTGTAATGACAAATGAGGAGGGTCATTTCCACAAAGATGCATGGTTCCTTGACTCACTTCTGTTGCTAGTGCCTGAACTGTGGGAAAAGCTGCAGTAGATCAAGACTCTCAAATTCCACAAAGGCTGAAAGATACTGCTAATGAAACTTGATCTACCAAGAGAACAGTCACCAAGGTTGATGGGGCAGCACTTCTTTAAAAAAATTTTTTTAATGTTTGTTTGTTTGTTAGAGAGAGATTCAAGCAGGGTAGGGGCAGAGAAAGAGGGACAGAGAAAATCCCAGGCAGACTCTGCTGCCAGTGCAGAACCCGATGCAGGGCTCGATCTCACAAACTGTGAGATTACCACCTGACCCGAAATCAAAAGTTTGATGCTTAACCTACTGAGCCACCCAGGGATTAAGCAGCACTTCTAGTAAATAAAACTCATTTGTAAGGATTTAGGTGAGAAAAACTTCCTTAATGATTGCAACTAATAGTTTAGGGAAAACCAGGAATGAATGAGTAGAACATTGAAAAGTAGAACACAGTCACTACTTGCCTAAAAACCTATTCATCTTTTAAAACCCCAGCTTAAATGCAACCTCCTACACCAAGCTTTACCCTAAATTCCTATCAGAAAATTATTTTGTTCATTCTTATATACTCATGCACTCATACATCATGTTGTGCTTACGTCTATTAACACACCTGTAAGAACTCTATCTTGCACTTGTGTTATTTTCTTGTCAGTTTTCCATGCTACTGGTATACTCCTTGAGACAAAGTCTGAATAATGAACTAATTTAACTCTGTCCATTCCTTAATATGGAAAGCTCAATACCTGTTTTTTTTACAATAATTTTATGGATGCATTTTGAAATAAAGACAGTGACATATTCATAACCAAAGCATTGTTACCTTTTGTATCACTAAATGTACTGAATTCTACAACCAGTCACACAAGCTTTAGAAAAAAACATTCATATCTTCTTGTTTACTTACATATTTGAAAAATTTTTATGAATATCTGCTCACTGGGCTAACTAACATATCAGGCCTTTTATTTAACCTCCAGTAGAGAAAGGTTTGGAGGAAGAACTGGGCTAATGGAAGTAAATGTTCAGAATGAGTATTATTTTATGTCATCTCCCTTTGTTCACTGGGACTTCTTAATTGGTGCTCCCACTAATGGTGTTTCTTGTTTTGGTTCTCTAAGAAAAACAAACACCCTAAAATAGACACACACAGTGAAAAACCATCTAGATTCTCAGACGCCAGCTTCCTCCAGGGAGCAACACTCAGATGGAAGTAACTATGGACAATCACAAACACTTCCTGTGAGAAACAGATGTTCCTGTATTAAGGGCCCAGAGAGAAAAAAAAAATGAATCCTTTTAGGGGGACTTACATTTTTTTTAAAAAAATGTGTAGACAAAATGAATATAGAATTTCTTATGAAATCCTGTGCTCCGTTAATCATAAATTTGCAGCACATATGCAGGGCTTTTCATCTTCAAAAAAGAAACCTTGCTGCTGGATTTCAGAAATATCCTTGTTTTTAAAGAGAAATCCTAAAGAAGGGTTTCCTAGCACTGCCACGCATATAAATGTCATCATCTATGATTCTTAAAAATCTAGCTTTTCCAATCCAGAAGATTGCCTATTTCACTACAGAATTGTTCTGTTATCATTCCTGTTACTGTTATTTTTGTTGTTATTATTAGTTTTCCAGCAGCCTCTACCCTTCTCCTGAGAAAAGAATGCTTCTTTTCAATACGATATCTATCCCATCTGGTTTGGGTGAGGCTAAATCCTCAATGTCATGTGCCATGCAAGATATGCTCCAACCCGAATGGGACCCAGGTCCAGCCAACCAGAACACCCTATTACTCTGGTTGTTGGGATGGGCAAATGACTTGCACTCTCAGTTATAAACTTCCCTTATGTTTGCAGCATGGATACTTAGAGAAACACTAGCTTCTTCCTTTTAATAATTGACCATAATCATGTAGGTTTGGGATTATGCAGTGCCATATCACTCCAAAAATGGAAATAATCTGTCAGAAATGAAATCAACCTATAGAGGTGAGGAGAATTGAGAAATGGAGAAAGAGTCCAAGCTGTGAAGATGGCATAGAGGTCTCTGTGTCCAGAGAGAGTTGAGATGTAGTTAACCCTTGTACTTCATAGTTATGTCACCCAAAATATTATCTTTTAAGTAAATCTGATTTTGTACTCTGTGATAAACAACACAAAGAAGTCTAATCAATAATCCATATTTGCCTATTTTATGAAAAGGATGCAATAGTGAGGTTCTGAATATTCCACATCTATACCTTTTCGTCATGCAACTCTCCCTGTTTGAAACCCTTCTTCTCTGCCCATTTAAGTCTTATGGTCCAATTCAAGTCCCATTTAGCCCATTGGCTTCTTTTCTTCATTTTTTTTGGAAACTTCTTACACATACTATACAAATAAGAATTTCTCAAACTAGAATCCAACAATCTCCAGAATCCTCAGGTTATCCAGGGAAGGTTCTTATTTTGTTATTTTCTGTTAACTGTTTACTGAGCAATTACTTTGTTCCAGGTTCAATCTTAAGTATTGGGAAGAGAGAAATGAATAAGACAAATTTTTTGATGTAGTTCATTTTCTAGTGAGGGATGAGTGATGGGCAGTAAACAAACAAATATCTGGTGATAGAAGTAAACAAGGGGCACCTGGGTGGCTCAGTCATTTGAGTGTCCAACTTGAGCTCAGGCCATGATCTCAGTTCATGAGTTCAAGCCCTGCATCAGGCTCTGTGGTGATGGCATGGAGCCTGCTTGGGATTCTCTCTCTCCCTCTTTGTCTCCCTCTCCTTTTCTCTCTCTCTCTCTCTCTCTCTCTCTCTCTCTCTCTCTGCCCCTTCTTGTCACTTGCTCTCTTTATCTCTTAAAAATAAATAAATCAATTTAAAAAAAGAAATAAACAAATAAGCAAGTTTCAGATAGTGATAAATGCCATGAAAATGATCAAGCAGGGCCATGTGTTACAGGGTCTGTGGTAGGAGGAGGCTGCTTTAGACAGGACGAATATGATATTTAAACATATTTAGGCAGATATTATAATAAAAATAACAATGCAGCACCAGGAGCAAGCAATGTTTTTTTTTTCTTTTAAAAGGGGTCTCCAGTACTACGTGGCAATGAGAAAGAATGAAATATGGACTTTTGTAGCAACGTGGATGGAACTAGAGAGTGTTATGCTAAGTGAAATAAGTCATACAGAGAAGGACAGATACCATATGTTTTCACTCTTATGTGGATCCTGAGAAACTTAACAGAAGACCACGCGGGAGGGGAAGAAAAAAAAAGAGGTTAGAGAGGGAGGGAGCCAAAACATAAGAGACTCTTAAAAACTGAGAACAAACTGAGGGTTGATGGGGAGTGGGAGGGAGGGGAGAGTGGGTGATGGGCACTGAGGAGGGCACCTGTTGGGATGAGCACTGGGTGTTGTATGGAAACCAATTTGACAATAAATTTCATATTTTAAATAAATAAATAAATAAATAAATAAATAAATAAATAAATGGGGTCTCCAAAATGGTAAACATAGAGTTACTACATGACCCAGCAATTCCCTTACTAGATATATACATGGAGAAACGTAAATGTGCATTCATAAAAAAATGTATATACGAATGTGCATAGCAGCATTATTCATAACAGCCCCAAGTGGAAACACCCCCAAATGTCCATCAACTGATTGGTGGTTAAGAGAATGTGGTATAATCATAGAGTAGATTGTATTTGCTTAGAAAAAGGAACAAAGTACTAATACACGTTACAATATGATGCACCTCAAAAACATTATGTTAAGTGAGAGAAGCCAGTCACAGAAGATCATTTGTTACGTGATTCCATTTATGTGAAATGTTCAGAATAGACAATGAGATAGAAAGTAGATTAATGGTTGCCTGGGCTGGAAAAGTGGGGGATGGGAGTGATTGCTAATGGGTACAAACAAGGTCTCTTTTGGGGTCTTGAAATATTCTAAAATTAGGTAGTGGTAAAGGTTACACTCTGCACGATGAAAAACCACTGAATTGTACACTTTAAATGGGTACATTTATGATATATGGATTATATATCAACAAAGCTGTGAAGAAAATCTACCAAAAAAATAAAGAGGTCTCTATATCACTTGGGTTTGAGGGATACTAGTATACAGTTCTACCACATTAACCTAATCAACTATCATCTTGTGTTGTTACTTTGTGTTTCCTAAGGTGGTATCTTCTGGCCCCAACTAGACAATAAAGCTTCAGGGCACTAAGGGTTGTACATTTAATATTTCTTTGATACTACTCCAGAGGTGTCCGCATAATAGGGTTTCATTAAATACATGCTTACTGATGGGTTATCAGACGGAAAGCAGCAAGGAGAGTGAAGATCTGGGAGTCTTCGTTTTCTAGGGCTACAGTAACAAAGTACCACAAACTTCATGGCCTAAACAACAGAAATTTGTCTCTTAATTCTGGGGGTAGGAATTTTGAAATCAAGGTATCGGTAGGGTTAGTTCCTTCTAAGGGCTGTGAGGGAAGGATCTGTTCAGGGCCTCTCTCCATGGCTGTCTACATGTACACGTGTGTGTGTGTGCATGTGTGGGTGTGGGTGTGTCCAAATTTCCTCCTTTTAAAGGACACCAGTTCTGTGGGGGATAATTCACAAGAATGACCTCATTTTAACGTGATTACCTCTGTAAAGCCTCTATCTCTCAACGAGGCCACGTTCTGAGGTAATGGGGATTAGGACTCCGATGTATTGTTTTTAGTGGGACACAATTTGACTCCTAACAGAGGCAAATTTCAATTTTTAGTTAAATTCTTACCCATGAATTTCATGATTTTGTCAACTCCCTGACAGCTCCCAGGCCAGAGTATTTCAGCCAGGCCTGGGGAAGTGACTATCATAAAGCTATTACCATCTCTCCGAAGTTGAACAGAAAGTGTCTCACTCTGGTGATCAGGCTGTAATTCAGCCTTTTTGCTAAGACTTTCTTACTTTGCAGTCCACTACTTTGCCCTATCACTAGATGAATTCATTTGGTGTAGCCTTATTCTTAAGTCCACCGATTTCTTAATGTCAAATAAAAGGGCAAGCCAAGTGAGGTGCTCAATTTTTCTGAAAGGTACAAAGCATTACTATTTCTCAAATCACTGGGAGGTAGGTCAGTCTGAATGAATAAAAATCCTGGGAAAATAAATAAATGTACACAAAGTTTGAACCGGATTAAATCCTTGTGTGTGTATCCATACATTCCACACACATCCACGGGGACTGGGTTAAACAAAATATTTTCTGACGTGGACACTTTGTTTTTTTAAACAAATAGAACAGCATAGTTTTTAAATCATCTTTCACTTGTTTTATTTAAAGAGTGTTCCTAAAAATCTTGAAAATAGAGGAAATTTTTGGTTTGTTTCTTCCTCACAATTAGGGAAATGTTTACCTTTAAATATTCTTGCACTCCTCCTCCGCTGAGCAAACAGTGCTTGTGGAGATGACAGCCTCAGCTGTGTAAGGGACTGTAGCCTGAAAGTCAAAACATCTGGGTCCTGCTCCTGAATCTGTCCAAACTTAGGTAATGAATGTAGACATGCCGCTTAACCTCCCAGACCCCTATTTTTTCACCTTTAAAAAGAGTATGATGCTAGGGGCACCTGGGTGGCTCAGTTGATTAAGTGTCTGACTTCAGCTCGGGTCATGATCTCACAGTTTTTGACTTCGAGCCCTGCATCAGGCTCTATGCTGACATCTTGGAGCCTGGAGCCTGCTTCAGATTCTGTGTCTCCCTCTTTCTCTGCCATCCCCCACTTGCGATTTCTCTCTCTCTCTCTCAAAAATAAAATAAACATTAAAAAAAAGTATGATCCTACCTGGGTAGCTCACCAGATTATTGAGAACCAATTGAATCTACCCCGAAGAAATTGAAATTTGATAGCGTTTTGTGGTGGAGGTTAAAATATTCACTATTTATACGTTTATTGACTAGAAAAGCACCTGGCACAAAGTAGATGCTTCTAAAACATAGGTTAAATGGTTACAAAATCATAGATACATCCTTAGAAAAAGAGAGTTTCAAATGATATCAATGAAACATGGAACTTCAAACTCAAATTTCTGACTGAAAAATACAGTACTACTTGTGAAAGTTCCTGTGAATTTGCAATCATTTAAAAATAAAAACTTCAAAGCAATTGTAACAAAACTGAGTCTCAGCAAAATGGAGGTATTCCCATGGAATGTCTCTGAAGAGAACATCAGCTGTCACATGCGCTAAGCCTCAAAAAATGTGAGGATTTGTGGCTTAGAACAAGTGCGACTGCTTGAACAGGACAGATGCAAAGGGCCTGAAGAGAGGAAAGAAAGAAAAAGAAAACAAAACAGAACAACTCGATACATACACATGCATATACATGCTTTGTAATAATTAACAGGAAAAGAAAACTTTGAAGAATTTTTGTTTTTTGGTTTTAGATACCTATATTGCTAAATCAAATTACACGTGACACACAGATTACTTTTTAATATTTAAAAAAATGTTAACTAGTTCTTTCACATGATCAGTAAGTTGGGCTATGATACGACCCAAATGAAAAGACAGAGGTTATATCTGCCGTTAATTTTATATTCAGAACACTTAGGGAAAGTTTTCATTGCTCAATTATACTATGCAGAACTTAACTGATATATAAAATTTATAGAAAAAATTATTTTATTTTTACTAGGGTTAACATTCTCTGATGGTTTTGTTCCAAACCCAAGAGGATTGTGAATGTTTAAAGTTACAATGTGCTGTCATTATAAATGCCTTTGTCCAGAACACATTACAATAGCATTTAATTCTCTATCTTCTTTAAAATAAATTCAATAGTGTGAAAAGCCTATGTAGGTGGTTAATTTTCCCCGTTTATAAGCTTTTTCCCTCTAAGTGGTGAAAAATTAAAAAAAATAATAACACCAGCGAAAAGTAGGTGAAACTGTAGATTACGGATGGACTGAGACAAGTAACTGTACATTGGTGGCAATTTTGCGGAGAACTGCTCATGTCCTTGGGAGACATCATCAGAAGAAATAATTCATGTGAATAAGACTCTATAAAATAGGGCAAGCCAGTGTCCATGCTTCCAACAAATACTGATTGTACTGATTATATATCCACTAAATAATGTAAAGCACAGGTGTGACAGATAGCTACAGAAAAGATATAAAGTACCACAAGACCACATAATTGGAAGGAGTGATACGATACACTGGTTCAGAGGATGAGGAAAGGGAGCTTGGGCTTACTTTGCAGAGTTAAGTAAGAGGTAACTAAGCAATACGTGAGAATTTAAAACATATGCCCACACAGAAACTTACACATGCATATTCATAACAGCATTATTCCTAAGAGCCAAAAGTGGAAATAACTTAAATGTCCATCACCTGAAGAATGAATAAGCCAAGTGTTGAATAGCCACTGGATGGAATGTTACTATTATTCAATCATAAAAGGAAATAAAGTACTTATTCCTCTTATAACATGGATGAATCTTAAAAAAATTATGCTAAGTGAAAGAAGCCAGGCACAAAAGGCCACATATCACGGCTGCATTTTGTGAAAAGTCCATAACAGACAAATTCACAGAGACAGAAAGTAGGTGGGTGATTGTCAGGGCTGATGAAAGGGAATGGGGAGTGACTGCTAATGGCAATAGTGTTTCTTCTGGGGGTAATAAAATGCTGTGAAATTTGACAGTGGAGACGGTTGGGTAACTTTGTAAATACACTAAATATCACTGAATAATACATTTTAAGTAGATGAATGTTATGGTATGTAAATTTTATCTCTCTCTCTCTCTCTCTCTCTCTCTCACACACACACACACACACACACACACACACACACACACACGAGAAAATGGGAAAATGAAGTGGGAACAGCCTGGCAAGTAGAAGGAAGCCTAGTGTTGCTTGAGCAGAGAACCAAGGGTCTATGGGCAAGGAAACTGGAAAGAAGGGAGGCTTCAGACCAGACAGTGCCTCATGGAGAGTTTGACATTCTTTTCCTCTAACTACCCGCTGCTGGTCTGCATTACTATATAGTTCCTGGCATCTTTTGATGTATATTCCAACCCAACTCTATTTCATCAAGTTTGTTTGGCATTTTTCCCCACAAAGCACTCTCCCTCTGAATCAACTCAAGATCCTTATCTCTGAACCATATAGTATTCTTTCCCATGTTGTTCTATACCTGAAATACCTTCTATATGACCTGTTCTACATTCTAGGGTAGAGGCAGCATGCACCTCATTGGGCAGCTCTCCTGCTTAGCACAACACCTGGATGAATATTTTGGACAAATGAAATGATGTTCCTAAACACAGTGTTGATTTGCTAGGCAAAAAAGGAGCTACCTTCCTCTGAAAAACAAAGTCACTGAGATTCGGCTTTTGAAGTTTCCATTTTGAGAATGTAAGGATAGGAGAGAATGGAAGGGGCTATCAAGACAGGACAGATCTTAAAACAGTGAAGTAAGACAAAGAATGGGGGTCTGACTACAGGTGTATTCTTCTTCAGGTTTTGGGAACAGTCATATTGTGTACTTGCTTCAAGTTCTTCTTTTCTTTTCCTACTTGTGGTCAGTGTGGTTAATATGTACACCCAAGTTTTAATGAAAAATCACAGCCATGACTTACTCATTGATTACTGGCTGTTTCCTGTGGTGTATTTCTTTTGCAGGGCCCTGAAGTTAATACACCGGTCTCTCTCAGAACCATTCCAAAGGCAATATGAAAGCAGTATGGCTGATAAAGCCTAAAGAACAGAACACAATCATTCATACAAAACATGTTTATGAGTACCTTCCATTTGTCAGACCCATTTCTGGATGCTGGTGATTCTGGAGTCTAGAACACATATCCCCTGACCCCATGGAGCTTCCATTACACAAGTCTTTCAAATACTTACTAAGCATCTTCTGCTTGTCAGGCATCATGCCACACAATGGAACATAACAGGAGAAGCTCACAAGGCCCTTTGGCAAATCTTGCTTAGCAGTGTTTTCCACTGTTTTGTGAAAAACTGGAGTGAATGTAATCTGTTGACTGGGGGCTAAATCACCTAAAGTCCCTAAAACAGCAGCTACAGTTGTCAATTATGGGTCTCCTCACAATGTATGTGAAAAGGTATTTCTTATCTTTTGTCAAATGAGAGCAACTGCCTTCTGTCTATTATCCCATCCCCAACCCTTGGTGGTGGAGGAAATATTACCATCAGAATCGGTCCTACTGATGTCAGAGGTCGATCTCCCAATATACAAAAATGAGCTGACAGATTCATCTGATGCAGGCATTAATTGAAAACTTTAAGGGATTCCAAACAGCTGAATCTACAACAGGGTTCAGTTTCCTTATCAGAAATGTGGGTGACAAAGGATACAAACAGAGATTCAAGGGGGTGCTGGCACCCCAATGTTTACAGCAGCATTATCAACAATAGCCAAACTATGGAGACAGCCCACATGTCCACCAACTGATGAATGGATAAAAAAGAAGTGGGGTGTATGCATGTATATAATACACACACACACACAGACACACACACACACACTGGAGTATTACTCAGCCATCAAAAAGAATGAAATCTTGCTACTTGCAATGGTGTGAATGGAGTGACAAAGTATTACGCTAAGCAAAATAAGTCAGTCAGAGAAAGACAAATACCATATGATTTGACTCATATGTGGAAATTAAGAAACTAAACAGATGAACATATGGAAAGGGGGAAGAAAGGGGAAAAAAAGAGAGGGAGGGAAACAAACCAAAAGAGACTCTTAATGGCAGAGAACAAACTGAGGGTTGATGGAGGCAGGCAGGTGGGGTAATGGGCTAGAAGGGTGATGGGTATTAAGGAGAGCACTTTTGTGATGAGCGCGGGGTATTGTATGTAAGTGATGAATCACTAAATTCTACTCCTGAAATCAGTATTGCACTCTATGTTAACTAAGTAGAAATAAAATTTTTAAACAATGTGGGTGACAACTGAGCTCTATATTTTATCATAGGTAAAGACTGGACTTGTAAAAAATGCTTTTCATTCTGACAGGCACCTGGGCGGCTCGGTTGGTTAAACATCCAACTCTTGATATTGGCTCAGGTCATGATCTCACAGTTCATGAGTTTGAGCTCCATGTCAGGCTCTGCGGTGACAGCTTGGAGCCTGCTTGGAATTCTGTCTCTCCCTCTCTCCGCCCCTCTCCCACTCTCTCTTGCTCTAAAAATTAGTAAATAAACTTAAAAAGGTAAGTAAAAAATGTTTTTTATTTTGAAATAGTTTGCCTCATAACAAGTTCCCATGTACCCTTCACTCTGTTTCCCCATAATAATATCTTGCAGAACCACAGTAAGTTGTCAAAACCAAGAAAGTGACAGTGGTAAAATACTATTAAATATAGACTAGACTCAGATTTTGTCAGCTTATGCAGACACTTTTTCCCCAGGGATGCACAGCCCTAGGATATTTTATCATATATGCAGATTCTGCTAACCATAACTAAAGTTAGGGTACAGAACTGTTCCATCACCACAAAGGATCTCTCTCATACTACTGCTTAATAGTTATACTTTGGCCCCTCACCCTCACCCCTGGCAACTGCTGATGTATTCTCCATCACTCTAATTTTGTCACTTTGAGAATAAAGGGTTTTTTGAAAACATAAGTTCAGTATTCTCCTTAGAGGAAAACAAGCTTAATTATATTTTGGGGTATTTGGTGGGGGGTGATTATAATCAATAATATTTCCTACCATACAAACTTTCTTCTCCTTCTCTGCTGCTCTCCCTTTCACATTCTCCACTTAAAAATTTCTAAAGAGAACTTCACCCCACAGCTAAGCCATCTCATGGATTTCAAATTTCTTTATTACTTTAGTGTCCCCAACCTGTCACTGGCCCAGCACAGTAAGAAGGAAAAGATTAATGTATGTTTCTCTCAGGCCCCAGAGCTCAGCATGTTCATGCTAGAAAGAGGGAAAAAGAAAGAGAAGAAAAGCAATCTAGGCATTTCTCCTTCAGGTCCTCCTCTGGCCACAGCAGAATCAAGAGAGGAATCAAGAGAGGAAATATCCTGAAAGTTGATACCACAAAGATGCTTCAGAGACCTTTGTACACATAGCCTGGTTCACACACTACCCCAAAGTAGATGTGGTTTATGATTCCTTAAATAACTTACAAAAATGTGGGTTGAAACAAAACAAAACAAAACTTTAGATGATGAGTATACACTACTGTGGCACTTCTAGTTTGTTCAGTGGGAGTTACTGTCATTCCAAGGAAACCCTTTGGGAAGAGCCATAATGCTCTGTAGTTACCAGATGTAATCTAAAGCAAGATGGTGAGCAAACAATTTCACAAAAGGCTATATAATGTCACAACTCTTCTGTACATGGAGAAGCTGCCTGAAAAGAAATTAATGCTAGGGAATGCTGCCAAAGGTGTGCAACTCTAGTATATTTCTCTCTATTATTAAGTATTCTGGAAGGCTCCCTATGAAATGAATGGGCTAACAACAGTTCTTTAGTCCTGTTCTCTTAAATATAAATATGTTTCCAAAAAGTAAAGAATTAAATATGCAAGCACCAAGAAGTAGGGGTTATCCATTAAATTCTTAAAATGAATTAAATTTTTACAATTTCAACTACACTTACCAATTCTCTAACTGAATTTTTAAAAATTTAATTGTGCTTTTTTTAATGTTTATTTATGTTTGAGAGAGAGAGACGACAGACAAAGTTTAAGTGGGCTAGGGGCAGAGAAAGAGGGAGACACAGAATCCAAAGCAGACTCCAGGCTCTGAGCTGTCAGTACAGAGTCTGATACAGGGCTCGAACTCACGAACTCCAGGGTCATGCCCTGAAGCTGAAGTTGGACTCTTAATTGACTGAGCCACCAAGGTGCCCCTTAATTGCACCTTTAATGAAAATTTTTTGAATCAACAAATTGGTTAAACTTTGTTTCAATGCAGCTGAAACATGTGAGGAACACCTATTTCCATATATCAGATACCATGCTACTTAAGCATGTTCCTCTGGAAGCAGAAAGGAGACTCACCTGAATGTCTATAAAAATCATACCCGGACCAGTAAAAGTAATGAGTGGAATATAGAGGGAGGGAATAGACCTTTCCACTGATGGGCCATCTTACATGGAAGCTTGGGTTCCATGGAACCAAAACCTTTGCCTCATTTCCCACCCACTATGCAAAGAACTAAAGTTTTACTCTGCAAAGTCTGTCCTCAAAACATTCCTCTCGATATTTGCTGCCTCTCCTACCTCTGCCTTTTTCTTCCCCACCTTTTCCCCATCCTCGATGACATTACCTTCCAACCTCTTTATGATCCATCTAAAATTAAAAACAGAAAAACAAAACAAAACAAAACAAAACAAAAAAACACTTTAACTTCCGTCCAGCTCCCAAGTTTCCCTGATGTCCCATGGGAGGGGAGGTGACATTTATAAATATCCACTAAGAGTCAAGTGGTTGAGTATGCATTATCTAATTTAAACCTCATTCCAGGAGAGGAAGGCATTATTCTCTTTAGAATGAAGAAAAAAAGAAGTCAGAAAAGCCATTCTGTCCTTATTTTAGTACAGCTGGGAGTAGTCTAGCCACTTAATTCTATTTCTAAAGTCCATGTCCTTTAGAGATGTCCCCTTGTTTTCTGCTTTGCTCAGTTACAGCCTCCTACCCCCACCTGGTATGTTTAATGTTTGATATGTCTCTGACTTGTCTTGCTATTTAGACTAGCAATCTCTTTGAAGCAGGTACCTCCAGCTTTCCAAACCTTTATCACCCACAATATCTAGGGTGCCCTTTAAATAGAAAACGTTCAGGGCACCTGGGTGGTTCAGTCTGTAAAGTGTCCAACTCTTGGTTTCAGCTCAGGTCATGATCTAACAGTCTATGAGTTTGAGCCCCACATCAGGCTCCGTGCTGATAGCGTGGAGCCTGCTTGGGCTTCTGCCTTCCTTTCTCTCTGCCCCTCCTCTACTCACTCTCTCAGTCTCTCTCTCAAAATAAATGAATAGAAAATGCTCAAAAAATGACTGCTTGATTGAGTTTTTCCCTTTGTTCTCTTTTCATTCAACTCCAGGTTTGCCTGACTGATTACTCTTTTAAACAGCTAAAGAGGGCCCATTGTCGAAAACAGGAAGATATAGTGTCAAGTGCACAGGGTGAGAAGGAAATGCTCCCTCCTTCTTGCTTCAGCCGGGGCTCCTTGCTTCAGCTGGGGTCGGGGCAGTGACACCACAGACAGGGGCAGGTTAGGACATGAGCTCCCAGAGTGTGCTTACTGCACTGTTCACTTCTGGCATCTTCAAGAGAAAAGAGTTGCAGAAACAAAGGGACTTTGGGAAATCAGCATCCTGCTCCCACATTTGATGGATGAAGAGCCCAGGGAGGTAAAATTGTCTCAGCACAGTCTCCCAAAGGACTCTTCTCTCCTCGGGTTTCAGGGCCCTTTTCTCCCAATTGCTAATTTTCCCCCTAATTATAGAAATTGTGAAATACTTTACACTAAAAGTATGAAAACCAGGAGAGAAATACATCAATAATCCCACAATGCAGCAATCAGCACACTGTGTATGTGGGGCTTGGACATGCTTTGGCCCCTGTCCATATTTCTTGTTTCATCTCACAGGGCTCTCACTGCCTAAGTCTCGGGCTTAAGAGTACTGTTGCAACTCTTTCCAAGGGTTTTGCACTTACCTCCAGTTCCTACCTTAGGTACCCCTAATCTTTGTCCTCCCACCTCCCACCCTGCACGTCTCCCTCCTCCAGCTACCACGCTTTTCTTGACAGAACCATGGCTTCCTCAGAGATGCTGCCCTCTCTCCCAGGCTGGCCTAGCTTCCCCTTATGCAACTGCTGAGCACCTTGTATTTCTCCTTGACTGTACTCCTCAGCTCTCTAATTACTTCTTTCCTCTATGTCTTTCCTTATGATGCTGTTGTTCTTTTGACCTCTAGCGCCAACCACTGTGCCCACTATGCCTGCCAAGTAGATGCTTGATAAATGGTTGTGCAAAGAATAAGTATTATAACTGTCTGTCATTTTCTTCCCTTCTTCCCTGCTGCCCCCATCCCCTCCTCCCTCCCCCCTCCCCTCCTTCCAGGTCTCTTTACACACACACACACACACACACACACATCCATGCATGTACTTAATTATGATCATAATTCATTTGATAAAACTTCACTAAGGCCCATAAAAATTTGCATACTGTTTTTTGTAGGTAACAGAGCATGAACAATTTACCATTTCAAAGGTTTTTTTCTTTTTTGGTGAAAGGCATTTTTAAATAACTGCATGCTCTAGTTATAGAAATGTAATATAATTTACATATTTCCCCTTTATTGGCCACTTAAGGTTTAAAAATTTTTTCAAAATATAAATAATACTGCAATAAATGTGCAAACAGCTGTCTGCATTTAGGATTCTTTTTTGGATGGATTCCTAAAAGTAGCATAACTGGATTAAGGGAAAAAACATAAGCCAAACAAATGAAAACCCCTCCTGAAACACACAGTCAATATTTTCCAGAAGAGAAGTTTATTCTTATACCAGCACGCAATTCTTTATATTAAAGTGTTTGTCCCTGAATGGTCCTGAGTAGTATAACTGACCTTGGAATCTGTAAACTTGGCAGTATTACCCAAGAGCAAGTTCAATGGTCAAAGCTGTTGACCAAAGCTAATGGAAGTATTTTCTGTTACCTCCTAAATTTGGCTCTTGCCATTCTGTACTTATGAGAAGGGAGATGGTTCAATTTCAAAAATACCAAATAAAAGCTGTGCTGTCTAACAATAGGTTTACAACCAGCTGGAAATATGTATGAAACCTCCCCCCGCCCCTCCCCAACAATGGAGTCCCAAACCCTTAGACACTTCACTTCCCGGTTCTTCTTCCCCTCTCCATTTTGAGGGCTTATTTTCACGGGCTTTGCAGTGAGCATGCACCAAAGAACAAAGGGAGGAGGGACTTAAAATCTTTGTGTCACCTCAGGGAGTATACATTTGGTCCAATCAGACTACTTTTTGCCTTCCATGGGCATAGGCAACTTCTGGGTAAGGCTGTAACCTCTGTAGTACTCAGCCAACGAGGAAGCAGGGAAGGGACTTGCATGGGAGGAGATAAATTGTCTGCTGTAACTGCCCTGAGAAGACATAAAAGTTGATAGATATGGTGGACTCCTTTTGGAATACCTAGGAAGTTCTCATTTTGGGAGCTTTTCCTTCTCTGCCTGGTAAGAGCTGGTCATTCTTGTGGTCCCAGCTTTCTTAACTCAGGATTGGACATACAATGATTCCAATTTCAGTTTCAACGTGTGGGCTTTTCTCCATATCAAACAATTCTCCAACACCATCTTGCTGTCCTGCAGTTCACTCAATACTGGCACTATGTTCCTAGGGATGGCATCAGAGCCCACAGGTGAAGGGCTCAGTCCTATAAGACTGCTTCCACACCCTGCCCTCCCCCCCCCAACTTCAAAAGCCAGTAACAACCCCATACTTCTGACCAACAAGGCAGAGAATGGAGGCACCAGCAACCCTTTCCTTGGCTTTGACTAATTTGCTAGAGAGGCTCACAAATCTCAGAGGAAACATTTTACCCACTAGATTATTGGTTTGTAAGAAAAGGATAATAACTCAGGAACAGCCAAATAGAAGACATGCATAAAGCAAGGTTTGGGAAAGGACAAAATGAATAGATGCCTTTTCCAGATACATGACTCTCCAACCTGTTCACCAACCTGGAAACCCTACAAACCCCGTCCTTTTGGATTTTTATGGAGGTTTCATTAAGCAGGCATGGTTGATAAATCATTAGTCATAGGTGATTAAAATCATCTCTAACTTGTGGGAAGTGGGTTAGGGACTGAAAGTTCCAGCCTTCTAATCACATGGTGGGCTCCTTTAGCAACCACCCTCAGCCTTGTGTGCTTTAGGAAGGCCAACTCATTAACATAACAAAAGACACGTTTTCCACCCTCACCACTTAGGAAATCTCAAGGGTTTTAGGAGATCTCTGTGACAGAGAAAAAGATATGCAGACCAAATGTATATTTCTTATTACAAAATAAATCAGAACATGATACTCGGATGGGCCAATACAAACTCTTCCTGGGATTACTGGTCAAAGCTACTGAGAAAAAGCATTTCTGTTAGAACACCAGCCAGGGATACAATGTGGCTTGGAGCTGCTGATAGATTTCCTCCCACAGACAAAGTCCATCTGAGAATAAAAGTAGCAGGATGGAAAGTAGAGGCAAGGGAAAGAATCTAGAAGACATGTGAGTACCAAAATCTACCTGTTACAAGCCACAGCTCTGTCCTCTTATATGAAACATTAAGTTCTACTTTCCTCCTTTTTTATTTACTTTAGAATGACTATTTGTCACTTGCAACTAAATGAGACCTTACTACCCCAACACTACTTGTAATGGATAGTAATATACATTGAAACAAGCACATTATCCTGCGCATTTAGTTGTCATTTTAAATTCAATACTGTTCATCTTTGGAATGGGAGTTACATCCTAATTCCCCGGAAAGGTTAATTTTTATGAGTTCGGAAGCCTTTAGAATAATTTTTTATCCGATGTGTGCCTCTCAGCCCTGATATTTCCCTCAAGCCATCTTGTTCCTGTTTGACTTTAAGAAAATGAAAGTTAGTGATTTCAAATTACATTTTAATTATTTTCTTCATAATAAACCAAATTACATTTTAAAAGCTAAAGACATTTTCTGCTCTTGAACTTAGAGTTGTAGCTTTTAATGAAATCTACTGCACTTTTTAAAAATTTTAATAAATTTTCTATATCTTACCATGCAGCCTTTTTCCTGAAAAAGATAATCAATGTTTAATTTTGCTTTATTATGATGTTCTTTTTATGAGAATCATAGAGAAACTTCTCTTCTGCTTAGGTATTTCCTCATAATACCTATTCTAACTTCATCTCTGACAAACTTTGGTTTAAGCTTTACAATTCTAGTTAACTGAGTATTTCTCCCCTCTGAGACATTCTAAATTCAGTCAAAAAAATCTTTTGAAGTCTATCTCTAGAAGAATCATATTAATTTGTGAGGTGCTTACTTTGTGATATAGTCTGTCCAGTACTACTCTATCCAATGCAAGCTTATATCATGCCTTATAAATTTGACTTGACTTTGTCTACATATATTTATCCAAACTTGTTAATTATCCAAATATTTCTTTTCAAATGTGAATAGAGTCTGGGTTTACTTTATCTTTAAATGGAAATACTTAAAACAAATCAAATATTGCATCACTTTTATACTCATGTGTGTATGTGTATACACATACTTTAAAAAAATCATCTAATATTCAAGCATGTAAATGTATATCAAAAATGTCAAGAAAGGGCCATTAAGTTCTGTGTGGAACTTTCCAGACTTCTATACATATTTAAACATATAAACATACTTTGAATCAAATCTTACATACTGTTCTACACTGCCCACCCACCACCAAGTTACACACAGTTAGCATATCGTGGTTATTTCTGCAGTATTAATTCATGAAGATTTATCTTATTCCTTATATGGCAGCTTTAGTATCCTATTGGATTTCTGTACCTTAATCTAACCAATCCACTTCTAGTGGGCATTTAGGTTAGTTCTAGGTTTGTGCTATATAAATAATGTGTTGAAAACACTACATCATATTTTGACCCAATTATCATACAATTTCCTTAAATATTCAGCAAACACTGTTTTAAAATTTTAAGTAAACACTGCTGTATTAAAGGGTAAACATGTTTAAAATTTTAACACATATTGCCAGACAGCCCTCCAAGAAAGTTTTAAGAAATTATGACCTCACCAAGATCATACAAGAGGGCCTATTCTATTATTAAAACCTCTAGGCCAGTGTTCCTTAAAATATGGTTCTGGAATAACCACCAGCCTTAGATGTATACACAGAGACATCAGCGGGCCTCACAGCCAACCTAATAGATAGTAAATGAAATAGACTGAGCCTAGGAATCTCTATTTTTGTAAGTTTGAGAAACACTATCCTGGTCATATTATTTTAAAAGGCATTTACTACACAGATGGTAAAAGATATGTTTTCAAATTTTAAAGTACATTTATCTGGATATATCTTTCCAAATATTTATTGATTATTTCTCTCTCTGTCCCAACTATCAGCATATCTGTTTTATCCATTTTTTATCTGGGATGGGGTTTCATTTTTTGATTGTTATCATCTTATTATATATTAAGGACATTAATATTCTCCAAGTAATATAGCCTATAAATATGTGTTTTTATTCTTGTTACTTGTGTGATGGCATTTTCTTAAACCATGGAATAATTTATAATTTTTGTATAATAAAATCATTCAGTCTTCTTGACATTCCCAGCTCTCCTCTAATTCCCACCCCAAAATATATTTTTAAGTTTTTTTTAAAATCTAATTTTATGTTTTGAGAAAGAAAGAGAGTATGAGTAGGGCAGGGAGAGAGAGAGAATCTCAATCTGTTGGCACAGAGCCAAACACGGGGCTTGATCTCATGAACCCATGAGATCATCACTTGAGCTGAAATTAAGACTCAGGTACTTAACTGAATGAACCACCCAGGTTCCCTGCCTGGGCCCAATATTAAAGTCATTCTTTTATATTCTCTCTTGCTAGTCAAAAAATCTAAACCAATGGGGCACCTTGGTAACTCAGTCAGCTAAGCATCCAACTTCTGCTCAGGTCATAATCTCGCAGTCTGTGGGTTCAAGCGCTGCATCTGCCTCTGTGCTGACAGTTCAGAGCCTGGATCCTGCTTCAGATTCTGTGCCTCCCTCTCTCTCTCTGCCATGCCCACATTCATGCTCTGTCTCTCATCATCTCTCAAAAATAAATAAACGTTAAAAAAATCTAAACCAATCTAAAAACTTTTTTGACATATTTGTTTTTTTAAATAAAACGTGAATTTTCTAATAATCATTTAGTGAAGAGTCTTCTAATAGTGCCTTACCTGAAACACAAAATGCTAGCAGTCTGATACCACTCTGATTTTTTTTCCTTATTTTAATAACATCATTACTATCATTGTTTTTAATTTTGAAATTCAGAAAGTCTACTAGAGTAAGAACACATTCATTTATATAGCACTTGGGAAGCTTGGCCAATATTTTTCTTTTAAGTTTCTTGTCCTTTTTTTAACCCCAAAGAAAATTTTTAATAGTATTTTTTAAAGTAATTCTTTCATTTACTCTGTTCTCTTTATATTTTCCACCGTGAAGAAGAAATTTGATTTTATGAGGCTTTCCTCTGTATCAGTTTTACTTCTAAGGTTTATATATATACTTTTAGGAGGTAATATTAACAGAAGACATTTATGTACATAGGTAACTATCTAGCTATGTTATTATTTATACTCATAAAAAGTAGAAATATTATTCGATATTATTCTTCAGCCAGTAAATAAAATATGGGCATGAAGAGCTAAGGATAACATAAGAAAATACTTCTGTTTCAATGTTCAAAGGAAAGGCACAGTGAACGGAGGGGTACACACTTGTATTACAGTAAGATCATGGCAACATAAAACAGTAACAAGTAATATGCACCAAGTACACACACAAAACTGCTACAGTTACCACTGGGAAAGGAGCTGTGAATGACTCATTTTTTTTTCTACTTATTTTCTGAGTGCTTCTGTATACTTTGGGCTTGCTTTTATAATGGGAAATCTCTTAGCTCAGGTCATGATCTCACAGTGGTGAGATGGAGGCCTGCTGAAGAGTCTCTCCTACTCTCTCTGTGCTCCTCCCCTACTCATGCATCTGTACACATGCTCTGCCTCTCAAAACACACACACACACACACACACACACACACACACACACACACACATCCATCCATCGTGGGAAACCTCAAAACACACTCTTACTTTATAGGTAATCCCAAGCACCAGACCAGTCTGACTTCTCGGACTTGAAGAAACAACCACCATGGTGGTCCTGGAAGGCACTGGCTGCTGTTGGAGGTATAGCAGACGGGGCTCATAGGAGTAAAGGGGCTTTGCAAGGAAAGAAAAGAGAAAAATTGGAAACGCAGCCCTGAAAATCACTGAGACATCTCAGACGACCTTGAAATGCCCACAGGGTGTGTTTCTCCTCCTTCAGAGCTTTCACATGCATGGCTCTTCATTTTATATTTATTTCTACCTCAGGCAAGGAGAATTTCTCTTAGCAATTTTTGTTTTCTTATATCTTATGCCATTTTTGGCCTTTCACCAAAAGAGGAGAAAAGGGCATAGGCCACATTATGTGATAACAAGTTATTTGATATTAATGTTTTTATTTTACCTTTTGTTAATAAGGAAAATACTATATTTGGCTTTTATTCATTTTTCACATGTTTTATTTTTTTACAAGAAAATTTTAAAACTGTTTAGCCATCTCTCTTGTTTGCCACATCAAATCTCTCATATTTGAGCAATAAGTAGCTTTTCTCTGCTTAAAACATATTTGTCAAGTATTAGTGATGCCTTTAATTGTCATGAAAAATAAATTACTATCTTAAAACTCATCTGCTTGTATCAGTCAGAACTTTCATGTAGAGACAAATGACAAATACTCAATGTCAAACTGTAAGAGTCAGTAAGTTGCTGTTTTGTATTTCCGAACTTCTAAAATGATAAGGTATGAAAATAAGGACCAAACTACAATTGGTACACATTTTTCCCTCTTCATCTCTTTCTCTCTTTCTTCAACATGCCAGCTTCACTCTATCCATCAGTCTGTGGACTGTGTCCCTCAGTGAAAGGGTATTTTATTAAATCTTTGACCAGAGAAGAAAAACGCTCTCACATTTCCTTTAGAAGGAACCGAGGAAAGACCCCAATTAGTCCAGTCTGGGTCACATGTCCACCTACAAGCCAATCACTACTCTCTGTGAAATGGGTATAAAGGTTACTAGTCCTGGTCTTGACTAGGGAGGGAAACTGTTTCTTAGCAGAAGTGATGTATGAGATGGGGGGAGGCAGACAAAATCAGTCACAGCCAGATTTTCTATTTTCAACAACAAAAGCCATTTTTACATCTCTATCTGATTCTATTAGATGTGCTTTTGGGTAGGTTTGGGTTCAGGTGTGAAAAACCTTGAATGAGTACACTGTTCTGTAGATCATAGAAATATTTCTGGAAAAGCTGTTTAAAAAACAAGTACGTGTCAAAGCATTCTACCCTTGTGCTAAAGAGCTGGTTCCTTGATAGTTATTTGAATTCTTCTACCACACAACATGGACTCAAATTCTGTATGGAGTTAAGTGTCTGTAACTGTCATGTTTCCCTGGTTAGCAACATGAGAACCATCCTAACACAACAATTTCCTAAGTAAACTAAATGAGTCCCATAGCAATTTTGATTTGGCAGAAATGAAATCACTCTGAGTCTAAAGATTATGTTCAAAAGGACAGAGTTAAAATTTTTTACCATTAAAAAAAAAAAAAAACAAGTTCCTTGAATGCATTTTGCCAAGATGGTGTTTTGTATGATTGTTTCAAAATTGCTCAGGACCGGGTTTCTATCTGTCATGGGAAACTGGGACTTTTCTCTGTCAGTACTGTCTCAAGTTGCTACAAGAAGGCAGTAAATGTTATGACTACATCTTTGATCAAGATGGTCTGTCTGCCAGGTTGTCTACGTCAAGAACACATTTCTCTGGGTGTAAGGCCAAACAGCTGGTGATGAAGGCAAAAAGTGCTCATCAGAGATCACAGTCTCCAGTCAGTTTTAACTTTCTCTGGCTCAGAAGAGACTTTAAGGCTATTTCTGGCCTCTGTTCACTGTCCAGATTGAAGACAGAGACAATTAATTATGTTAGGCTGTTGTGCATGCACACGGGGTGTCCTTGAGTGAGAAAACTTGGTGTATCATATTGCCTTTTGCTCAGTGCATTTAAGAATCCACATGCTTATTCGATTATTCTCACAAATATGTTCAAACGATGGGTTAGTAGCTAAAGGATATGCTGAGAAATGATAGCCACTGCTTCTTTAAAATTTTTTTTCAACGTTTATTTATTTTTCAGACAAAGAGAGACAGAGCATGAATGGGGGAGGGGCAGAGAGAGAGGGAGACACAGAATCGGAAACAGGCTCTAGGCTCTGAGCCATCAGCCCAGAGCCTGACGCGGGGCTCGAACTCCCGGACCGCGAGATCGTGACCTGGCTGAAGTCGGACACTTAACCGACTGCACCACCCAGGCGCCCCTAGCCACTGCTTCTTAAAAAGAAAAACAAATAAAAGAGAATGTAATTGCTTTGACATGTTTTACTTTAAAATTGACAATTTCATGTGTGAAGAAAGTCACTGGGAATGATGAGGCTGCCAGGTAGAAGACAATATATACAGGCTTACAAAGTAATATTATATCCAGTATACAGAAAAAAAAAAAAAAACCCACTTAATTCTGAAGGGGTTGGTAACTTTCTCGCCACATGTTAATAGCACCTGGGGGATTTTTCCTTCCATCCCAAAGGAAATAACAGGTACTGCATTTACGTTCTTGCTGGAAACCATAAAAAAACTGGGCCAAACATATGAAAGTGGTTTTCAAGACAATGGACATCTGGCAATGAAGGACAATGATTTCTCAAAGACAGGAAATGAATGAGCTGAGCCCTATGGCCATGTCAGCTTACAGCCCAAAAAGATTTCCAGGTCACAATACAAGATGGGGAAACTGAGTCAGGGTCTGGCAGACACACTGGATTAAGGAGATGGAGCTAACATTCAGGGCAGACCAAGATGGTGGGAGTTCACAGGAGAGAGTACTGAAGATGAAGAGAGCAGTGAGAGAAGAAATTCTGGGAATCTTCAGAGTCCTTTTTGAGTGTTGAACAGAACAGTCAACAGTGCACGTGTGTGAGAGAACTACCTACCCTGGGCTCCTGGACAGAACCGCCCAAAAGAAGCAGAGGGACAAGTGTTCAGAGCTTACAAGGAGCTGGGAATAGCACAGGTTCCCATTCATCGCAGTGGTTATTCCCATATCAGTGAAATGATTTGTGCTATAAAATGGAGAAATTTAAGCAGAGGAATACTTTGTTATACTGGTATTTAGGCCAGATCCTAACCAACAGTGTCACAGACCTATTTTACAAGTGTCACAACAAATGCAAACAGACCTATATTTGCAGTCAGGAGAAAAAAGGGCTACTCTTACAAGTCACAGAATGGAAAGGCTTCTCATCCTAGTTTTAGAACTTTGCAGGAAGGTAAGTGACTTACCCAGACAGAAATTAGTGGAATCTAGGGTTTTGACTCTAAATCCAACCATCTTTCTTTTACTTAAAATTATTTCTTTCTACCACTACGACCTGTGTTAAGGCAATACAATATTAAATATAGTACAACAGTCCCGCCCTTATCTGTGGTTTTGCTTTCCAAGGTTTCAGTTACCTATGGTCAACTGCAGTTTAAAGTAGATGATGCTCCCTCTGAGACAAGGTCAGAAAATCAAGAGTAGCCTGACACTATGTCATACTGCCTATGTCATTCACCTCACTTCATCACATCACATAGTTGATCCATCATCTTACACCATCACAAGATGACCGAATTAGGTACAGTAAAATATTTTCAAAGTTATACATTCATATAACTTTCATTACAGTGTATTGTTATAATTGTTCTATTTTCTTATTAGTTACTGTTAATCTTTAACTGTGCCTCATCTACAAATTAAACTTTATCATACGTACATACAGGAAAAAACAGGGGCGCCTGGGTGGCTTGGTCGGTTAAGCATCTGACTTCGGCTCAGGTCATGATCTCACAGTCTGTGAGTTTGAGCCCCACGTCGGGCTCTGTGCTGACAGCTCAGAGACTGGAGCCTGTTTCGGATTCTGTGTCTCCCTCTCTCTCTGCTCCTCCCCTGTTCATGCTCTGTCTCTGTCTCAAAAATAAAAATAAACGTTAAAAAAAAAATAAGAAGAAGGAAAAAACATACTATATACAGAGTTCGGTACTATCTGCAAGTCAGGCATCCTCTGGGGGTCTTGGAACGTATGCACCGCAGGTAAGGAAGGACTGCTGCACCTCTTCTTATCAGAGTTTTAGGCTACTTGAAGGATTGATAGAGGCTGAGGAAGACGGCTTTGTGGACTTCTGTGTCAATACGACATTCAAAGCTTTAGAACTACATAAATGAGACCTCACTGTTGCAGAGACCACTGGGGAGCACTAGGGCCCATTCTTCTCTCTTTTGCCTCATTCATTGACTCAGCTTCATTTCAGCCCTTCACAGTTAAGTGGGGTCATGTGACTAGGTTCTGGTCAGTGGAATATTTGCCCCTTCAAGGTGTGGACCACACAATAGCTCTTTGCATAACCTTCCTCCTTTGTCATCTTCTTTGGTTACACTGGAGTCCTCTCTGTAACCTGAACATGTCACAAAGAGAAAGAGCTGGGGGACCAGAATAACTCTAAGGAGCACAGCCCTCCCCCTTTACCCAGCTAGGTACACTGGACAATGACATGAGAGAATGATACACTTGTCCTATGCTAAACACTAAGATTTTGGAGTCATTTATAAGGCAGAAAGCCTATTGTAAAAGACCTACCTGCTCTGTATTAGATCAAATAGATCAAATATATCAGTAAGGAGGGGGCAAAGATTTTTATGAATTTCCCAGTAAAATTAGCAAAGATTAATGATTACGTTTCCATAGAATGTTAACAATTTTCTCAGAAAATTTAATGGCTGTTTTAGTGTTAAAACTTGGTTTACAATTTGGGGTAGTAGTTCTTTATTTTATAATTGTTGGGGTGGAGGGAGCCTACTACCAAGGAGACACTTATTCTGCCCTTTTTCATTATCTATTTAAAGCTCTTGAGAAATTTATAAAACCTATAGGTCTCTTAGCTTTCACTTTTCCAAAGATAATTTCTTGCTTGGAATGAGTAAGATTTGGAGCTCACACTGTGAGGAGTTCACCAAGACCATTCGTTATTCAACATTGAGCATGTAGTGTTGAAGAACACACTTTGTCAAAGTTAGGGTAGGAACAACCTTGCTAACATCTCAGAGATTCAAATAAGGAAATTAAAGGGTAAGATTTCTGCTCAGATTATGTAATTTCAGTGAACCCCCCCCCCATAAATGAAACTGAATTTGACCCACTGTTTCACTCCATAGTTGGTATTATACTGGCAGGGTGGGTTTTTCCCCCCTAATTCCCCCTTCTCGTTTCAAGATAAAGTATAAAACAGGAAACAAATGCTATTTCACAGTAGCGGCCCCTCAATTTCTATGGAAGAGGGCCATAATGATTGTAGTCTGGATAGAAAAAGGGGCTTGTCTTTGTCAGTATTTGCTTCACAAGCGTGCTATTTTCATTTTTATTTAAGGAAATTTATTATTTATTTTTACTGAAGGGAATATAGTAAGCACAAAGTTCACTAAAGATGTTTTTATTCCTGTGTTATACATTATATTGAGAAGATATCAACTGCTTATATATTTTTCTTTGGGGTGGCTTGAGGGAGTTGGATATTTTTAAAGTGGAAAGTAATAGAACTCCACAGGCATTATTTTCTGGGCATTCGATTATGAAATATTTACGGAGTACTTGCAATGTGCCAAGCATTGCTCTAAGCACTGGAGATACAGCAGCAAACAAAACACAAAGACCCATCCCCTCATGGGATTTGCATACTTGTGGGAGACACATGTGATAAAAAATTACCTAAAACATATACTATACAGTAGAGGAGAATAAATATAAATACATGTAAGATGGGGTACCTGGGTGGCTCAGTCTGTTAAACGCCTGACTTCTACTCAGGTCATGATCTCACAGTTCATGGGTTCGAGTCCCATGTCCAGCTCTGCTGAGGAGTCAGAACCTGGAGCCTCCTTTGGATTCTGTGTCTCCCTTTCTCTCTCTCTCTCTCTGCCCCTCCCTTGCTTGTGCTCTGTCTCTTTCTCTCAAAAATAAACAAACATTAGGGGTGCCTGGGGGCTCAGTCAGTTAAGCATTCAATTTCAGCTCAGGTCATGATGTCAGCGGTTCACGAGTACAAACCCCACATCGGGCTCTGTGCTGACAGCTCAGAGCCTGAAGCCTGCTTTGGATTCTGTTTCTCCTTCTCTCTCTGCCCCTCCCCTGTTTGCACTCTGTCACTCTCTCTCTCAAGAATAAACACTAAAAATAAATAAACATTTAAAAATATCTAAAAAATACATGTAAGATATATATATGTATATAATGCCTCCCATACTACAAAAAAGTGATGGCAAGGACAAGAGATGTTAGGGGTAAGGGAAGAGAAGAGACACTTTAGATTTTTGAGAGGTTGAACAACCACAATAGGTCTTAATGAGATATTTGGGTTAAAAGCTAAAGGAAGTGATCCATGTGCATATCTGGATTGGATAATTGTAGGTGGAATATCAAATGCAAAGGTCCTGAGGCAGGAACTTAACTGGGTCTACTGAGGGCAATATAAGTTGATTATAGTGATCAAATTGCAGATGCTATCTGCTAAGGTCAGACCACTGCGAAAGGCCTCCTTTTCTTCTTTCTTCCCTTGATCCTGAGCCCTGAGGGCACCCGTTGGCAACTAATGGATCTGAAGTATTGACTGAAGACCAGCACATAAAAAGATGTGCCCCTAAAGCAGAAAACTGGCTGGATGTCAATAAACACCCCTGGCGGTGGGGTTGGGGGTAGATGCACTGTGTTTCTCCTGCCTGTATGAGTTCTCTGAGGTCAAAACCCAAGTCTCTGTGCCAATGAGAAAAAATGGTGGAAAAGAAATAGCTGTGTGGAGTGTGGCAAATTAAGTCAAACTGTATTGATCTCTATCTTTAAAATGCCTCCTCTCAGAACTCCAACAAGTTAAAAAAAAAATCATTCCTTAGCAAGAAAACTAAAACTACCTCATAGAATCATGACCCTTCATAGAGGTTGGAGCAAACTTAAAAATCATCTAATTGAACTTATTTATTTTATGAAAGAGGCAGAGAGGCCTCGCTAAGGAAATTGATTTTGAGAGGTTAAATGACATGTCCAGCATGATAAAGCCAGTTGGGAGCAAAACCAGGTTGTCTGGCTGCCTTTTCAGTGCTGTTTCCCCAACAATTTAAGTGATGTTTCTCCTTTAAGCGTGATTATCTTTGAGATTCTATTCTGGAAGGAATTGGTGCTTTAAAGCAACATAAATGGCTATAGGCAATGCAATATAGAGAGAGCATTTTGACTCAGCCCCAGATTTAAGTCTTGGTTCTAAAGGAATGACCTTGCTACATAGATGGTTGGGACACTAACAATTTTCTCCTGTATTTTTGAGAAGATTATATATGAAGGTCTTGGCACACAGTAGGAATTCATGAACTGTAATGACAAGAGGCTCGGAAGTAACTTATCGGTAGAGGAATATCACATATTGCCTGATTGTCCCCACATCTAAACATTCCTCACCCCAGTTTGTGGAAGTACATTAATATCCACAAGGCCTTCCTAAGGCTCTTGTTTACTTGACCTCAGACTGCCCAGGAGAGTAAGGCAAACTGGTCTTGTAAGAGCATCAGAAGGCTTCCCAGGAGGCAGTCAAGCAGTGTTTTGAAAAATCCATTATGAGTCAACCTTTAGTGAAAGTACATACCCATCTCACTCCCACCCTATTAGTTAGAGGGCAAGACTGGGTCGCAAAGTAGATGCAGCGAAGCTCCACAGACACCAGCGTGTTTCCACGACAACAGTGTGTGAAATGATGGTAAGGGCTGCAATCACCAGACTGCTGAAACTCCTGTTTTAATACAGTATCCTATTAAGGACTTACGAGCTGTGAGCTCTTTCCATCTAAATGCAGGGCAATCGCTCTCACATTTTTGGGACAATGATGTGTGAAATGATGGTCCTTGTTAAAATAGGTGGAGTGCAAAAGCAAATGCTTTGAGGTAAGAAGCTTATTACGGACTTGTGAGAAGTTAGCTTTGCTTCCTTCAGGCAAGGGTCTGCAGATGTCTGCAAGTTGCAGTCTGATTTAGCCCTTTGGGGGCCCTACGACACCTGCACGGACTCAGTGACTTAGGAGGGTGATGGTTGCACAGGAGCTGAGCTCTGCTTGCTTTGTGACCACCCCCACTGGGCTCTGTGTCTAAGTGTTTGAGTGAGGCTCCCTGAAGTGGTTATCTACCATGTGCTTCTCAGACAGTGTCATGAAGGCTCATCTTGCCAACAAATGTCCTCTCTGTGCATGTGCAAAAGTGCTTGAAGTTTCAATACACAATCCCTATTGAGACATCCTGCCATTTAGAAGATAAATATACTGCAGGATGCTTTCCACGCAATGGGAATTAACTGATCAGAGTATGTTTTTCCGCCCTTATGGACAAGGTCATAGCCATGAATCTGCTTTACATAGAGTCTGACACAGCTGCAAAGACTCTGTGGAAAGTGATTTCAGAAGGACTCTAACAATTAGAATATGGATGAACAGGAAAAAATTGAGAGAGCAAGTGCTTTGGAGAGTGATTTTTCTAAAACATAATCTTTCCTTTCATTTGGAAGATGTTTTATTTAAGGTTCCTTTTCATTTAGAAGATAATTAAAATTGAAAATGGCTTAGTTTCTAAGGGTTTTCCTACAAAAGAACAGATAGAAGTTCAGGGAAAATGGATTTTGTTAGATCAAAACTCATGTTCTTCTCTTTAAAAAGCCTTGTACAAAGACTGCTTGTTGAGTACAGAAGGCAACATCAAAGCTGTGCCTCACTGTGGCTCCAACTCCAAGGCTTTTGCCCTCTCGGAAGCTGAGGATGTTCCATTTTCCTAACTTGGAGGAGCTGGCTCCAAGTTAGAAGTCAGATATATTTACTTTAATATTCTATCTCAGCCTCATGAAAAGACGTTTGAACTGTGATCAAAATTTGACTTGACCATTATGGCTGAACATTATGATAAGACACTAAAAGATGGAAGGAGATGAATTTTCTCTCAATGATTAATGTGTGCACTTGAAATTTAATAACAGATGAAGTTATATGGCTTATTGTCACCAGCCAGTAAGTCTATTGAGGCTCCCAAGGTGTCCTCAAGACTCTGGAAAGATACAACAAATTATTTCTTTTATTCATTTTTCTATTTTCTAATGTTTTATTTATTTTTGAGAGAGAGAGAGTGAGAGTGAGTCAGAGCTCGAGCAAGAGAGGGGCAAAGAGAGAGGGAGACAGAGACTCCAAGTCAGGCTCCAGGCTCTGAGCTGTCATCACAGAGCCTGACAAGGGGCTCAAACCCTTGAACCATGAGATCATGACCTGAGCCGAAGTCAGACACTTAACCAAATGAGCCACCCAGGAGCCCTAAGATACAGCAAATTATAAGAAATGATCTCTGCTCTGAAGGAATTGACAGTCACCTTTGATTAAGAGAAATTTAAAATTTTAAACAAATAATTTTAAAAAGTAAGGTTGTGAATTACCTTGACTTTACTGAAGGAATTCACTAGCTGTCAGGGGAGGCTGGGGTGATGAAGAAAAACATCAGAGAAGGTGTTTGGTGGGCCCGGGGTCTCAAAAAGGCTTTCACGTTTGGGTGTGACTTAGAAATACAAAGAGGCAAGTGCAACGCACTCCTCAGTCTTGAACATGACAACCATAAAAGTTTGACTACATCTATTGATGTGCAAGAGTGACAGACCCCCCGAGCAAAGAAACACCATACAACATGATGTAATGTAAAATGTACGGATGGCTTCTCGAGTTCTTTAGGGGGCCAAGAAGATGATGTAAAGGAGGGGAGCAGGTTATGATGGAGACAATAAGCAGTGGTGGCTGTTTTGGAAACCATGTGCCTAGCCTAAAGGCATTCACCATAATAACAGTGTTTTACAGGTGACATAACTGTAGGGTCACTGCTAAACTCCAACAATATTCTTAATTCCTCTGGGCTGTGCTTTGCCTCAACCTGTGTTTTCACACACTCGGTATGAACAGTGCCATTTTCCTGAGGTCTCAACGTGGAACTCCCAGCGCCCCCCACTTCCTTCTCCAGGGGTCACTTCCACCATCCACTTTACTAACTTACACTAATGCTGAACTAGGACATTTTGTTCCCTGAAATGATCCTGGGCTTTTCTGTTTCCTCCTTTTACTCTCTTCCCTTCCCTCATGTCTCAAATATCTCATCAAAGTCCTCCCCCTTCTTAAAAGCTGTGTTAGTTATGCCTCGGTTCTCAGTGGTAGAAACCCAACCCAAATGAGCTTTACTAAAACACAGAGATTGCTTAGTTCAGTAATTGAAGTCTAGCCCTAAGGACTGGAACTACTCGACTCTTGCAGCTCTGTGTTTTACTTACTTTTTTTGCCTGTAGACTGGCCTCACTCTGTTTTTCTGTGGCCCTACTTCCTTGGTGTGTAGGGGAGGACAGGGCCAGCCAAGGGGAATGTGGAAAGCAAGGCAGATCCAGAAGTACATCCTAGCTTAGTGACCCTGGAGGAAGGAACATTCTTACTTCCAGCATCTAGGATAAAATGTGTCAGAAATAACTCTCATTGGCCCAGCTTGCATCATTTGCTATGGCACAGGATAATATGATAGGCCAAATATCAGCTACATTGTCCTCGGTACGAAGACTCCTTTCCACAAAGAAAGGGAAAGGAATCTATCAAAAGGTGTAAAGGGATTCTGAGCAACCATAACCACCACCACCATCAACCATCAGCCACATCAGCCCTGTTGGAGGATCTTACTTCAGGAAGCAGTATAGCCTTATCAGGAGGAGCACAGAATTTATGAGACAGGCCAAGTTGAAATCTAGTGCTATTATTTCCTGGTTGCATAAACTAATTGAACAACCACTAGGAACTTCAATTTACCTGCTTAGTGGAGGTGACACGAGCTTCCTCTCCCCTCATACTAAATTTGTTGTGAAAATTAAGTGAAACAGTATATACAGTGTGCCCAGTTCAGCTCTTGGGATATAGGAAATGCGCAATATATAGTTGCTGCTGTTACGATGATGTTATCTATGACCATCATTACTACCATCACTGTTAATCCTGCTTTTCTACCCTTTCCCCTTCATCCCTCTATTTTTTTGTTTATTTATTTATTTTTTGCCTTTAGCCAGAAAGGACTGCTGTCTTTCCCCTTCCTCTGTAGACAAATTCTAGAGTTTGTAATTTCCTTTTATTACAGTTATTGTTTGCATGTGTGACAGGACTAAAATGCTTGAAGGTACACAGACAGCCCTTGTGAGGGTATTCAGCTTTTTCACTTTCTCTCTTTTTGTTGAATAAAATTTCTTTATGCCCACCCCCTTTCCCCTACCCACCATTCTTTGAGTAGCCTGGTTCCTTGATATTTTTTGTTTGTGCGTATTTATTCATTTAAAAAAATTTTAACGTTTATTTATTTTTGAGACACAGAGAGACAAAGCATGAATGGGAGGAGGGTCAGAGAGAGAGACAGGGAGACACAGAATCTGAAACAGGCTCCAGGTTCTGCCTGTCAGCACAGAGCCCGACGCGGGACTCGAACTCACAGACCACGAGATCACGACCTGAGTCGAAGTCTGACACTCAACCGACTGAGCCACCCAGGCACCCCTATTCATTTTTTATTAAAGTGCCATTAACATACAGTGTTAGTTTCAGGCATACAACAATTCTGTACATTACTCAGCAGCACTCACCATGATAAGCATAATTTTAATCCCCTTTATCTATTTCATCCATCCCCCACCCAACTCCCTCTGGCAACCATCTGCTTTTTTCTCTGTATTTAAAAGTGTTTTTTTTTTATCTCTGTTTTTTTGTTTATTTGTTTTGTTTCTTTTTTTTTTTTTTTCAACGTTTATTTATTTTTGGGACAGAGAGAGACATAGCATGAACGGGGGAGGGGCAGAGAGAGAGGGAGACACAGAATCGGAAACAGGCTCCAGGCTCTGAGCTATCAGCCCAGAGCCCGACGCGGGGCTCGAACTGACGGACCGCGAGATCGTGACCTGGCTGAAGTCGGACGCTTAACCCACTGCGCCACCCAGGCGCCCCTGTTTTGTTTCTTAAATTGAGAATCAGAAGATAATATGTGGGAGGAGGAAACAGGAGGGAAAGGAGCATAGGAGGAGGAGGAAGGGGGCCAGATAGGCTGAATTTGGGAAGGCTGTGACTAGGGGTGTGTTAGTAACGGAAAAATCCCTGAGCAGCTATTCTGTGGGGGGAAAGAGGAGGAGATTAAAGAGGATGACATGGGTATAAAACGGAAAGTTATATTCAGATTTTTTTCCAGATTTACAGTCTATATGCCTCAAATTCATCTATCTACCTATCTACCTATCTACTTATCTAGCTACTTATCTATCATCTATCTATCTATCTATCTATCTATCCAATCTATGTACCAACATAGATAAATACACTCCTCAAATTATTAACTAAATTAAAAGAGGAAATAGGTGTATCTTTTTTGCTGTCACAAAAAGTATGGGTTCATAGAACAAACGGAGACAAGCCTGGGTACACAATGAGTTTTTTAAAATCATATCTTTTAACTCTATTTTTTGTGTTTATTACATTATCCATTAAAGTCAAAGTCCAGGAACAAATCAAAGAATTCAAAGTAATGACCCTTTATCACCATCTTACCTTGAGCTAATATCCTAATACAAGGCATGGTATATCCAGGGCTTGGGCAGTAAAGTTGTGGTTATCTGATAGGACAAGGGCTTTGTTGCCTCTGTTCACAATGCATACCACAATGCAGTGCTTATGTGTAAGCAACTGCTTTATCATGGGCTAGAATAAGAGGGGGAGAAAAACGAATGCTGATGACCAAGAAATCCCCCCAAGATATTACTCATGACTGGATCTTCTCAAACCAGAGAAGTAAGGGGAGTTATGCTAAACATTGGTGAGTCTATTGAGACGAATGCCAGCAATTTCTCAGAGGGTCCAAGTGACTTATCTTAGAGGGGTGGGGGACACGTTTCTTCCTTAAGCCTAACAGAGAGGAACCCTTTACAGATGGTTCCTGCTGACTTTTAGAATATGTCTTTCCACTTCCATTTATAGAATTATTAGAGATTTAATGCTCTATAGGTTGACAGAGCATCCCTTGCTGATTTTCTCTCCCTCCTTTCCACGTAAACTGCAACTGCACACAATGCCAGCTCTTTGCTCCCTATAAAATCAGCCTGAGATTCCTGGGGGATGCCAGGAACCCCCCTTCCTTCACCATTCAGACCACCCACCTAGATTTATTAATCTAAGTTTCTCCAGGTTACACTTTTAACCAGAGGAGAAATTTTAAAAAGCATAGTTAAAAGTAACATTAAGATAGATTTTAAATGGTCCTATCTCTTGGGTCAGCGAAAGTAACAAGTGTTAATCTCCTCCCCATTACAGATGGGACAGAATGGAGGCTATAGCACTGATGAAAAGTTTCCTTACTCTGAGGCTTGATCAGAAGACAATTGGTGGAGATGTGTCTTCAGGGAAGGGCAGACACCACCCTACTCCCAGGACATCCGCCCAAAACTTCAGGTGATGTATGGTCTTAGGATACATGCTGAGAATGGATGCTGAGCCTGTTGGCTTTGATGCTGCTGTGATCAGGGAAAACAAAACAAAACATGCTAAGAGGCTGCTGGGGTGAGCAGCAGAGCCCCACTGTCAGTGGGGGGGGGGGCAGCCCTCACCAGTGCTATCATGTGTGAAACAAACATGTGATGCCATGGGCCAGTGGAAAGATACACAGAAGCCTCTTCTCTAAGTTTGGAGGCCTGACTTAGTCTCACAGTTCTGTTACCACCCCAGTTTGGGGAGTAAGGGAAGAAGAGATTCAGAACTTATCAATTCTGTTAAATGAAGTTTGCAAGCTGGGGTTGTCTACAAGATGTTAGAATAGAAATGTCTCACCCTCTCACTACCAAATGTCCGAACCTACCCTATCTCTAACCATATTGTCTACCACACCCCCATTACAATGGATTTACCACTCATCCTCCTACTTAAAGCAGCCCCTCCATTTGTACAAGAGACCCACTAGTGCCCACTCTCTGCCACTCAAGGACAATGTTCCAGCTATCCTTTTTTATGCACCATTAATCCCCAATCCCTGTCATTCCCATCACCACGGCGATTTGGGATACATGGGATATCATGGGATACACCATGGCTGTAGTAACTCTTGTCATGCCCTTGTGATTCTATATCCTCTTCCAAATGTGCACCAACTCTCTGCTTCCTTTAGGGTAAAACTCTGCAAAATGGTTACATATACTGCAGTCCCTGTGTTGTCACCTTCTTCGCTCTGCCATTTGTTCATCAATCCACTCACTCAGGCTTTCATGCCCACCAAAATCAGTAGCAGTTTCTACATTGCCAAATTAAGAAACCATTCTCCAGCCCTCACTTTCCTCAACCTCTCACCTGCATTTGCTGTTGATACATTGTACACTTTCTTCTTGAAGACTTTGTTGCCTTGGATACTAGGATACCATCTCATTCTGTTTTCCTATGACATAGTAAGAAGCCTGCTCTCCCTCATTCACCTCTGCTGAGCTCTCCTTTTCTTGGCATTATTATGTGCAGGAAACCCCACCCCCCCCCCCCCCAGAGACTAGCCCTTGTCTCATTGGGCCCTATGGCTTTAAAGGCTAACTCTATGCTAATCTATGTCAGATTTAATCTCCAGCCTCTGCTTTCCCCTCAACTCCACACACATATTCAATTCCTACTCAGTATCCTTACTCACCTGCTAGTAAGTACTTCAAAGTTAGTATGTCCTATATTGAACTCTTCACTCCCATGCCCACACCAACTATACTTACTCCTAAGGGTTTTCTATTTCATTAAATGGTTCCAACATTGACTAATTGTTCAGCTCAAACACTGAGGAGCTGTCCTTGATTCTCTCTTGTTCTCAAAGCTTACATCAAGTTTATCAACAAACCCAATTGGCTCTACCTCAGCGAGTATGACTTGCCACCATTTTACCACCATTCTGGTCCTAATAGTGTCATCTTTTTCTTGTACTCTGATTTTGATTAGTGCCTTATGTCATTGTTAATGCTGCCACAAATTCTCCACACAACATACAAAGTGACACTTTTAAGAATGCATGTCAGATTACAACACTGTTCAACTTAAAATTCCCCAATTGGCTCCATAATATTTACAATAAAGTCACAGTAAGTGACAAGGTACATAAATTCATAACCCTAGGGACCTGGTCTCTCTGTCTCTGTCTCTGTCTCTCTCTCTCTCTCACACACACACACACACACACACACACACACACGCACACACAACTTACCAACCACACACCTCATTTCCATCTACTCTTTACGTATCTCTCGGTTCTGAGAACATGTATGCCATGCTTCTGCCTCAAGGTCGTTGTGCTTGTTGCATCCTCAACCTGGAACATTCTTTCCCAGACATGCCTATGATGCTACTCACTCACTCCAATCCCTTACTACCTGATCAATATCATTAACTTTTTCTAGAGATCTTATTCTTAACATTGCCACAAATTAAGAGATTATATTTACAAATATTTGATTATAAAACCATTTATAGTATTATGTAGTTGTTTGTATATTTGTCTAATGTTTATCTCCTTCACTACACTGTACAATTCATGGAGCAGGGACTTTGCCTGTTTTGATTGCCATTTTATCTGAGTCATCTAAAAGAATGTGATAGAGTCAATGCTAAATATTTTTGTTCAATGTATAAATTCCAAATTTTAATCAACCCAGTAGATTTCAGTAACTTGTACTGAACGAAAGCAGTGGGTTAGCACTAAATTGTTACAGCAACTGCACTTATAATGGTTTCCTTATGATTAATCTGTGGTTATTTCAAAGATGTTTATGGAGCAAGAAAATGCTAAGAGAAAACCAAACAGAATTTACAATTCTTTTGTGCAAAAAAAAAAAAAGATCTATTACACAACAAAATGGTTTTAAAAATTACTTTGTTTTTAGCTGCCTCAAGGGTTTTGTACTTCCTAATGTTTCCTCAACTTGAAACATTATTTTCCCCCAAATATTTTCATGGCATCACATTCTCATTTGATACAAAGCATTCCTGCTCTGAAAAAAAAAAAAAAGCATTGATATTTTTTGACTGGGAAAAATTATTTACATATATTGCTACAATAAAAACCAACTAACAGGAGAAGATATTAGCAATACATATAACTGACAGAAGACTACTGTATAGAAAATGTAACCAATTTCTTTAAATCAGTAAAAAAATATAAGGGAAAGGAAGTACAAGTGACTCACCAATATATAAAAATTTCAACTTTCTAAGTTATTGGTAAAGGCGAATTGAAACCATAATATGAATCCATTTTGTACCAGAAGAGTGGCAAAAATTACAGAATTTAACAGTACTTAATATTGAGGGTGTGGAGCAATTGAAACCACCAAAAAGATGGTGGTGCTTTGGAAACTTTTCAGTATTACCGATTAAAATGAAATCTACGTACTTTCTACTTCCCAGCTAGTTCAATACTACATATGTAAAGTGGAAAAACTCTTCCTCATGGGTATAAGAAGTCATGTTGAAGAATGCTATTCCAGCTGACCCTGAAAAAATAACACACACACACAACCCCCAAATTGAAAGCAATCCAAATGCCTTGTAACAAAGGAATAAATAAGTTGCTTTATATACATGAAGTATATATTACTCAGTAAAGAATATGAAAAACTCCAGCTACATAAATCAATGTGGATACATCCCAGAAACACACTGATGAGTCAAGAAGTAAAACATATCATACCCATATCCTATGATTCCATTTTTCAACATTCAAAACAAAAAGACGTATGTAAGTATATATGCAGAACTGGTAAAAACTATAAAGAAACCAAGAGAGAAACATAATTTTATGATAGTGATTAGCTTGGGTATCTAGGAGGAGTGATAAAATTCGGAGCCTTCTGGGATATGATCATGAACTATTTCTTGGTTGGTAGGCACAAGGATGTTTGCGTTGTTTTGTTATTTAAATTGCACTTACACGTATTCATCTAATCTATTTCTTAGGGAGAAAAAAATAATACCATACCAGAAGTTGTATGGTGAAAGTAACACTAAAGTCAGAAGAACTGACTTGAAAGTGTTCCCTCTTCCATTCCAGGGTAGGGCGCCCCTTCCTATTCTGGGCTTCAGTCTCCCCATAGATAAAATATGGAGCCAAGATAAGATGAAGAGTAAATTTCTGTACTATGACTAATGTTCTGTAAGTTCTCTGACTCTATAAGAGCCAGGCATTTGAGCAATCTGATTTCATGAGCAGAAGGCTAAGTTTTACCAAGTAATTTCAGTGAATATCTGGAAGTAGGAAATCAGTCCAAGTATTATGACACTGTGCAGACTTTGGATAGTTATATCAAAACAATTAGCATATGTGATGTCTAACAAAAGACCCACTTTCAAGAACCTTCAGGGGAAAATAGTCTCGTGGATTTATTACTCTCCTTTGTTTTTCTCCGTCTTTTGCTTCACATGCCCTGGGAAAAAGAAATGAGAATCTGTGTTTGGCAAAGTTGGATGTTACATGTGGTTTTAATAAATGGTCTCATGATAATAAAGATTTTGGAAATATATAGTTTCTACCTTTCCAACTATTAGGAATATTAAGGTGAGATAATCAAAGAGAAAGTGGAAGTTGAATAGAGCATGGTCCTAGGAATCTCAACCAAAAGGTTCTTAAACCCCAAGAACAACAAAACTCTAATACATTAGGCAATTAATATGAATTATATTACATAATTATAATTTGAAAGTGTCTTCCAAATCATGCCATGAAATACCCACCTTAAACTGTATTCAAATGAATAGGTATTATGGTGATGATGTTAGAAGCTTTAAAATGGAAGGGATATAATAATTAGTAGTATTATTACAAATAAACCTTATAATTAAGGGATATTTTAGCATTTTATTTAGTAAAAAATAAAGGCTTTGGAAAACTGAGGCATATTTGTATTTATTTATAGTCTCCATTCTTGCAGAGAAAATTTAAGGGCTATATATATTCTATTATTACCATGGTTGTATTTTGAATTGTGTTTTTATCACCCCGAAACTACAACTTAAAAAACTATCTAAAGGATGAGATGATGGAGACTGTATACACTCTGCTTATCTCTGCCCAATTCCACCAAGATGTAAACAGTGAGACTTCTAACTTGATGCTCTAAATTGTTTTCTTTTTAAAAATTTCATGCAACCAGCCTAATTTCTCAATATAATATACAAACAAATATGTAAACATATGAGGGTTTATGCATTTAAACAAAATCATGCTATTGATACTGAGCTGAAACTTACATTTTTTTAATTTCACAATATAATAACCATTAAGCCATTCCATATATGTGTTAAAATATATATCTCATGTTATCACGGTATCATAGTTCACGAATTGCCTGTGACTGGGCAATGATAATTTTAAAACATTTTATTCAAACAGTGATGCACTGTAAAACCATTGTACTGCTAAGGAATGCATTTCTGCAAATGCAAGTGCTGAATTAAAGGGTAAATGCATTTTTAAATTTTACAGTCCCACAAAGCATATTTCCCATGGACTGTCTACTACTATGTGTTACTAGTTTGATAACTTCTGCCAAATTTGATCAATGAAAATTCTATCTCAACTTATGTAACTGTGAATGAAGATAAGTATGAAGATAAGTCTTGTGGTCCAATTATATGTACTCTTCTATAAGCAGCTAATTACATATTTTCATTTTTTTTAGTGGTTGTCCTTTATTTACAGGATTTTAATATATATATAGATATTAATCTTTCCTGTGTTACAAGATCCTAAACATTCTCTCCTGCTTTGACATTTATGTTTTGACTTCACTTATGCAGATGTTTCCCATAGTCTATTTCTTTTTTTTTTTTTTAATTTTTTTTAATGCTTATTTATTTTTGAGAGAGACAGAGACAGAATGCAAGTGGGTTGGGGTAGAGAGAGAGGGAGGCACAGAATCTGAAGCAGACTCCAGGCTCCGAGCTGTCAGCACAGAACTTGACACAAGGTTTGAACTCAGGAGCTGTGAGATCATGACCTCAGCCAAAGTCAGATGCTCAACTGAATGAGCCACCCAGGCGCCCCTCCCATAGTCTATTTCTAATCAAATCCCCGGCTTTCTTATTTTTCTTAGGATGGCCTTCTTAGGACAAAGTTCCAAATCTATTCTACATTTTCTTCTAATATTTAAAAAGTTTAACTGTTTAAATTGAGATATTGGTTCTTCTGGAGCTTGTCTTTATATATGGGTAAGACAGGAAACAGCTTTATAATATTCCTAAACCTATAAATCATTGTTGCATTATCTGCTAATTTGGATGTAAATTTAAAAAAATAAAAAGTAAAATAAAAAGATATTCCTAAACCTATGTACTGAATAATCTATCATTCTATCCACTCTGGATTGGAATGATAATTTCACTGTGCGAGGCGAGGCATCTTCTAAAGTGATTCTCTATGATCCCCACCTCCTTATATTCCTGTCTTGAATGTGATCCAGACTTTGTGATCTGCAGGTAATAAACAGAATATGGATTAAGTGATGGGGCAACACTTCTGAGATGAAATTCGAAAGACTAAGACTTTTGTTTTACAAGCACTCCCTTTTGGTAGCCCTCTTTCTGCTTGCACAGTCTGATGAAGCTAGTTGTCTTACAGAGAGACCTGGGTAGTAAGGAACTGAGGCGAGCGTCTGGATAACAGCCAGTAAAGAAGGGAGGCATGCAGTGTAAGAGTCTGGAAGGAATAGAGTCCTGCCAGCAACAACTGGAGTAAACTTCGAAGTGGATCCAGGCCCAGATAACCCTTGAGAGAAGACCACAGCATTTTGAATGAGGCTGAGAAAGACGACCCAGCCAAGCTGCCCTGGACTGCCAAGCCACAGAAACTATTAGATAATAAATGTTAATGTTTTTAAGCCACTAACTTTTTAAGTAATTTATTATGCAGAGCTACACCACTCATTCCCTTATCAATTTCTACTTGGTGTTTCTTGAGGGTTCTTACTCTTTTAAATTTAATTTTATTGTGCCAGGTATCACTTTTGGCAGTCTGATGAAGCCCACAGAAACCTCATTATAATCTTCAAAAAATTTTTTAAATGTTTATTTATTTTTGAGAGAGAGACAGATCATGAGCAGGGGAGGGGCAGAGAGAGAGGGAGACACAGAATTTGAAGCAGGCTTAAGGGCTTAAACTCACAAATTGCGAGATCATGACCTGAGATGAAGCTGGACGCTTAACTGACTGAGCCACCCAGGCGCCCCTATAATCTTTTTAAATGAATAAAATGAGATACATAGGAGTACAAAGGAAACAAATTACATATACTGCAATCCACATTTAAAACACCACTTAGTCCATTCAAGTACATTTTAGTTATTGTGCCAGATTCAGAGTGTTTTGATTATATTAGATACATGTTAAGTTTTAGTAGTTGGTAGTCAAGTTTCTTTAAAAAAAATTGTTTTAATGTTTTTATTGTTGAGAGACAGAGAGAGACAGAGCATGAGCAGGGGAGGGACAGAGAGAGAGAGAGAGACAGAGACAGAGACAGAAACAGACAGACAGACAGAGAGACAGAGACAGAATTCAAAGCAGGCTCAGGCTCTGAGCTGTCAGCACAGAGCCTGACGCGGGACTCAAACTTTTAAGCCATGAGATCATGACCTGAGCTGAAGTCGGACGCCCAACTGACTGAGCCACCCAGGTGCCCCGTAGGCAAGTTTCTATTAACTATTATTTTTCATTATTTTCTTGGCAATTCTCATTTGTTTATTCTTTAATATAATGCTAAAACCACTTTTCTCTCCCCAAACTGATTTTGATTCTTATTGAAAATGTATGAAATATATATTTTAATTTGAGAAGTACTGACATTTTTGTGATTTTAGCTCTTCTATTTACCCATATCTTATTGTCATGATAGCTTTCTTTCTACATCTTCTTTGAGTAACAGTAGGAATAATTGTAATAGTAATATAAATTAAATGTCATTCATTTGAGAAGACTTACCATGTTCCATACCATGTGCTAAGTGTTTTACAAAATTCAGCCAAATGCAACACTGTAAGATATGGGAATTGCCTATTTCTAGACAAGTAACTTTAGTTCAGAGATGGTAAATGGGTTTTCCCAAATTGAAAAGTTAGCTAGTGTCTAACAGGTATATCTGCCTGGAAATCAGAAGGCTTCACTGCTAAGCCAAACTGTCAATTTGTGTTCTTAACCCATGTCTACTACAAGAATGTAAAGGGCAAAGATGTTTAAATTTCCATAGTACATATCACAATGAATAGTTGCTCAAGTGAAAGCTTGCATTTCCAAGCTATAAAAACACATTTATAGTCAAGATACTAACTCCTTTTATGTTGACTGTTGACAGCTTTCAAGCACCACCTCTCACCCCATATGCACCTCATCTGGGAAAGCCAGTAGGAAAGCACATTTAGCACCAGCACAAAGTTCTAAGCTCCTAAGTCCTACCTCTTGCAGGCAAACCTTCAACCCAGCCCCAGTTTCTAACCTTCGTAAAATCCCAAGCTAGTCTCTCTGTTCCGTTCTTTCTTTCTTTGTTTCTTTTCTTGCCTTTCTTTCTTTTTCTGTTCTGTTCTTTCAAGCTTAGGAACTTGTCCTATCCCCAATAAAGCCTCATTATGCGAGTAATAAACATTTTCACACTCTTTTGATGCACATGTGGCATCTTTAGTCTTCACATATGAACAAAATTTTGAGTAGAGATTTATCCTACCCTCTGGGTTGATCACAGCAGTAGTGAACATTCCACTTAGTCTTTTAGATATTGCTATTTAAAAACCACAGTTGATCTTTAACAACAATAATTTTACACTGAATTCATTTCTTCTAAGGGCATTTATTAAGTATATACTGTATAGGCACACTTTTCTTGGAGCTGTGCTGATACCAAGGAATTTGTCACGAAGTAATTATGAGACCTGATTGTAGCTTTGGGAACTAAAGTTGGAACTAGAAATATAAAACGAAATTCAGGGCCGGGGTGGGAGGGACTTATAGATTAATTCAAGATGATTAATGTACTAATACCCTATAAAAGAAAATTAATCTGTAGCTAATTTATTTAAAACACTTGCTATTTTAATCATTTGAAGAAATTAAAGATTTCTATTGTCAGTGAAAGCTAAAGGTCACAATAGATGTTTGCCTTGCAATCAAAAACCATTGATTGTTTACAATGAAATGAAAACTTTCCTACAGATTTAAATTTCTTTAATTATAATATGACATCATCTGGAGTCTGTGAACACAACAACCTAAAAGATGCTATAGCAAAGCAGCCCAACCATGTTCTGCGGGCAGACATCTGATGTGACTGCCGACCCCACCAACCAACAAAAAGCTCACAGCAGGCAGCACAAAGACAGAGCTGTGTGGTTCAGGGTCATTGTAGCCCCAATGGACAGACTGGGGCCAGATATTTGGTGGGACTGCAGGCTTTGCCCACCAATGAAAGCCTCTCATGGGACAATGGAGGGAGAGTGCTCTGCAGTTCAGGGTGATGACAGTTCTGGCAAATGGGCTGAGGGAAGGCATCTGGTCTGATCCAACTACAAGGCCAAGGTGGCTCCAGACTGGCTCCATAAGAGCATAGAGACCAAACACTGCCTAAAAGAAACAAAGAGAGCCATTGCGGCCAACTGGACTGAAGGCAAACATGACTCAGCCACAACAGTAGGGCACACATACACACACACACACACACACACACACACACACACACAGGAGATACACCAGAACCTGGTGAGTAAAGAACATTTCACTTGAGGCACCACAGGACCTCTTCTTCATAAGGCCTCTACTTTCAAGAACAGGAGATGTATCTGACTTTCCTAATACACAGAGACAAACACAGAGAGTAAAGCAAAATGAGAAGACAGAGGAGCAGGTCTTCAATGAGAGTACAGGACAAAAATCATAGCAGAAGAGCTAAGTGAAATAAAGATAAGTAATATGTCTGATAGAGAAATCAAAGTCATACAGATACTGAACAGACTTGAGAAAAGAGTGGAGGATCTCAGTGAATCCTTAAATAAAGAAAGTATTTAAAAAAATCAGAGATGAAGGGGTGCCTGGGTGGCTCAATTAGTTAAGCATCCAACTTGTGATTTCAGTTCAGGTCATGATCTCATGGTTAGTGAGCTTAAGCCTTGCATCAGACTCTGCGCTGACAGTGTGGAGCTTGCTTGGCATTCCCCCCTGCCCCCAACTCTCTGTCTCTATGCCCCTCCCCTGCTTGTACTCTCTCTTCCTCTCTCTCAAAATAAGTAAATCAACACACAAAAAAATCAGAGATGAAGAACTCAACTGAAATAAAAAAAAATACATGAGAGGGAATAAAGAGTAGACTAGAGGAAGCAAAAGAAAGGATTAGAAAGCTGGAAGACAGAGTAATTGAAAGCAACCAAATGGAATAGTAAAAAGAAAAAAAAAGAATTAAAAAATGATACTGAGTTACTAGAACTCAGCAACATTATCAAGCATAACATTTACATCATAGAAGTCCTTGGAGGAAAAAGAGGGTAAAAAGGGGGCAATTAAATTGAAGCAATAATTGCTGAAAACTTGTTTAATCTGGTGAAGGAAATACACATTCAGATCCAGGAAGCAGAGAGAACCAAATAAATCAACCCTAGGAGGTCCACACCAAGATAGATTATAATTAAAATGGCAATAAGTTGCGACAAAGACAGGATTTTTAAAGCAGCAGGAGAAAAAGCAGAAAATAGTTGCATACAAGGGAAACCCCAAAAGGCTATCAGCTGATTTTTCAGCAGAAACTTTGCAGACCAGAGGGGAATAGCAAACATATTCAAAGTGCTGCAAGGAAAACCTGCAACCAATAATATTTTATCCAGCAAGGCTATCATTCAGAATAGAAGGAGAGATAGAGTTTGCAGACAAACAAAAGTTAAAGGAATTCATTACCATTAAACCAACTTTACAAGAAACATTGAATTCAATAAGTAGAAAGAAAAATATATAATTAGGAATAAGAAAATTAGGAAAGGAAAAAATTTCACAGGTAGAAACAAATATAATAAAAGTAGTGGATTAAACACTTCGAAGACTAGTACGGAGGTTAAAGCACAGAAGTTGTAAAATCAATTATACCTATAAAAATCAGTCAAGGAACTCACAAAAGGATATAAAGTATGGCATCATATACATAAAATATGGAGGGGGCAGTAAAAACGTAGTGCTTTTAGAATAGGTTCAAACTTAAGCTACCATCATTCTAATATAGACTGCTATAGGCAGAGGATGTTATATATAAACCTAATGGTAAGGGCAAATGAAAAGCTTATAATATGCAAAAAATAAAGAGAAAGAAATCCAAGTATATCACTAAAGAAAGTCATCAAACAACAAAGGAACAGAGCACGATAAAAAAAGGAATAGACAAGAACTACAAAAACAGCTATAAAACAAGTAACAAGATGGCACTAAGTACATACCTATCAAAAATTACTTTGAATGTAAGTGGACTGAATGCTTCAATCCAAAGACATAGGGTGATTAATGAATAAAAGAGCAAAACTCCTGTATACACTGTCCACAAGAGACTCATTTCAAACCTGAAGACATATGCAGGTTGAAAGTGAAGGGGGTGAAAAATATTTATACATTTGTAAGTGAGAAGAAAGCTGGGGTAGCAATACTTGTATTGGACAAAAGAGACTTTGAAACATAGACTGTAGTAAGAGACAAAGAAGGACACTATATGATCATAAAGGGGACAGCCTAACAGGAAGATATAACAATTATAAATATTTATGCACCCAATATGAGAGCACCCAAATACATAAAGCAACTATTAACAGATATAAAAGAAAATGATAGTAATACAATAATAGTAGGAGACTTTAACACCCCACTTACATCAATGTATAGATGAACTAAACAGAAAATCACTAAGAAATTAGTGGCTTTGAATAACACATTGGACCAGATGTATCTAACAGATATATTCAGAACATTTTGACCAAAAATAGGAGAATACACATTCTTTTCAAATGCACATGGTACATGCTCCAGAATACATCATGTTAGGTCACAAAACAAGTCTCATCAAATTCAACAAATTTGAAATTATATCGTGCATCTTTTCTGACTATAAGAGTATGAAACTAGAAATCAATCAGAAGAAAATATCTGCTGAGAACACAAATACATGGAGCTTAAATAATGCTACTAAATAATGAATAGGTCAATCAAGAAATCGAAGAGGAAACTTAAAAAAAAATGTGGAGATAAATGGAAATGAAAACACAATGAGCCAAAATCTTTGGGATGCATCAAAAGCTCTTCTAAGAGGTAAAAGGACCTACAAGCCTATCTCAAGAAGCAATAAAAATCTCCAAAACACACCGTAACCTTCCACCTAAAGGAATAAGAAAAACAACATCCAAAGCTGACAGAAGGAAGGGAATAAAAAATATGACAGCATAAATGAAAGAGAGACTAAAACAAAAACAAAACCAATGGAAGAGATCAAATGAAACCAGGATCAGGTCTTTTGAAAAGATCAACAAAATTGACAAACCTGTAACCAGACTCACCAAAAAAAAGAAGGGGTGGGCTCAAATAAATCAAAGAGGAGTAGTAACAACTGGCACCACAGAAGTGCAAATGTTTATAAGAGAATATTCTGAAAAAAATTTTATGCCAAGAAATTGGACAAACTAGAAGAGATAGATACATTCCTAGAAACAAATAATCTCCCACAATTGAATCCAGAAGAAATAGAAAATTTGAATACACCAATTATTAGTATTGAAATTGAATCAGTAATTAAAAAACTCCCCACAAACAAAAGTCAAGGAGTGGAGGCTTCACAGGTGAATTCTATCAACCCTTAAAAAAGAGTAATGCCTATTCTTTTCGATCGGTCAAAAAAATAGAAGAGGAAGTAAAACTTCCAAATTCATTCTTTGAGGCAGGCACTACCTTGATACCAAAACCAGATAAAGGCATTACTAAAAAGAGAACTATGGACCAATGATCCTATTAATAGATGCATAAAAAGCATTTGAAAAAATACAACATTCATTATAAAAACTCTCAACAAAATAGGCTTAGAGAGAACATACCTCAACACAATAAGTGTCATATATGAAAAGCACACAGCTATGATCATACTCAATATATAAAAAAAAGTTTTTCCATTAGGATCAGGAACAAGACAAGGGTGTCCACTCTTACTATTTTTATTCAATATCACACTGGAAGTCCTAGCCACAGCCATTAGACAAGAAGAAAGAAATAAAGAGCATGTAAATTGGTGAGAAAGAAGTAAAACTTCGACTATTTGCAGGTGACATGATACTATATATGAAAAGCCCTAAAGACTCCACCAAAAAAAGTACTAGAGCCAATAAATGAATTCTGTACACTCAGAGGTTAAAAAATTAATATACAGAAACCTGTTGCATTTCTAGACACTCATAATAAAGTAGCAGAAGGAAAATTAAGAAAACAGTCCCATTTACAACTGAACCAACACCAAAAAAATATCAGGAAATAAACTTACCCAAGGATGTGAAAGGCATGTACTATGAAAACTTTAAAACAGTTGAAGAGGACACAAATAAATTAAAAGGTATTCCATGCATATGGACTGAGAGAACAAATATTGTTAAAATGTTCTCACCACCCAAAGCGATCTACAAATTTAATTCAATCCCTATTTTTTTAAGTTTACTTCTTTTGAGAGAGAAATAGAGACAGAGTGAGTGGGGGAGGGGCAGAGAAAGAGAGGGAGAGAGGGAATCACAAGCAGGCTCTATGCTGTCATTGCAGAGCCTGACATGAAACTTGAACTCATGAACCATGAGATCATGATATGAGCTGAAACCAGGAGTCAGATGCTTAACTGACTGAGCCACCCAGGTTCCCCTAATGCAATCCTTATTGAAATGCCAACAGCATTTTTCACAGAACTAGAAAAACTAATCCTAAAATTTATATGGAACCACAAAAGACCCTGAATAGCCAAAGCCATCTTGAAAAAGAAAAACAAAACTGGAGGTATCACAATTCCAGATTTCAAGATATACTACAAAGCTGTAGTAATCAAAACAGTATGGTACTGGCACAAAAATAGACACATACATCAATAGAACAGAACAGAGAGACCAGAAAGAAACCCATGCTTTTATTGTTAATTAATTTACAACAAACAAAGCAAGAGTATACAATGGAAAAAAGACATTTTCTTCAACAAATACTGTTGGTAAAACTGTACGACATGCAAAAGAATGAAACTGGACCACTTTTTTTTTTTTTACCGTACACAAAAATAAGCTTAAAATGGATTAAAGACCTAAATGTGAAACCTGAAGCCATAAAATTCCTAGAAGAATACATAGGCAGCAATCTCTTTGACCTAGGCCATAGAAACATTTTTCTAGATAAGTGTCCTTTGGCAAGGAAAACCAAAGCCTCACTATTGGGACTATACCAAAATAAAAAGCTTTTGCACAGTTAAGGAAATAATCAACAAAACAAAAATAAAACCACTGAATTGGAGAAGATATTTCTAAATAATGTATCTGATAAGGGGTTAATATCCAAAATATATTAATAATTTATACAACTCCACACCAAACCTCTCCCACAAGTAATTTAATTAAAAATGGGCAGAGGGCATGAATATTACATTTTTCCAAAGAACATATACACACAGCCAATAAACACATGAAAAGATGCTAAACTTCACTAATCATCAGGGAAATGTAAATCAAAACCACAATGAGATATCACTTCATACCCCTCTGAATGACTAAAATAAAAAACACAAGATGGGTGCCTAGGTGACTCAACTGCTTAAGCATCTGACTTCAGCTCAGGTCATGATCTCACAGTTTATGAGTTTGAGCCACACATCGGACTCTCTGCTCTCAGCACAGAACCCACTTCAGCACTACTCTCTCTCTGCCCTTCACCAGCTCAACATTTTTTTTAACGTTTATTAATTTTTGAGAGAGCATGAGTGGGGAGGGGACAGAAAGAGAGGGAGACACAGAATCTGAAGCAGGCTCAAGGCTCCGAGCTATCAGCACAGAGCCTGATGCAGGGTTTGAACTCACCAACCACAAGATCGTGACTTGAGCTGAAGTTGGATGGTTAACTGACTGAGCCACCCAGGCGCCCCCAAAAAGTAAATTGTCATTAAAAAAAACACAAGAAATAACAACTGGATGGAGAGGATACGGAGAAAAGGGAATACTCATATATTGTTGGTGGGGATGAAAGCTGGTATAGCTGCTGTGGAAAACAATATGGAAGTTCCACCAAAAAATTAAAAATGGAAATATGATATCATCCAGTAATTCTATTACTGGCTATTTACCCCCCAAAACAAAACACTAATTTGAAAATATATATGTACCCTTATGTTTAGTGCAGCAGTCCTTAAAATAGCCAAGATATGGAAGCAACCCAAATGTCCATCCATTGATGAATGAATAAAGAAGTGGTATAGATATAAAATGGAATATTTAGTCAAAAAAAAAAAATGAAATCTTGCCCTTTGCAACAACATGGATGGATCGGGACAGTATAATACTTGTTGTAGATTCTAAGTCTAAAGTTCTCTCTTGGCCAGCAAGAGTGAGGGATGCAGAATGAAAAGTGAGAGATGGTTAATATCTTGGAAAAGACAAGAGCCCAGAATAAGGGTCCTTACCCCATTTTTATTAGGATCAGAAGGCTTAAAAACATGGTGGTGGACGTGCACAAAGAGACAATGAAACTGTAAACATTAACTTGAGGACATGAGGGAAAGAGGGTCTTGAAGATATTCGGGGTTAGGGTTTTGGGTTAATACAAAATGAAATCCGGGTGCTGGGCAGTCAGGCAGAAGGTTGTTTACAGTGGACATGAGGCACCACCTCTGTTTATCTTAGCTAGCCTAGGGGATGAGACAGGTAGGACATGTGACCTCAGGGTTAACAAGGCACCTTTTCTTTTGTTAATCAGCTCTGCTCTGGGCAGTTTCACCTGCAGTACACCTGGTCTATAGCCCTATTTACCTGCTTACCTAATTTGGTCCTTCCTTCCTGTGAAAGCTACTTTCTGCTATAGTACTAAATTGGGGGTGTTTTCACCCAGAATGCCAAATCTTGCTTACCTCATATACCTTTGTATTGGGGGATTTTGCACCCCCTCTCTATTCTGGGTGCCTTTGAAGCTCCCCTCAATCCTGGGTGCTTTTGCACCCCCTGCTCTATCCTGTGGTCCTTATCTTGTTTACCCAAACTAGGATGTGAGCATCCTATGGCTCTTTAATTCCTTATGCCTTGTTAACCCATTGGTGTAAGCCCAGGGAATTTCTAAGCTTGTTCCCCACAAATACTTAGTGAAATGAGTTAGAAGAAGACAAATAGCATATGATTTCAATCATATGTGGAATTTAAGCAACAACAAAAAATGAAGAAAGGAAAAAAGCCTAACAAAAAACTACACTGTTCTCTAAATATAGAGAACAAACTGGTGGTTGTCAGAGGGGAGGTGGGCAGGGGCTAGTGGGTGAAATAGGTGCTGGGGATTAAGAGCAGACTTACTGAGATGAGCACTGAGTAATGTATACAACTGTGAAGTCATTATATACACCTGAAATTAATGTAACACTGCATGCTAATTATACTTGAATGAAAAAAAGCTGTAGTTGACAGTCAACACATTCATGCATGCAGTGATTTGCCAAATATTTATCATTTATATGTTCATTTGAAAAGAATTGATCTATTTATAGTAGTGTGATTTCAGAGTATATATACATCTCCAGTATTCAAGTCTTATTTAACTCATCAATGGGATTTTATGCTTTTAACCAGATCTTGTACCTTTCTTGTTAAATTTGTTTTTAACTCTTTCAAATTTTTGTGTGTGATAAATGATTTTTTTCCATTTCAATTTCTAACTGGTTATAGTTAACAAAGAAAAAATAATGCTTCTTTCTGTATTTATCTTGAATCTAGCTACTTTACTGAATTCTTGTATTGGTTTTAATAGAATTTTTTATATAGAAGGTATGTGATCATATCTTGCGAAAAAACAAAAAATTTTTGCTCTTCCAAATGTTTGTATCATTTAATGCAATTTGTTTTAATGCATTAATTAGAATTTCCAAAAAGATGTTGAGTAATGATGATAATAGTGACTATATCATATTCCTCATTTTAACAAGAATGTTGTTTGGTAAGACAATCACTCTTGGATTTTATTCAGTATGCTGTCACATTTAGGAAGTTTCTATTCCTATTTTGCTTTGATTTTTTTTTTCTTTTCATCATTTCATTTTCAAATACAAACATCACAGCTTCTTCTTTATTTACTTCAGGCAAATACCAACTAAATATCATCTTGAAACTTTTTCTTATTTTAAGGACAGCTTTAAACTATAGTTTGAAGAGTCAAAGAATGACTCCTGTAGCAAGTGTGCAATAAAGCTAACTCTAATACCTAATAGGGGCCGGTGATCTCAGACATCTTTTTAATGTTTTGAATTATGGCCTGATTTATGATTATACAGTTTATTGGTTTTTTTATTTTTTTATTCATTTAAACTAGGTACAGATCTAATATTAGATAACAATCTCCTTCTCACGGTGGCACAGATAGCTCCAGGACAAGATACATTTGTCAAAATAAAGGAAATGGAAAAACAAGTAATATTCAGCAACATTTAAATAAGGCTCTCCAAAGTGCTAAGACTTCTAAAGGGATGGCAAAATGAGAATACAGTTATTACATCTGTCTTCTGATTCATTTGCAACTATATTTTCAAGTATGATTAATGGCCTTATAAATACGTTTCTCACTTCATCCATACCAACAAAAGATTTAAAATTAATTCACTATTTCTGACTCCTTCCCTAATGGATTTTTAAAGTCCATGGCAACAAATCAATCCAGTGCAGACTCAAATCTTTGAAATGTGATATATTCTTTTATATTCAGAAAGGAATGGGAATGTGATGCTGTAAATGATACTGCGAGATAGATTGGTACCACTTGTCCTAAACAACAAAAGTGGCATGGTCATTTCAACATATTTAATTTCTACTACCAAAAAGTTATGTTTTTTATCTTTCCCAGACAACTAATGGGGTCTGGAATATTTTAAAGGCTTAAACATAAATACTGTGAGTTTTAACTAAGTATGATTTTCATTAAAATTTCTTTCCCAAGGTATTTGAAATTTAAAAGAGGCAAGATAACAGTGTATGCACACAGGATATATAAATGGTTCTTAGCTTCAAGAAACACATATTAAAGAAGGTAACAGTGTTACTTGGAAAGCAAAAAAAAGTTTCAGAACTGCTAAAAGAGAGATTTCTCAAGACTCACAAGAAAGAAAATTCCAAGTAATAAGGGTTGAGGATTTGTAATAAAAGACAAATAGATCAGTGACACAAAATAGAGAGGCTTAAACTAATTCCTAATATAAACAGGAATATGGAATATGACAGAAGAGAGAGGTATAGCAAATAATTGAGGAAAGGAGACCCATTCAATAAATGATACCAGGGAAATTTGTTCTTCAGGTGGGAAACAATAAAAATAGATCCCTATTTCACCCCATTTCCACATGGATTAGAATTAGAATTGCCAAATGCAAATAATTTATAAGAAATACAAGAGAATATATTTTGTATATTAAGGCTAGAAAGCATTTTCTTAAGTAAGGCACAAGTAAAAACCATAAAGGTAAACATCGTTTGTCTATATTAGAATTAAAATTTTGTTTATGAAAAAAGCTATTATTAAAAAAAGCTATCACAAAACACAGTTAAATGACAAGTTGCTAACTAGGACAGTTACTTGTAACACTGCCAGGCAACTAAGGTTTAATAATAATAATAGTAATAATAGTAATAACAACAATACAGTAAATAAAGATCATTTAAAGCAAACAAACAACAACAACAACAACCAATATGGTAGGAAAGTTATATAATAGTATATGCCAGACACTGTTCAAAGAATCTTACATCAAACTCATTTAATCCTCCCAACAAACTCTCAGGTCCTATTATTTCCCCCATTTTACAAAGGAGGAAACTGAATCATAGGTAGACTGTGTGAATCATCCACGATCACAAGGCCAGTAAGTGCAAGAATTAGGTTACATAAATACCTCCTACAAACTGAAACAAAAAAAGAAGAATAATGCAATGGGAAAAAAACAAGGCTGTGGACATGTAATTCAAAAATGAGGAAACTCAAACACATATCAAGACTTGCCCGATTTAACTATTAGTGAGCAAAATACAAATTAAAGCATGAATACAGTTTCACATCCATAATACTGGCAAAATTTTAAAGTCTGGAAATACAAGCATTGTTAAAATATAACAAATGGGATTTTTTAAATATATATACAACTGACATCCAGGATAGTTTTTTTTTTTCAATATATGAATTTATTGTCACAGGGTAGTCTAAAAATTATAAACTCTCTAACTCAAGAACTATACTTTGAAGATGCTCTCATATGTACAAGGACAAGAAATACTGTACACAGATATCTACTGAAGCAATGATTATAGAATTATAAATATGAAAAATTATAGGTGCACAAGTTTCAAAAGGATATCATTTCATAAACATTTTTAACAGGAAAAATGTTTATCTAAATGATAAAAGCATAAAACATCATGATATGTTGTTTGTGACTATATATCTATATCTGTATCCATCTAGCTAGCTATCCACTAACACAAAGTAAAGATTTTAAAAACATACATATGAATGATACACATAAACTTCAAGTTAGTTGTTACCTCTAAGAGTGGAAAGAGAGGAAGGGAAGTGGGGTTTTATTTCCCATGGAAAATGGGATGAATCAAAGGTGGAAAAACTTTAGCATCTATTAAATGTACCTGACAGATGCCCAAGGGTCAAGTGTATTGCTTTTAATACTTAACTGTAGGTTCTGAATATTTTTCAGTTAAATTTGATTTTTCAAATTAATGATATTCTGCTTTTGCACAGTGAAAGAAAACATCAACAAAATGAAAAGTAACCTACTGAATGGTAGACAGTATTTGCAAATAATATATCTAATAAGGAGTTAATATACAAAATATATAAAGAATTTATACAGCTCAACACCAAAATAAATAATAATACTAACAACAGGCAGAGAAATTCAATAAACATTTTTCCAAAGATGACCTACAGATGACCAACAGTCACATGAAAAGATGGTCAACATCTCTAATCATCAGGGATGTGAAATCAAAGCCATAATATCATCCTACAACTATTAGAATGGCTACTAGCCAAAAGACAAGAAATAACAAATGTTGGTGAAGATATGGAGAAAAGGGAACCCTTGTGCACTGCTGTGGGAAATGCAAACTGGTACAACCATTGCAGAAAATAGTATGGAGATTCCTCAAAAAATGAAAAATAAAAATACTATACATTCCAGTATTCCATTACTAAGTATTTACCCAAAGAAAATGAACACGCTAATTCAAAAAATATATGCATATATATGCATAATATATGCAAAAGGTATACCTAAAATAGAAATATAAAATATATAAAATGGATTTTATATGTATACATACATATGTATATATGTATATATGTATAATGTGTGTGTATATATATATATGTATATATATATATACATATATATATTTAGTAGTCACAAAAGAAGAATTTACAACAACATGAATGGACCTAGAGGGTATTATGCTAAGTGAAATAAGTCAGAGACAAAGACCACATTTTAGTTAAACGTGGAATCTGAAAAAAACAAAGTAAGTGGGACGTGGATGGCTCAGTCAGTTGAGTGTCTGACTCTTGATTTTTGGCTCAGGCCATGATCTCAGGGTTGTGAGATTAGACAGTGAGTGGCGCCACAAGCTCAGTGTGGAGCCTGCTCAGGACTCTTGCTCTTTCTCTCTCTTTCTGCCCCTCCCCAACTTGTCCTTTCTTTCTCTCTCAAAATAAATAAAGATTAAAAAAATTAAAAATAACCCCCCCAAACATAATCATAATACACAGAACAAACTGGTGGTTGACAGAAGGGAGAAGTTTGGGGTGGGGTAAGGGGGTGATGAGCAAAATAGGTGAAGGGAATTAAAAAGTACAAACTCTCAGTTATAAAATAAATTTCCTCCTAAATTATGCTTTGTACTAGTCCTTTTTAGGCTGCTCTAGGTAAACTCTTCCTTGGTCTCATCTGGAAAGGAACCTGGGGATGGTCCTGTCCTTCATAAAAACAAGATCTGCTTCTACAATTTTTTGAGTGTGTAAGAAGCTATCTTCTCACCAGCTCTGGACAGGTCTCATCAATGTTCTCTTCAAATCTATTCCCTTCTCATCTTCTTTAGAAACTTAAAAAAAAAAAAAAAACCCCAAGTTTCAGTTTTACCATGCTTGGGAGCATGGCACAGGTGTCGAAATGTTAAATAAGGCTGCATCTCCACAACATCATAGTAATTGGTGGATTCAGTCAATTTTGTAAAATCCTCTGCTTTCCTTATCATTAGGGGAAAACATGGGTAGTCAATTTCATCCCCTGAGGAATAACTGCTATTTCCATTGAACCAGCTGACCAATCCAGTCAAATAAGTGGTTTACTGTTTTTTTCTCTGGTGAAATAATTAGTTGTTTAATTGAACTGAACAGATTTATAGGTTTCTTGGGTATGCATGCACAAAGCCACAATGAAAATCAATGGCTCAGTGTGACCATATAGATGAAACAATTTGAATGAAAAATTTTTTCCCACTTGCAATTAAGTTTTGGCTAAGTTTCTTATCCTCGTGGGGCTTTGCTCCACTCAAAATGTGCTGGATATTTTGGAGGAATGATCAGGAGTATTATTATAAGGTAGTGGGAGTGGAGTAATGAGTGAGTTTGTCATAGGCTTGGTGGAAGACGTAAATTTATGCGTATAGAAATTAATGCACCTGCATCAAGATTTATAGATATTTTATATGCAAATGCTTTTTAATGTAAAACACAGCTCTAAGTACTACAAGTGCACCCAAGATGAAAATGACACTCTCTACCTTTAGTGAGAATACCAGTTAAGAAACTTCTATCTGCTAGAAAGAGAATATACTGTTTGGGCTTAAACAGTTATAAAAGACAAAGAATGTATCATTTCACATGACTAGAATTTTTGAGAGAGGGTAGTTTTTTTTGTGTGTGATTTAATAAATGACTTAATTATGACACAAAAGACAACATCCTAGAGTAGGTTTAGTTAGGTTCTAACAAAATACCTGATAGCCAGAAAAGAGGAAGTCATGGCCAGCTACTGGTTAAGTCAGAGAGACCTATCTTGGCAGCAAGTCACAAGAAGCCAGATCAAACCAGACAGGCCCAAGATGGTGGGTGCCATGACTGGAAACCCCTGACCAAATAAGGAAGGACAGAAATCCTTCTTCCAAGAAATTCCTGCCCCAAGTAATGAATTTTCCACCCCTAGTTCATAGCTGTCAAAAAAAGATAGAAACTCAAACCCTAGGGGACACAGCTCACTGGCCTGTGCAGGCTGCCTGCTGCTAGTGTGCTCTCTCTCGCTCATTCTCTCTCTCACCTGCACTCACACCTTGAGAGTGCACTCTCACTTTAATCCGCTTTCCTATTGGCCCCACTCAACTACTGTGTCTGGTAAATCCTTGAACTCTTCCCTCTTGCCAGGAGACCAAGACCCTTCAACAACATCTTTGGGATGGGCTGGATCAAGGCCCCAGAGCCCGGGTTCTCCCTAGTACATCCAGCAACAACAGCTTCTGGTATTATTCATTCTGATATCCCCAACATGAGATCCACCCTAAGTTAAGTTCCTCTTTTGGTTACAAGGTGACTGTTAGTATAATTATATACTGTTTTGCTGATATCTAGTATTTGAGTGAATATGAGTCAGTGAATATGTGAATGAGGAGGGAGAGATCAGGGGAGCTAGTGAGAGAAAGAAACTGTGGGGAAAGAAGGCAAGAGCACAGAAACATTTCAGTAAAACTCTCCCCTAATTTTAGAAGGTAAGCCTTTCTTTTTTCTTCGGTGGGGCCAACTTAATACAGCTGTCCTAGACTAAGAATCTATAGCAACAGCATTGCCAGGTATTGTCTTAGAAGATTCAGTGATTCATTGGCCCCCACCTCCATATCAAAGAATATGCATCTTTAGTGGAGGACAGGACACAGAAATAAAATTGTGACTTCTCTTAGAAAGTAAGAAGAGGGGCGCCTGGGTGGCGCAGTCGGTTAAGCGTCCGACTTCAGCCAGGTCACGATCTCGCGGTCCATGAGTTTGAGCCCCGCGTCAGGCTCTGGGCTGATGGCTCAGAGCCTGGAGCCTGTTTCCGATTCTGTGTCTCCCTCTCTCTCTGACCCTCCCCTGTTCATGCTCTGTCTCTCTCTGTCCAAAAAATAAATAAAAAAACGTTGAAAAAAAAATTAAAAAAAAAAAAGAAAGTAAGAAGAAAAGAGATAGATAGATGTTGGGTAATGAAATAATAATGTCTTCTATGACTTTGCAATTTACTTATTTTTGCACGGTAGCCGGGAAGAAGGTAAGAAAGACCTACAAACAATTATAACACAAGACATAATATAATAAGTAAACATCTTCATCAGTCACTTGGTGTTAAAAGTGAATCATGTCTTCCATTCCTGAAATAAATCCTTGTAATTCTGAGTGGATATGTTACCGCCAGAAATACTCACTTTGTGAATGCTAGTTTGAACAGATCTCTGTATTCCTCTGGAATTATGTTTTATTTTGGTTTTCTTTTTATAAGTACTCAGAATGCATATTGACCTTTTAAAATTTATTGAAGATTTTTCTCTGATTTATGGCCACTTTCCACAAAGTACTAAAGGTTTCAATTACTGCAGAGGAATTACTATATATCCAGTGAGCTAGAATTACCCATTAGTTACATGACTTGTTCTCACACATCAGCTTGTCTATGTGTTCAATTTGAATATATGCCTCAGCAAAATTTCAAATCAAAGCATGTCATGGACTATCAGGGTCATCTGCAAACAGTCAAAACCACTTACATCAAATCCATAAATGCAAAGGGTCCTCAATACAAACGTAAGCTATTAATAAATTTCATGAAAGAAGTTTGAACCAAGTATTATGGAAACTTGAAAAAGAAAAATTGTTTCCCAGCAGAGTAACTAGAAATATTAAAGCAAATTGTCATTTGCTCATGGCAGATTTAGAAGCTTCTTTTGCATCTTCTAGGATGATGATTTGATGCGGACAACCAAACAGTTCACAGATATGTACTATCCACATTAGCTTAAAAAGGGAAAACAATTCTTCATTTAAACAATAGCTTTTTGAAAAGGAAATGGAAACACATTAGACTACCTTTGTCTCGAAGACATATTTAACTATGCTTCTAAAGCATTCTTAGGAAGTACAGGGAACAAATGTGCTATCAATAGGGAAACTATTTTCTTTTCTTTTTTTTCTTTTTTTTTCAACGTTTATTTATTTTGGGGGGACAGAGAGAAACAGAGCATGAACGGAGGAGGGGCAGAGAGAGAGGGAGACACAGAATCGGAAACAGCCTCCAGGCTCTGAGCCATCAGCCCAGAGCCCGACGCGGGGCTCGAACTCACGGACCGCGAGATCGTGACCTGGCTGAAGTCGGACGCTTAACCGACTGCGCCACCCAGGCGCCCCAGGGAAACTATTTTCAACACACAATAAGCAGATGAAGTAGGTCAGTTTTCACAACAATCAAATTGCTTGCAAGATACAGGGCATTTGCTTAAATCACACGTAGAGCAACAATTCCAGAGCGACAATTCATAAAAGATGGAGAAGAAAAAGAATTACCTAGAAAAGGTCTCTTGCCTCTCTCCATGGTATTGCAGGCCAGTGGCTGAACCCTAACCCGGTCTTGAAGACTCACAGCTTAAACCTACAATTCTTTTCTTGGACCATACAGCCAACTTCATACAGTGATCAAAATGGATAGTTAGCATGTCTAATTAAGCAGTTATACTGTTAGTTAGTTCTAGAGGAGTATCAGGTTAAGTTAGATTGTAAACTCATCACCAAAGGAGAATTACTTACTCTTTAAAGTCTCCTTCAGCCTTGACTTACATAGACAGGATAACTTTGCAGTAAGAAATTAACTTCTAATTAACCAGGAGATTTGGCTGTCTCTGTATAAGAAAAAAAAACACAAATATTTCAGACTTCATAATAATTTGGAAAGGAGATAGTAATAAAAATATGTGCAGCTGTTTTCTCAGAACACCTGGAAATAAAAGTTACTAATGCTTAGTTAGCTGTAAATATAAGAGATAGGACTTCAGCTTTCCTTATGAAAATCTTTCCATATGCTATCTGGAAACCACTACTTTGTTTCACTAAAGCACACTTGAAATATATGAGGTCATTTAAATAAATTCACTTCCTCTAAAATAAAAAAAAAACAAAGCTAGAAGGAATGATTATTATTAAACACTCCTATCTTTGAGTTTACTTTAATGAGAACTTTACACCTAACACCTAGCTGAGAACCTACCTGCAATGAGGGAATGACTTCTTTAATAGGGCTAAAAAAGAACATGGAGGCACTCTGGGGTAGCAAGACTGAGTGGGTCAGTAGAGTAGGGGGTACTTTGGGAACCCTGAAAGTTCTTAGGATCTACAGACCAGTGAGGAATATATCAGATGAATTTCCTAAGGTGAGGTATGCACACCTACCACCTAAGAAGCTAAGAGATACAAAATGGGGACTCTCAAAACTAACCTATCTCTTTAAAAATCATTGCTTCCTCCCGTGTTGTTAGTTGCCTACGGCTTTATGGATCCAAGCATCATTAGAAATTTATTGAGCACCTACTATATGCCAGGAACTCTACAATTACCTTACACAGATTATATTACTTAATCTTTAAAACAGTGGTAGGTATATACTCCATGCTTTACAGACAAGACAACTGAGTAATCTTATACCACTTAACTTGAAATGACAGCATTATAATGTGAACCCATTATAATGTGTTCTGACTTCAAAGACCATGTCCTTAAAATATGTAATATTTTCTCTGGGTTCCTATTCACATTCAATCTGACCTTCTTCCTATGTGGCTATAATTGTGGCTCATCTTAATTATTTTCTGTCCTCATGGATCGTTTATTCTAGAAATTCTTTATTATTTTCTGATCACAACTTTTTCCTCTGTGACCAATCTCTTTTGGCTAAGAGCTAAAAGTCTGCTGCATTAGCCTGTTTTCAGTAACCTTGGCTAATTTGCCCCATACCAACAACTAATTTCCCAAATCCTTGATCTGAAAGAGAAAGCATGTAAACATGGAAGAAGGGAAAGAAAAGGAAAGTTGATGGGGCCAAAGTCAACATTTTACTTTTAAAATTAAACCTAAGGTTAATAGGTACTAATATGGTAGCATCTTTGGAAGTCAGTGTGATGCCATGACCTTCAGGTAAGTTACTTAACTTCTCGGACACACTCAGTTAACAAATTATATTTGAGACCTACTTGGAAAAATTGACATATCCCCTGCTCTCATGGGAACTACAATCTACAAAACAGTGAATAATAATCAAACTCTTGAAGAATAACTGAAAATTAATAGCTCATAATAAGTAGACATTTGTTTAAATTCCATTTACTACTTCTGGGTAGATATCAAATACTATTGATTCCAGTTTAGTTTAATCTAAATCATGCCTCTAAATTGTTATTACCAGTATTTGAGTTATGAAACCAAGGCAACTATTGATATCTTCCTTCATCCTTACAAGTCCAAGCCTAAGTACAGAAGAAGAAGAAAGGTAAATTGACAGAAGTACCAGACTGAATTGCTAGCGAGTGCTTTTCCTGTACAGAAATTGTAGGACTTTGTTGGCCTTATTGCACCTAGAGTAAAAGCATGGCTTTTGAAAAAAAATGCAAAGTGCTAACACTTTAACAAGCTTTATTCTACTTGGAAAAATACCTACAGCTATGGCATCATAGTATGTTCCCAATGACATGCAGAAAGACACCTCTGTAAGTAGCCTTAAGGTCTATCTCTAGATGGAATGGCCCAAGTAAAAGACACTGTTCTAAAACTTAGAATTTTATGAGATTCCACCTAACCACGGGTGCATAAAATACCCTCTGAGTGTGAAGTATTTATTGGTGTAAAGGGTATAACCTCAATTCTCAGACAGACAGCATTTGTCCAATATAAAGTTAATGCTAACATTGCTGGTCAGCACAACTCCGTCTCAAAATATCAGGCTCCTGCCCCATTCTCACAGACTCATTTATGTCTTTCCCATACAATTAAGTGAGTTTTAATAAATATATATAACTTAGTACTCAACATATTAACCAAGATAAGTGAAATTCCTATTACCCCCCAAAATTCTCATTCCTCATTCATGTGGACAAAATCTTCCTAAGTTTTATTGACCTAACAGCACAAATTTCAAGAAAAGTTCAAGTTAGTTTATAAAACTGTATAGAACATCGTTTATGGTCCAAATATTTAAATGCCCTCTCCAGTGTTGAATTAATCAACATCAATTCATTTATTATTTAACCCAACTGCACATATGCCTTATAATCTCATTCAACTGTTACCAGTTTTGAGTGTTTACTAGTGAGTTAATAAAGGCTAGTAAAAGTGGAATTTTTTTGTTTAAATCATTTGCTATTTGGGGAATGTTTTTTACTTTAGCTGTGATTTGCATTTTCTAAACCTTCTCTAGGTACTTTGCTGAAGATTAATTGTCTATCAGATTTATGTAAATAGGAGAACTAAGATTCCTGTGCATATTCATTCATAAATTTAAAACAATGTTTTCCACCAGTTAGCTCTATAAAAGGGAAATAGACCTTGACTAGACGTAATTAGGCATTTGTGTTCTCCATAACTATACTTTACTATTAGTGTTTGAAGAACCATCAGTTCTCGTTTACTCTGTTAAGTGACAATAAGTGAGGCTAAAGTAAATTCAAATCAACACTCCTGGGTCACCTTAGTGAATTTATGGAGCGTACCGTAACATTATTTCAAACAACTGTAATTTTGGTCCTGTTGTGCAATAACTGAACCACAGTCTGATTTGTCATTTTGTATATCCAGTAATACTTAAAGTGCATGTCCTCAGGAAAGATGAATTTGAGTGCATCCATGGTTACATGGTAGGTGGTTTGTACTCTGATTTAACATATGATGCTCAAGGTGATCCATGTGGTGCTACTGTCTGCAGAGTCAAACACGAATTGTTCACTCTTTTGAGATGCTTCAGTAAAAGACTGAAAATATTGTGTGGCATATAAACCATTAGATTATAACTATGTGTAAACACATAGACAAACATGGTTTTCTAAAGCTAGTCATAAAGGGGGAAATCAACAATAATGTAGGTTTTAAGTTAGCACAATTCTCACGTTATATGGAGTGTCATTTTTAGAAAATTACAATCATACAAAACATAATGGGAAAATTAAATAAAAATACCTTGATGCTTAAGGTTTTTAAATGGTGTCACCTCTGCCTGAATAGCTTTTAGAACATGTAGATTCAGCAGAGACTGGACTCATGGGACTTTACTTCCGTGCCCTTCAACCTGAACACCTCTGTTTTACCTAATGAATTATCTAAAGTTCTGTTGAGAGAATGAATAAGAGAGTAGATCACTGACCTAGGTCGTATGTTAGAAAGCAGGTGGACCATGGGGCATCTGGGTGGCTCAGCTGGTTAAGTATTCAACTCTTGGTTTGGCTCAGGTCATGATCTCATGGTGAGTGAGTTCGAGCCCCACATTGGGCTCAGCAATGACAGTGCAGAGCCTGCTTGGTTCTCTTTCTCTGCCCTCCCCTACTCTTTCCCTCAAAAACAAATAAACTTCAAAAAATACCATTAGAAAAAAAGAGAAAAACAGGTGCACCAAATCCAAAGTGTTCCTTAAAGGAGGTTCCAGAACTCTAGTAATCTGCAGATATTATAAACTTGGTTGACTAACGTTTTTAATTTACATAGATCCAAAGAAGCAAATCTGAGATGGGATAGCAAAATACAGACAGTAGGCACATTTATTATCTCTAAAAGCAATCACTGATACAAAGCTATAATAATCAAAACACTTCTCGTGCTAGCACGGGGATTAACATATAGGCCAATGGAATAAAATTGAGAGTCCAGAAATAAACCCCTATGTCTTTGCTCAGGTAATTTTTGACAATAGTGCCTAGTCTATTTAATAAGTAGAGCTGTATCTTCAATAGATGGTGCTGAGACAAATGGATTTCAACATGCATGATAATAAAGTTGGACTCTTATCCCATATCATATACAAAGATTACCTCAAAATATATCAATAACCTAAAGAGAAGAGCTAAAACCATAAAACTTTTAGAAAAAAAATGTTAAATCTTTACAAACTTAGATTTGGCAGTATATTCTTAGACATGTCACCAAAGCATAAGTAGCAAGAGAAAAAAAAAGATAAACTTGTCCCCATCAAAATTAAAAAAAAAAAATTGTGCATCAAAGGGCATTACCAGCAAAATAAAAAGATAACCTACAGTCTGGGAGAAAATATTTGCAAATCACATATCTGATAAGGATTTGATATCTAGGGTATATAAAGAACTCCTACAACTCAACAATAAAAACAAACAACCCAATTCAAAAATGGGCAAAGGCTGTGAATATAAATTTCTCCAAAAACATATACCTATCACCAATAATCACCTGAAAAGATGCTGAACATAATTAGTCATGAGGGAAATGCAAATCAAAACCACAGTGAGACTCCACTTTCTATTTACTATGATGTCTATAATAAAAGAAACTAAGAAGCATTGGCAAGGATGTGGACAAAATGAAACCCTTGTGCACTGCCAATGTGAATGCAAAATGGTACAGCTGCTGTGAAAAATAGTTAAAAAGTTCCTTAAAAAGTTAAAAATAGTCACCGTAGGACACATCAATTCTACTCTTAGTCATGTACTCTGAAGAATTGAAAACAGACTCAAATACATATACAGACATCTTCACATAAGCCCTATTCCTAATAGCCAAAAGATGGAAACAGCCCACGTGCTCATCAACAGATGAATGGATAAATAAAATATGATATTATACGTGTAATGGGATATTATCCAGCCTTAAAGAGAAAAGAAGTTCCGGGGTGCCTGGGTGGCTCAGTGGGTTGAGCGTCCGACTTCGGCTCAGGTCATGATCTCATGGTTTGTGGGTTCAAGCCCCGCGTCAGGCTCTGTGCTGACAGCTTGGAGCCTGCTTTGGATTTTGTGTCTCCTTCTCTCTGCCCCTCCCCCGCTCTTGCTCTGTCTCTCTCTCTCCTTCAAAAGTAAATAAACATTTAAAAAAAATTTTTTAAGAAAAGAAATTCTGATTTTTAAACTCATTTTACAGACAGAAAGAAAAATAGGTTTAGCAAGGTTTTAATTCGTGACTTCTAGTTCATAATCACAATCCATACTCTATAGTTCATACAAGAGGTACATAGCTGAGCTGGCAACAAACATGGGTCTGTCTGCCTGTATTCTTAACCATTCTACAGCCTCATTCCATTTCAGGAAGTATAAGAGCACTGCCACCACCAAAAGAACGGGAGCCAGTGGCATTGTCAACTGAGCTGGTCATTGAACACCCTGGATGAGAAAGAAGGAAGAAAATCAGAGATGTTCCGTGTATTCTCATTGCGATCACAGTAACTGAGGTTTCCTTTTTACAGTTGTTTCATTGGCATGCAAGTGGGATTTCTTGCTTTCCCTCTGACGACAGGCACTGTGGAAGGATCAAGGGAGACAGATGTCATGCGAGCAGGACTGCAGTGCAGCAAGTATGCGTGGTGTACAGGAGCTCTGGCCAGTCTTCAGCACTGCAGGCCTCCTTTCTGTCATCAGTGAAGCAAGGGCCTTGAGGACATAGGGCTCTTGTTCAAACAATCTGTGCTTTGATACTATGACACTATAATGAGCTGAGTCTTCCTTCCCTGCTTCTTCGGAGATGAGCTTTACTAATTTTGTGCCAGATTCAAGGTAGTAATTAAACTGAATTCACCAGTAGCTCTGAGTGCGTGTTTGCAGCTGGCATCCATGCTGCCTAGTTACTGCTCAGTTGTGCCAGTTATAAATATTTACTGTGTCATATATAAATATCACTCATCTTTTTTAAAAAAAGTTTATCCCTTGCATCTAGTCTTTCAGTGATTGTTTTTAATTGTAGTAAAATATAAAATTTGTCATTTTCATCATTTTTAAATGTACAATACAGCAGCATTACTTACATTCACATTGTTGTACAAACATCATCACTATTTCCAAATCTTTTTCATCACTCCAAACAAAAACTTTGTACTCACTGAGCAATAATTCCCCATTACCCCAACTCCCAACCCCTGATAATCTCTACATTCTGTCTCTTGGAATTTGTCTATTCTGGGTATTTCCTGTAAGTGGATTCATGCAATATTTGTCTTTTTGAATCTGGGTGGCTTCACCTAGCATAATGTTTACTACATTATGTAGCATAATGTCACCCATTCTCTTAGTGGTGACAGTGCTCTTACACTTCCTTAAATGGAATGAGGCTATAGAATGGTTAAGAACACAGGCAGATGAGGCAGGGGTGAGGGCACGCCTGGGTGGCTCAGTTGGCTAAGCATCTGACTTTGGATCAGGTCATGATCTAGCATTTCCTGAGTTCAAGCCCGTGTCAGGCTCTGGGCTGACATCTCAGAGCCTGGAGCCTGCCTCGGACTCCGTGTCTCCCTCTCTCTCTCTCTGACCCTCCTCCACTTGGGCTCTGTCTCTCTGTCTCTCAAATATGAATAAATGTAAAAACAAAATTTAAAAAAAAGAGAGAAGGGTAGTGATTTATCCTTCTGAGAACACTTTGTCTCTCCCTCTCTCTCTCTCAAATATAAGTAAACAAAAAAAAAATAAATAAAATGTCAATGTCTTACATGTCATCAGCATCCAATTAGTGGTAGCTACATTAATTAAACCTCCCCCACTTTCCAAACGCTGCCATCACCACATCCTCAGACTGGCTATACCTGCATCCACAGGGGAGTCTCCGTGTAACTCCATTCTACTGCACTTCAAGTCACCTCAACGTCCAACTCTGAAAGTTAGGATCTTTCCTCTCACTTTGCCTTCCTTCACAATTAAAAATCTTGTTTTCCATCTGACTGTTCACGTACTGGTTCTGGCATTGCAAGAACATACCAGATCTCTACTAACTGCTGCCCCTTTCAAGACCTTTTCCCCAACTTTCAGGGGAGAGTAGCATCAGCACAAAGATCTGACTGGGAGATGCTGAGCGAACTTCATGTAGCTAATACTACACCTTTTTATAATTTTCACACAGAAGAGATGAGAAAGAGTCTATCCGAGACTGACGTCCATTCAATGACTGACATGGAAAACTCAGTTCTCATACTTTTGAGGCTATTCAAGCCCAATCATTAGCCTAATAAGTCTTACACTTGATTAGGATTAATGAGGAACATGAACTCTCTATCACTCCTAGGTTTCTTGGGGAGACACTGATGTATGGCCCAGAAACCACAGAGGGAGGAAGTTACCTCAGGAAAGCAATCAGACTACATTTCTTACCCCTGTCCAGCCTTGACCTTTAAAACACAAACATTTGAATTCTTCTGCCAAATACCTGCATGTGACTAAGCGGTACATGAACTTACATCATGACTTTATAAAATAACAGGTCGTCTGAGGAACACGCGTAGGAAAACAAGGCCTAGGATCAAACACAAACAATGGAAGCTCCAGTTCTAACATCAGAGCAATCGACGGCTGTATCACTCGGGACAACATGATTAAAATCAATATGAATGTCTCAAAATGAATCCACAAAAAGAGTCTAACAAAACACTGACAAAAATATACTTCAGGTTTTTTCTGTATCTTTCAGAAATTAACAAAGAAAAACCAATGTTAGTATTTCCAAACTCGTCTTCTGTATGTATTCAACAGAGTTTCGTCTTAGGCATAACTTGTGATACTTTGTTGAAATGCACATTAGAGTACAAAAGCTTTAAGGATTATTTTACCATCTAACTTAAAAGATCAATTTTTAAGGACTCCAAGAACCTTAGGTAGTGACTATTTTAGTTCACTGATTTAAAAAAATTCACTTTTATGAGGTGAAATACAGATAATTCAGTGACTAATACAACTACTTCCAGGGTTCTAGCTTCAGATACCCTTTAATACAGGAAACAACAGATAACCTCAAGACTTACCATTTTTGACTCTTCTTACCTCTGTTGGTTTTGTTGAGAATATTTTTCACTGCTTGACTCCTGTATCACCAGGTCTATGGCACACTCTTTCAGCAACCTCAGTGGCAAAACAAGGTCTAACTAACAGTTTTAACTGTGGTTACACTGTTATTCTGGGATTGCTCTGTTTAGAATAGTCAGAAAAATAGACTATACCAAGAGGCCACATTTGGGTCATATTCTCACCCTTAGAGCCAGGGATTCAACCTCATCTAAAACATGAAGACAGAAAACAAGAATCCAAATATTTCAGGCTGTTGTTTCCTAAAGACCAAATTCTGAGCAGCCAGAAATACAACTTGACCTTTGGCCCAGGTCAATTATTTTTCAACATGGAAAAATATTCAGAGTTGCCATTTCAGTTTTTCACAGTGACTAGGAGCCCCAGAGTAATAACATCTCTCTGTGCTGGTGCTTCTCCATCTGTGACATCAGAATATTCAGTTACCTGGCTTGTAGGCACACTATTTACACTTAATGCTAGTAAAATGCTCAGGGCCCAAAACACACTATATAAATGCAAAGTATCAATATAAATTGTGCTAAAAGAGGTATTCCCCCGTTAACAGAAGGAACAGCATGCCTGCAAAGATACATCAAATGCTATAAAAGAAATGCTAATTTCTTTTGCCTTCTCACCACATAATTTAAAAATTGCTTTACCCACATCCTATATTTTAGAGGTTATATTTTTTCTCAGACGTCTGCACTTCAATCACTTGACTTTCTAAAGGTTATCAAAACACAACTTTTTTTTTAACTGAGCCACTTCTAGAGGATGACAGAAGAGTTTGTTAGAATTCCAACACAGTGACAAAATTCTCTGTGCCCTCACTCACAGCCCTGAGAAAAATTGATTTTTCAAGTGCCTCTGGTAAAAGATTACAGTCATTTGGGTTTTAGTTGTTCTTTTTGTTGTTGTTGTTGTTGTTTGTCTTTTAGAGAAATAAAAAGAAGTGGTTTGGGCTAAAGGTATAAATTCACCTTTTTAGTTACAGAACTGAATTTAGATCTTTATAGCACATAGAGAAGATGAATGAAAATCCAGCACCACACCCAAGTGCCAGGATGAAAGGTAGAAATCTCACGTGATGGGTGATCAATGAGACAGTAAAGGTTAGAAGAAGTACGAATGTGAATGCAAAAGAGCAAAGGACAATAGAAAAGACTGCAAAACAAAAAAAAAATGTATTTTGGTCATTTCTTTTATAAATCACAATGTAAAATGATCCATGTGTAATGAATTATCTGTTGCAACTGTCAGTGTTTCTTCAAGGCCAAGTCTAAACATTTTCAATTCATGACCTGTTTAAATGTTTTTTGGTGGTGGTGGTTTTCCTTTTTGTTTTGTTTTCATTTTTGTTGTGTTGTGGCTTTAGTAATAAAAACCAATTGTGGACTAAAGTGTTAAGGAACGGGGTAGAAAGATAATTTCATTAACTAAGAGTCATGACCATTAAATAATAGTATACCAAGGCACATGGGTGGCTCAGCCAGTTAAGCATCGGACTCTTGATTTCGACTCAAGTCACATTCTCACTGTTTGTGAATTCAAGCCCTGCGTGAGACTCTGTGCTGACGGTGTGGAAGCTGCTTGGGATTCTCTCTCGCCCTCTCAAAAATAAATAACTAAGCTTTAAAAATGGTGTACAATAAAGCAGGTTACAAAGCAGCATGTGATATAATCCATTCATTAAAAAAAAAATGGTATTTTATAGTAGTAGGACTTAGATGGCACTTCCCCTGGGCCAGGAACTGTTCTGAATGATTTACATTCATTAACTCGTGTAATCCTCACTCTACAGATGATACCAATTACCATGTGATAAATGAGGAAACTGAGGACAGAGACAATCAAGTGATGAATGAGTGGATTCGTCAATGGATAGATTCTCCATTTTGGCATTTAAAAATGATAAATATTTCTTGGTGAAAACACGTATCTTTATAATCAGGAAATAAATATCAATAGCTATTGTCATTCTGGGGAAAATGTTTTATATTCTGAACACATTCCTTTCTGGTGATTCATTTATCCTGTTGACCATCTTACAGAGTCAAATCAAAGTTAACCAGCTCCAAGTGGATGGAAATCCATCTTCTCACCAGCCTTTCTTCTCGTCCTCATTCCCTTTCTTGATAAGTGGTGCCATCCAAAAGGGAATACAGGGAGTAACCTCAGATGAGGTTCAACAAACTCCATTTTACCACCTACCTGGTTCTCAAACTCAAGGTTTCCTCCTGTTTGCCTTTTCTTTCTCCCCCATCATCTACACCAACCAAGTGAAAGCTTTCAGCATTTCCTGCCAGGATTATTGCATTTGACTGATCCTATTCCCTCTATACATGACACTCCTATCTTCCCTCCATCCTTCTAATTTACCCTCCTTCTTGCCAACAAAGCTACCTTTGTGGAAATATGATCATATAGTGCCCCAGCTTAAAATAACTGAGTTTCTCACCCTTATGAAAAAGAGATTTCTTAGCATTAAATAAAAGGCCCTCCATGATCTGGATCACACTTACCTTTCTTGTTTACAGCACAAGCTTTCCATTTACTCGGTTTACTCATGAACTGCATGGGTTTTTCTGTGCTTATACAACTATATACAAAGGGCGCCCATCTCCAGAACTTCACATGTGTTATTCCTTCTGCCTGAAATGTCTTCCGTTGGATTTAAATCTTTCTGGCCTTAATCCCTAAAACAGAGACTAGTATATGTTCATTATTCAGTTAATATTTATGAAGCACTTACTATGCATCAAGCAATTTGCCAGTGCTGGTGCTATTAGAGCAAACCTAAAAAGACCTGGTCCCTGCAAAGAGAAACCAACTCACCTCAGTTTGCCTAGTACTTTCCTGACTTAAGCAGTAAAAGACTCAAGTTCCAGGAAACCCCTCAGTCCCGTACAAGCCAGTGCAGTTGGTCATATCATTCCTATACCCAGTGAATTTAACATTCAACCAAGAGAAATGGCTTACTATTGGAAAATGAATCAAATAAGAAAATGAGCAAATGAATAATTTCCTTTTATACTATTTAAGGATGGTCATTATAAACATCTTTTATCTTCATACAATTTTGCAATAAACCTGAAGTCAACTTTATGATAGAGAGAAAAACATGTAAGTAACCTAACATACTCAATGCTAACATGGAGTAAACCAGATTATCTGATGCAGGGGGTAGAGAGGCAGTCAAGGCATCTTGTGAAAGGCTCCCTGGAGAGAGGCAGGTAAGAAGGAAAAGAATCTTTGATTTCCTCTGAGCCAAGTGGAAACTGAGCTTGTGTCTATTTTCATGACGCATTGTCAGCAGGATGAAACACTCCTGCAACAGCTTCAAGAAATGATGGGTATGAAATGCAGGAAATAAAGGAGATGTTCTCAATCTCTCCCACTCAAACTGTGCATCATCTTTATCTGTAAAATGGGGGTAATAAAAATAACTAACTCATATATTTTTATAAAAATTAAGTTAATACAGGATATCTAAGGTGTTTAGGACAGTGCCTGGAATATGTTAATACTACTGAAGGATTAGCTTATATACTCACTGTTCCATTTCTTACCTCCACTACTCATTCTAAATATTGTCAGCAGAAAGGGCTGCAGAGGAACTGAAGATAGTGGGGCTATCATGAGCGCAGTGTTGCTAATCTCAGTTTAATCCAAGAAGAAGCTTATGGAAGGAGGGTAGAAGAGGGCTTTGATTTCCTGTCCACCAGCTTTCCCAAGCATGTCCTTGAGTGAAAAATGATTTAAGACTTAGCCTTCAATCCTACTCTGTTTCAACTCATGAAATCATCTCTATCCCTGTGATTATGTGCTGACAGGAATAAATTTCTTTAAAATGGGTTAAAATGCACTGGAAAAGATATATACTTTTCAAACTATTCCCACACAAACTATTCCATATTAAAAATAAAATAAAATTTGATAAAGAAGGAAATTATTTTTTAGACTTTAGCCAATTATTGCTGAACTTAAAAGTCATAATGTATCTTATTTGATCTTATTCATACAGATCAAAATTAGCCCTAATAAATTAAGAGCAAAAAAAATCCATCTTTTGCCAAGAGGTTTGACACATAATCTGATATTTATATTCTAGAACCAGGAATACAGTCATGTCCTTTTAAAAGTTAAATTAAAACAGGCCAAATAATCAAATTAAGTATATGTGTTGACATGTTTTTGGCTCCCTTAAAAAAATTCGTTGAGTTAACTCAAGTATGGAGGAATAATTTTTGGCCCAGTGACCAAAATTGCAACCAGATGGTAATATAAGCCCATCTGAGTTAAAAGGATTGCATCCCAATGCCCAGATGGGGTTCTTGAGTGCATGTGGCCAGGGTAACACATGCCTCCTCATCTTCAAACATTTTACCCAAACATATGGCCTCAAGAGGTACAATTGATTACTGAGAATTCTAATTGAGACCTAATCTCAGTTACTTTGATGGTGAATGTTAGGCTAAAAGCTGACAAACAGACGGTTTGGGTTAAGATTGACCAGGCAGAGAAAGGAAGTGTGTAGGTGGCAGTCTTTGTGTGGTAAAGAACAAAGACAAATTTGGTATTCCCTCGAAGTGCATACCCTTTCTCTAAGGCCTTCTGCTTTTTCCAAAAGCTCCTCTACTTTCACTGCTACCCATAAGTGAGAAAATGCCCATATTTCTCGTGAATAAAACTGTGTTCAACATTCTGAGACTTTTCCACACTTTGCCCTACCTGTGCCAGCAAAACAACAAATACAAATAAAAAGTGTTTCAAGAATGTGTGTGTGGGTTTCTTTTTAAAGCCTGACTCAGCACTTAAAAAATGTTTAATTCCTTCCTGGTCCACACTGTCTGGGTTATTTTAGGATTGCCTAATGAAACAGACATGAAAATAGCCTATGGTCTATTTAAGTGGCTTCCAATAGAAATCATGTCAGGTTGAAAATAAATCATTCATTAGCTCTAAAGAGAAACTGCGGTCTGCTTTGTAGCTCTACAATCAGAACAAATTTCTCAAGAAGGCATGTAGTGTAGGAAGCCAAATCATATTCCTTCTACCTAATAACCAACACAAATCTGAGAATGTCCCTTTCTTGCTTAAACCCTTCAGTGATTATCCATTTCTGATGAATGTGGCCCTAAATCCTTAAAAGCCTTAGTAAGACTGAAGAACAGTAGAAAAGAGAGCTACGTCTAGAACTCCCACACTCCCTCTGTTATTATCTATGGTTGACCCCTCTGCATTTTTTTCTATTTCTCCACATGACCAAGTACTTCATCTCAGAGGCTTACACACACACACACACACACACACACACACACACACACACAGTTCCTACTGCTTGTACGCTTTTACTGCCCCTTTTTACTCATTTTGAGTAAACAAAATGTTTACTCAATAAACATTTATTCATATCTCTGTTGGTCTTAAAACAAAGTCAATTATTTCCTTGGGAAGTCTTCCCTTTCTCTCCTGGACAATTTGGGACCCCACTATGGTTGCTAAGCCTAGGGTATTTTTTTTCATAGCTGTCATTAAAATTGCAATCATTTTTGTAATTATTTCTTTAATGTGTGTCTCCCTTACTGGGGTTTAACTTACTTATAGCTCCACTCCAATATCTGGTACAACACCTGGCATCTAGGATTTACAAACTTAACTTTGGTGAATGAGGAACATCTGACATGGTAAGCAGGTAGGAGGCAGTGGGACCATAAAGAAGGCAAAGGCCCCAATGCTGGGCATACAGCTATGGCCACTGCTAATTAAAAGTCTAGTTATTTCGGAAAGCTGAATCACGGATTTCTGCTAAACTTGATTCCAGAATTACCTTCTTAAAAAAATACAATTGGACATTTAGCAGAGAGTTGCATTAGTCTATCATAAATTTCATTGCATTTTTGAAATTACAGTCCTGACAATTTTGAAATCTACATTTTCCAAATATCTATTAGCATCTCCCAAGGCAAAGCCTCTCTGTAACTAAAGGTAACATTTTTTTCTAAGATAATATTTAAGGATTTACAGAACTACAATATCTTACAGAGCATTTCATGTGCATCTAAACATGACTTTTTACAAATTTTGTAAAGTAGAAGATTGACAACACGTAGCCCTTCTCTTATACCGATTTAAATGATTAAAATGCAGTAGGATGTGCTTGTTCTACATATTTGGGAGAAGAATAGCAAATCATGGCTCCCAAAAGACACCCATGAAGAGTAAATGCTGGTAGTGCCATTGGCTTCTGTATGTGGTCTCCATACTTCTCTCTGGCCATGTCAGTTTTCTCAAGGGCCATTCTCAATACATAATTTAGAAATTTTCTATTTATATGAAAATAGAATCTTGAAGAGTTTTAAAAATCATACTGGTTATGTGTGTGAACTTCAGTATAAAGTTGAATTATGAGAGCAAAATGGGAACACCTATAACTCCAACTCAAAAAATTCAATGTTTTGTTCAATGGATAATAATGTAATCTTTTGTAATGTTGCTTTACCTGTGTTGTTAATAACAAGGTGACATTTATGAAACTAATGCACTATAAAGTCCATTATGGTTTATCACCGTTTCTTGAACATGAACCTTATAATAAATTCATTTATAAAAACCATTTGAGTCATTTAAATATCATTAAACCATGGCAGAATTAAAATGAATTCTCTCCCTGTGTGCTCAGGTATATAAGAGTAAAGTTAGTATTTGTGTAGACTAGTCATCCAGTTTGGAGTCTGATGTATGACATGGTATGCTATTCCAGCCATCACCCAGGGTAGGGAGTCAAATTAACTGATGAGTCACTTCCCCAGTGTAAACCTTGGGGAAAGTGTCTTTTTATTTCTCATTGTGCAGTCAGAAGAGTGGTGGGTCTTTTTCCATATTGAAGCATAATTAAAAGCTTTTTCCTATTATCCTTACTGTCTATGTCCTATTCCATGACTCTTACTGGAAAATGTGAGACTGAACCATTAATTGGGAAAATCCAGGGAAGTGTTCTTCCTGAGATGAACTCTGTCTTCACTATCATCTCAATCCAAGTTCATATCCTTTACATATGAACTACTGCCGAACGGAAGGGCTAGGTCTCCTGACCCCCAGGAACTTCTCCTTCCTAATCATCTTCTCCATCACTATCCTCTTAAAGTGGCATGGCTCTACTTAAAGATTATATTCAGGATTACTTTAGTTAAGAAAAATACCTAAACTCTACATTTCTGGCCTATCAGGCTGATAAATCATTTCCTACATCAACATTGTTTAATAACAAAAATGGCCAAAAGTTGAGGATGTGATGAATCCTAACATTTTTTTTCTCCAAATAAACAAAGGACTTATTCAAATTAGTCTGACCTCCCTTTTGGTTACTGCCTGCATTTACTATATGCCTCGAGTGTCTGAGAGCTGTCGTTGCTTAATCTTTATTGCATTCTTGTCTATAGAGCTAAATTAAGGAGGGAGTCAGCTGGACGGCTGCCTGGGACATCAGTTCATAAAGCACATTAAAAAATCCCTAGAATAAAGTGTAAATACAGTGCTAGTTAACTTAGGTTTCCACATGAGACTACTAACATAATTGGCAAAAAGAGGCAACACGTTTAAGTGGAAATTGTGAAAACCCTTCTCCCAGTGGTGAACTTGCTCTGTTGACTTACTTTTCAAGGCATAATTGCAAATTGCATGTTGCAATTACAGGCTGCTCCAGTAGCCTTGAGACTGGCCTGCTGACTGTAAGTTGACATTGTAAAACTGAGTAAGGCATGGCCTTCTTTTTAATCTAAAAATGAGTGATTTGGTTCATTATCTGAATTTCAACCCTTGGAATATGCTCCCAAGATACAGTGTGTTTCAAAATTTTAAATACAAAATGTAAGTGAGGGGTGCCTGGGTGGCTCAGTCATTTGAGCATGTGACTCTTGATTTTGGTTCAGATCACAATTTCAGAGTCATGGGACTGAGCCCCAGGTCAGGCTCTGCACTGAGCCTGGAGCCTGCTTGGGATATTCTCTCTCTCTCTCTCTCTCTCTCTCTCTCTCTCTCTCTCTCTCTCTCCCTCCCTCCCTCCCTCCCTCCCTCCCTGTCTCTCTCCCTGTCTCTCTCTTTCATTCTTCCTCTTCTCCTCTCCCCCAATCACACTCCTCCCTCTCTAAAAATAAAAAGTAAACTAAACTAAACTAAAATGTAAATGAGACTGGAAACAGTGAAACATAGGAAATGAGTTATCAACCTGAAGGCTAGACAATTAGAACTTGGAGATATAACCTGAATAAAATGTAACACATTTTCTGTGTCTCTAATGTATCCCTATTCTGTTAGGCTGTCTGAGGAGCCCATTTACCTCCATACAGCCCGGTCTTAGAGGTAGGTACTGGGACACCCACTGCAGCCTTGACAAAAAACACCCAGAGAGGTTATTATCTTCAAGAGATTATTTTCAAGGAATAATTTTGTCAGAAGCCTGAGAGTGAGAGATAGTATTTCCATCTTGTTTCCTTAGAGGTTAACAATAGCCCACAGTCCAGAATTGTTGAAAACTGTCTTGTGTGTATATGTGCATATGTTTTAGTTTTTTAATATGAACTGACAGATGACATGAAATAGAGATACGAAATAAAAATACTAGATAGCACAATCACGATCCCCAAGAATTTGAAATGAGCTGATATGAAAAAAATTGAACTTGATAAGATTAAATACAGCAGAAACAGAAATACACTTGGGTGTAATAAGGAGAGAAAGAGAAAATCTACAGAATGAGAGAGGGAGAACTAACATGTGAAATAAGTATAGAGTTTTCATGTAATATAAGCAAAATAAAAAGGGGGATACAAAATACATGTATTCATATTGTTTGAGGTCAATGGCTAATTGAAGGAATGATAAGTGAAATCTGTGACTGCTTTTCCCATAAAATACACATGTAAACCAAATTTAGGATTTGATTTGGGATTCAAGGGACTCTATAAAGACTTGAAGCCCATTTAAGAATCCCTAAGCTATTCACATATCTCAGAATTAGAAGAATAATCTCAGAATTCATACAATCAGAGATTTGAATAATGACTCCACCACTAACAGGAGGACATGAGACACATGACAAACTTGATCAGCCTTCAAATCCTCCTCTGTAATAGAGGAATAAAAATACCTACCTTGTAGAATGGTAGAATGGTGGGGCGGGGGCGGGGGGGAGGGAGATGAGAGCATTTTTAAATAGAGCTTCACCTAACACTTGCTAAGTACTCCCTCAATTGTGGATTGTCATGGGCAAGATGGTAACCATAAAGAGTGACCAGATGTACTATGCACAACCCCACCTGGTGGGTGATAGGTATGAGAGAAGCAGAGCATGAACAACTCTAACATTGAGCCAGATCTCTATTTCCAGAGTGAAACTTGACACTAAGTATTGCAATTTTAGGTAGGTGACACCTCATTTTTACTTTTATGCATAGGCTTAATACATATACATTTTCTTCCGAGTGCAGTATATTTATGATTGCGAACATCATCAATCATTAGAATTAGAAGTCTTTAGTATCTCTATGCTTATAAATTTTGACTCTCTTTACCACCGAGTTTATTTAAAAATGTGTTAAACAGCCTGCTGACATAGTGGTACAAAGAAATTTATATGGCGAAAGGAGTTTTGCCATTAAAAAGAAGAGGTTGGGAACTAAAGTTTTAAATATTCCCCCAAATTCACTTCCTAAACCAAAGTTTTCAGATGTGGTAACCCTTCCAAGGCAAATGAGGAGATTAAAATAAGTGGGAGATGCAGAGAAAAGCTGGGAGAGGAAAGGGTGTGCTGAATATGCTACATCTTGGGCAATGTACTGGAAGGATGCTGGCAAATCTGTCATGACATCGTGAACACATTCTTCAAATGGCAAAACTTCCCTCTGACAAGCTCTTGGGAAGCAGCAAGGCACAGTGTATCTTTCTGAAGCAGTCCCAGGGGTAAGGGGTAAGGGATAGAGGGAAGCTATGAAGATGAGGTAAGACAAAGAATAAGATGGATGCATCTAGGTTATCAACTGTCGTTGTAAAAATAAAATAAATGAGACAAGGAAATCAAGCTACAGGATTGAAGATTTTTAGTTTGTACTTTAAAAAAATGTATGAATATTGCTACTTGTGATCAAGAAAATGTCCGTGCCTACTTATCAAATAACGTATTGGCTCTGTTTGAAAGCAGTAATTAGCTGATTCTTGGAGATGGCAGATCACCCAAAGTCTTGCTTACTACTGGGATGTTCTTCAAATGAGAAGACCACGTTCCCCATTCTTAGCTTAGCTTCTCAAAAGCTCATAAATTAGGCAGCCATCTGAGCCCTCATGCACTCCACTCCAACTCTACATATTACATTTTTAATGATAGCTGAGAGTTTTCACTCTTATGTCTGTTGACAGAAGAAAATGATAATGTATTGTCATAGCAATCTGGTAAAAAAAAATGGGATTTGTTTTTTGTCCTACTTCCCATCTGCAAAGTCATGTTTAATATCTAATTGTATATTTTCATGATTTAAAGATAAAGTAGAGAGCCCTGTTCTCCACTCCTCTTGTGTCTATCAACAACCAGTTTCTTATTCTACTTTTCTTCACTAGAACAAAAGGAATTTGTTCTCCTACTATGGGACTCATAAATGTCATTTTTAATTTCAAGAACTATACAGGCAAATGTGTTTTCTTGTTCAGTCATGAGGACCACCAAATGTTTGCCTAAGCTGTGTTCCCTTTGGGTGATCCAATGTAAGAGCAGTCTCTCTATATTGAGTAAATAAACCAGTAGTCTGGAGATTGCAAAGAAAAATGATGTAAATTAAATGAATAGAGACAAGTCAACTATATGAATAATGTTAATAATGCTAACAAGTATTCTTATTACTATTACAGTCCTAGTAGTAGCAATTATCATTTACTGAGTGCCAGCTGGATGATAGGTATATTGCTGGGTGTGCCATATGCATTTTTTCATTTAATCCACACAGCAACCCCATGAGGGGGCCATTACTTTGCATATTTTATTGATTGGGAATCTGAAGCTAGGAAGTAATAGCTATATTTTTGGGAGGGGCCAGAATTCAATTCCAAGATTGTTTGGCATCATATACAGGGGCTATACTACATTGTTTCTTACATTCAAGTAACAATCACCTTAACCCCATACAATGGAAAAAGGTAACTGGACAATAAACTGGCATTTCTTATCGTATGAGGTGATGTCATTCAAAACATGTGGTCTTAAGTGTATTTTTCCAGAAATTGGGCATTATTTGTGCTGAACTTCAGTATGATTTGTGAACAAAAGGATCATAGAAGTCCAAGTCCAGTAACTGCTGATGCTTGAACCAAGCATCATGCCAACCAGCTTCTTCAGAAGTCTTCCAAGGCATTCATTTCATCTTTGCATTATTCTTACTGTAATGGAGTATCAGAAGCTGTTCTCTCCATTTTCCTGCCCATGTGGCATACAACATTATCTTGGACAGACCTACAATTTTAAAGGAAGATTCACCCATAGTGATTTCCTTCAACTATGTAAATGAAAACTGAAACTGAGTAAAAGATGTCTTATATATCATGACAAAGGTAAGTTCCTAAATTACCCCCACAGTACACTGTATTAGTCATTGATGGTAAGGCAACCAATTTGCATAAAGAGACAGGAATCTTTTGTGAAGAAAATGTCCTATGTCCTGTGACTTGAAATGGGTGAAAATTTCTAGAGCAAGAGGTTTTGTTTGAAAAACACCTTGAGACAATATTTTTGGCACCTGCTACAGAAAAAAATTTCTAATTTCCACATATCATTCAACTTGCATGGGCCCCTGAGTCTTCCCTTTCCTTAGCTTAAGTATCTCTTCCTCCTTCAATTATTCCTCCTAAGATAAGGTTTGATGCTCAAGTCAAGTTGGCCCACTTCTCTAAAGTGTTCTTGCTGTTTTATATCTCATTTTTAGGTTCTCTTGGACAAAACCTACTTCAAAAGCCCAGCTCTAGTGTGAGATTTCTCTCTCTGTGGAACAACAAGGAATAATATATTCCCTCTCTCATTCCATAAATTATGCTTGTGTCCAAGTAATACAAAAATGAATTATCATCTTGAGTAGCTCCATCATACAGCTGACAAACCTTTAAGTTTACTCTCAAGTAAGAACCACATAACCTCCTTAAGTCACTATTGTGTTTTTATGCACTATTTCTTCCCCATCCTGCATTTTGCAGTTGGTGTTACAGACTCAAGGTCAGAAGCCTATGATGGAGTTTATCTTGTTAGATTCTGTCTATAATTCTGGCTTACTGCCACATTAGTGTTCCCATTCTGCCCTCCAGTATATTCCCCAACTAACTTGGCTTTTTAATCCACAAATAAGTCAAGGACACCTTCTTAATTCAAGTGTAACTACATGACTAGTTACAATTAGGAATTCTTTTTGTGGCCATAGATCTCAAATACACCTACATAGCAAGATCCATGCCCCCCAATTCCTCTTAACACAATGTTCAAATTTTTAGGGGACTGCTGAAAGAAAAATGATAAAAGCTGATGGACAGGAGGTCTGTACAAATTTTTTAAAACACTGGAACTGTCAATACTTATTTTTTAGTGGCTAAATACATTGTGAATCTTCATTTTACCTCTTACATTCTAAAACATCAATATTCTTCATCCATCCACCCACCCATCCATCCATCCATCCATCCATCCATCCATCCAATACACTGTTTCTAACCACTTACTATGTGCCACCAGCTTCATAGTAGGTTTTAGGTCTACCAGGACAAATAGAGAAGAGTTCTCCTCCACCCCATCTGGTGATAGTGGTAGGAATAAAAGAGGGGACAGTCAATTATTAAGCAACTACAGTGCAACACATAGTACTATGAAAGGACAAAGAATAAAAATCTAACTGTCCCGAGTTTGTACGTAGGCAGGGGGCTCAGAAAAACTTCCTGGAAAGGTTTGTATCTCAGCTAAATTCTGAAGGAGAAGAATTAGGCAGGTGAAAAGTAGGGTCAAAGAGTTTTCATTAGAAGAAGCAAAAGAAAGCACAACATTCTTGGGTAAGGGCAAGTCACTTAAAATCAAAGCTCTGGTGAGAGCTGCTAATGTTAACTAATAATTTATACACAGCTTTGTATAGAATATCACAATAATCTGTTTTAGGGACACCTGGATTGTTCATTGGTTAAGTGTCCAACTCCTGACTTTGGCTCAGCTCATGATTTCATGGTCAGTGGTGAAATCTAACCCCACGCTAGAAATGGAGCCTGCTTAAGCTTCTCTCTCTTTCTTTCTGCCTCCCCTGCTTGCATGTGGGCACATGTACTCTTTGTCTCTCAAAAAAAAAATCTGTTTTAGTCAACTACCTGCAAGTAAGAAAACAAAGAAAAAAATCATACCGGGGACATATTTTTGAGAGAAAGAGAGAGAGTATGAGGTGAGGAGGTACATAGAGCAAGCGAGGGAGAATCTCAAGAAGGCTCCATGCTATCAGAGCAGAAGCAGACATTGGGCTTGATCTCATGAACCTCTGAGATCAAAATCTGAGCCAAAATCGAGTCAGATGCTTAACCAACTGAGCCACCCAGGCACCCCCTGGGATTGGTTTTCTAGGGACAAGGAAGAAAAATACACAAAAGTCTCATGCACATTTTGGCACATGCTCCCTTCTGGTCTTTAAAACACCTGGAAGGTCATTTACTTTAACTCCCAAAATTTGTACTCCATTTTTCTGAGAACATGCAACTCTTCCAGTCTATATTTTATTTTGAATCATGTTTTACAATTCACTTTACTAGAAAAAAAAATCAATGCAGGTTCGTATAAATGGCAAACAACACAATAATATCATGTACACAGAAGGATAGAGTGAGGACTAGAAAACTGCACACTGGTGTCCTAACGAATGCTCCTCACATCATGCCACCTGATTACATAGAAAAAATTAAGTCCTGTATCATAAGTTCTCCATTTTTTTTTTTACCAGAAATAAAAATATGGTAAACCAAATTTCCCTTTTATACAGGATATCGTCTGGAGGAGGGAGGTAGCAACAAATGTATAATGTCAGGAAGCCCAATACAGGTCATTATTTTAAATTAAAAGCACGGGATAGAAGGAACATACTTAAAGATCATAAAAGCCATTTATGAAAAGCCCACAGCTAACATCATCCTCAACGGGGAAAAACTGAGAGCTTTTTCCCTGAGATCAGGAACACGACAGGGATGCCCACTCTCACCGCTGTTGTTTAACATAGTGCTGGAAGTTCTAGCATCAGCAATCAGACAACAAAAGGAAATCAAAGGCATCAAAATTGGCAAAGATGAAGTCAAGCTTTCGCTTTTTGCAGATGACATGATATTATACATGGAAAATCCGACAGACTCCACCAAAAGTCTGCTAGAACTGATACATGAATTCAGCAAAGTTGCAGGATACAAAATCAATGTACAGAAATCAGTTGCATTCTTATACACTAACAATGAAGCAACAGAAAGACAAATAAGGAAACTGATCCCATTCACAATTGCACCAAGAAGCATAAAATACCTAGGAATAAATCTAACCAAAGATGTAAAGGATCTGTATGCTGAAAACTATAGAAAGCTTATGAAGGTAATTGAAGAAGATTTAAAGAAATGGAAAGACACTCCCTGCTCATGGATTGGAAGAATAAATATTGTCAAAATGTCAATACTACCCAAAGCTATCTACACATTCAATGCAATCCCGATCAAAATTGCACCAGCATTCTTCTCGAAACTAGAACAAGCAATCCTAAAATTCATATGGAACCACAAAAGGCCCCATATAGCCAAAGTAATTTTGAAGAAGAAGACCAAAGCAGGAGGCATCACAATCCCAGACTTTAGCCTCTACTACAAAGCTGTCATCATCAAGACAGCATGGTATTGGCACAAAAACAGACACATAGACCAATGGAATAGAATAGAAACCCCAGAACTAGACCCACAAACGTATGGCCAACTCATCTTTGACAAAGCAGGAAAGAACATCCAATGGAAAAAAGACAGTCTCTTTAACAAATGGTGCTGGGAGAACTGGACAGCAACATGCAGAAGGTTGAAACTAGACCACTTTCTCACACCATTCACAAAAATAAACTCAAAATGGATAAAGGACCTGAATGGGAGACAGGAAACTATCAAAACCCTAGAGGAGAAAGCAGGAAAAGACCTCTCTGACCTCAGCCGTAGCAATCTCTTACTCGACACATCCCCAAAGGCAAGGGAATTAAAAGCAAAAGTGAATTACTGGGACCTTATGAAGATCAAAAGCTTCTGCACAGCAAAGGAAACAACCAACAAAACGAAAAGGCAACCAACGGAATGGGAAAAGATGTTTGCAAATGACATATCGGACAAAGGGCTAGTCTCCAAAATCCATAAAGAGCTCACCAAACTCCACACCCGAAAAGCAAATAACCCAGTGAAGAAATGGGCAGAAAACATGAATAGACACTTCTCTAAAGAAGACATCCGGATGGCCAACAGGCACATGAAAAGATGTTCAGCGTCGCTCCTTATCAGGGAAATACAAATCAAAACCACACTCAGGTATCACCTGACGCCAGTCAGAGTGGCCAAAATGAACAAATCAGGAGACTATAGATGCTGGAGAGGATGTGGAGAAACGGGAACCCTCTTGCACTGTTGGTGGGAATGCAAATTGGTGCAGCCGCTCTGGAAAGCAGTGTGGAGGTTCCTCAGAAAATTAAAAATAGACCTACCCTATGACCCAGCAATAGCACTGCTGGGAATTTATCCAAGGGACACAGGAGTACTGATGCATAGGGGCACTTGTACCCCAATGTTCATAGCAGCACTCTCAACAATCGCCAAATTATGGAAAGAGCCTAAATGTCCATCAACTGATGAATGGATAAAGAAATTGTGGTTTATATACACTATGGAATACTACGTGGCAATGAGAAAAAATGAAATATGGCCTTTTGTAGCAACGTGGATGGAACTGGAGAGTGTGATACTAAGTGAAATAAGCCATACAGAGAAAGACAGATACCATATGGTTTCACTCTTATGTGGATCCTGAGAAACTTAACAGGAACCCATGGGGGAGGGGAAGGAAAAAAAAAAAAAAGAGGTTAGAGTGGGACAGAGCCAAAGCATAAGAGACTGTTGAGAACTGAGAACAAACTGAGGGTTGATGGGGGGTGGGAGGGAGGAGAGGGTGGGTGATGGGTATTGAGGAGGGCACCTTTTGGGATGAGCACTGGGTGTTGTATGGAAACCAATTTGACAATAAATTTCATATATAAATAAAAAAAAATAAATGATCCCATGTGAAATAAATAAATAAATAAATAAATGATCCCATGTGAAAAAAAAAAAATTAAAAGCATATGTTGGGCACTACTAGTCCTCAAATGTTAGTTTAGATGCTTGATAAACAATTTCTTACAAATTAGTGATTAGTTTTCCTCAAATTCTCAGGGCCAGGTTTCAAATTTCAGCCAAATAATGGCATACTTTAGGACAAAGGAAATGGACAAAATTTCATTTTGCGTTTGTGGTTGACTTAAACACACCTAACTCTTCACCCTTTTCCCCAAAATGATTTCAACCCCTTATGGCTGCCAGGACAAGCACATATATTAAGTGGCTTATCTGCTGGGAGTTTGTCAATGTGATTAATTAAGGAGCCAAGTGTAGGAGGGAACCTTCTTGCATATCCTTCCCTGTGCAGTGATTTTTTGAGAGACTATCTTATCACAATTAAATTCCAATTTCACAGTTTACTAGCTTTTTTCATTGCAAACATGAGTGCATTCATAATGTCACAGAAATATAGAGAAACTGACATCCTGTTCACTGTTTGACTGCATATTAAATTCCTACATTAAAGCAGCCAGTACATGGATATACATGACTTAGGGGTACTCGAATTGGCTTGTGTGAGATTAAACGTGTAATTTATCAACTTTTTTAACGTTTATTTATGAGAGAGAGAGAGAGAGAGAGAGAGAGAGAGAGAGAGAGAGAGAAAGCGAGTGGGGGAGGGGCAGAGAGAGAGGGAAACAGAATCTGAAGCAGGCTCCAGGCTCTGAGCTGTCAGCACAGAGCCCAATGCAGTACTCAAACCCAGAAATCGTGAGATCATGACCTGAGTTGAAGTGGGATGCTTAACCAGCTGAGCAACCCAGATGCCCCAAACATGTAATTTAAAATAGATTTTCCTTTAGGAATAACTTTTTCTCCAAGTATAGAAATAATTCAAGTGGTTCCTGTATTTTCATGTTTGAGTTATCTTACATTTGTGTTAATGGTCACTCAGTTTTCTGTGGAAAGGCAGGGAATTATTAGGGGGTTATTTTACTGAAGATGGTGTAGGGGAGCAAATTTTGCCACCCCAAGATACCTCTTTGGCATAATGATTATTTTAAGCTGGTGATTTTTTAAGAAATTGTAAACAAAAGAGAAGCTCTGAGAACCTCTAGTAGTACCCTTTTGTAAGAAACATCCACATTCATAAGAGAAATCTCCATTTGTAAGGCTGTCTCTGGCTGTACCAGGAAGAGAGGATTACTCTAAATCTCTAGAAATTCTTACCAATGGAAAAGGCAAGCACTTAAACTTTTTACTGTGCTTTCTCTAGTAACCTTCCACAACTGATATCCCACCCCCAATATATTCTTTTGTCTTCTTTTGTCTTTATTTGACCTTGGTAGATAGCTTTGGCCATTTGGGGGAGTTATTCAGTTTTCCCAGGTCTTTCCCATGTGTACAAAAAGAATACATGTTCTCAAATTTTGTTCGATTCTCCCTTATTCATCTGTCTCATGTGCATTTCTTAGACAAGCTAGAAGGATATGAAAGGGCAGAAGAACATGTTTTCTCCACAACAATAGCCAGTTGGACAAACAACAAGCATTTATTAAGTGCTGACTGAAAAAAAGTCATAAAAGAAAGAAAGGGAAAATGAACCAGAAACATAATACTGGCCTTTAGGAAGATTCAAGTCTGATTGTGCTGGCAAAACATATGTCCATATACCAATTAGACAATACTTCCAAAGGAACACATCACAATTTCTTGACTACCAACAAGTGCAAATGGTGTTGAAAATAGAACATGTCAGACCTGATAGAAACTTAAGCCATTTCCAAAATGGCAAAAAGCTTTCCAAAACAACCTGGATACTTCCTATTGGTATGCATATTTTTTAAAAGGTACAGTTTGAATGTTTATTAAATGTCAGGAATGAGTCTAAACACTCTGCATACATAAATCTCCAAAGCTAGGAGGTAAATTCTATTATTATACTCATCTTTTGGATGAGGAATTTGAAGCTTAGAGAGGTTGAATTACTTGCTCAGGATTATGAAACCAGCAAGTTCAGATTTGTACCTAGTTCTGCCTGACTCAAAAGCCAAGAGTTTTAATTACAATGCTATAACGTTCAGTACTTGGAACACTGCTTGACACAAGCCAGGCACCCAGAAAGAATCTCATGAATGAATGTTTCCTTGGATGATTATTTGTCATTAGCCACAAAGCTTTCTTTCATCTGTCCCAGAATGCCTTCATGATTTAAATATTTTGAATCAGTACAATTTGAATCAGTACTGATTTGAATCAGTATTTGAAAAAAGACATGATGTATGATGTCATGCATTATTAAATATAATAATTTAGTGAATTAACAGTCTTTTTTTTTTGAGAGAGAGAGAGAGAGGGGGGGGAGGGGCAAAGGGAGAGGGAGAGAGAGAATCTTAAGGAGGCTCCACACCCAGAATGAAACCTGACACAGGGGGCTCAATTTCATGGCCATGAGATCATGACCTGAGCTGAAATCAAGACTTGCATCCTTAACTGACTGAGCCACCCAGGCATCCCCATTAACTATCTTTTTAACCACACTTAAAATTGTACTTGAAATACCTTGACAATTTTTATCATGTGTTTTAAAAATAAGTATTCCTTAATTAAGTTACACTAAAAAAATAATTATCTGACATTTGACAAAGGAACATGTAGAACATGAGATTTTAGAAAGCTGCTTGTTCTTGGCCACATCACCTCCCTTGACTAGGTATCAATTTCACATACTGTCCCTTGAGGGTTTGACTTCCAGGGTTGCAATTCTGTGGTTCTGTGTTTGGAAACATGAAATAGTTTGGGATCAGCAATTCAATTAAGGAATCTTTATTACTTATTAGTCTTGAGGCAATACATAGCCAGTGCAGAGAGTGGGAAACCAGGACTCGCTGGAGACCTGCTAGAGAAAAGAAAGACAATGTTTAGGGAAACTAACCTGTCTGTTGGGGCTACCAGAATCCAAGGCTATTAGTAAAATCATTATAATTTAGAATTAAAAACTAAGAAGGCCTTTAAATAGCTAACAGTCTTCTGGTTTAGACCCAAAGGGAGTTTTTTCCTAATGGGGCCAATGAAGTTCTACACATAGTAGGTACAGAGTAAGTATTTGTTGAATAAATGATGTCCCCTTATCTTTTTAAGTTATCTTTTTTAAGTTATCTCCCCTTATCTTTTTTAACATTTATTTATTTTTGAGAGAGAGAGAGAGAGAGAATGGGAATGGCAGAAAGAGGGAGACTGAGAATCCCAAGCAGGCTCCACGCTGCCCACGTGTTATGTGGGGCTCAGTCTCATGAACCGTGAGATCACAATCTGAGCTGAAATCAAGAGTTGGTCACTTAACTGACTGAGCCACGCAAGCACCCCTCCCCTTATCTTCTATGAGAAACCATTTTATTATTTTTTTTTAAGTTTATTTATTTATTTTGAGAGCGAGAGCACACAAAGGGGGGAAAGGCAGGGAGACTGAGAAAGAGAATCGCACAGCACACAGCCTGATTCAGGGCTCAAACCCATGAACTGTAAGGTCATGACCTGATCTGAGATCAAGAGTCAGGTTTAACTGACAGAGCCACCAAGGCGCCTCTAGGAGAAAGCAATTTAACACATCAAACCAGTTGATGGATGTCAGCTTCTGGGGAAGAGACTCAAGAGTTCAAGGGCAGATGTACTTTCAAAGTTTCTTGAAGTAGAGGATCTTTGTCTATGAATCAATGCCTAGAAGTCTCTTCTTTTTTTTCTTTAAGTTTATTTATTTTGAAAGAGAGAGAGCATAAGCAGAAGAGGGGCAGAGAGAGAGAGAGGGTGAGAGAGAGAGAATCCCAAGCAGGCTCTGCACTGTTCAGCACAGAGCAGGACATGGGGTTCGAAGTCACATACTGTGAGATTATGATCTGAGCCAAAATCTAGAGTTGGACACTTAACTGACTGAGCCACCCAGGCACCCCATATGCCTAGGGTTCTTTATCTCCAAGATACCTTACTGATGTGATGTACATTTTAAATGAAGATGAACAATTTATTAGATGATTGTAAGAAGCCTACATTTAGATATACATTCCAAATCAATAGGCAAAGAAACTTTTCTGATTTTCAGCAGTGTTATCTATAAATTATGTGGTCTGTGACTTCTCAAAGATTCATTACTTTGGGAAGAGAGTGCTAATAACAGCACAAAGCTTAATACACACACACACACACACACACACACACACACACACACACTCACAGGAAAGCAGAGGATCTAAGCACTACTGTGCTCACTAAGCTAAGGCCAAGGGGTAGGATTCTAGCAACGAGGAAGAACATGAGCAATACTAGTTCTAAGTTCTGGAATTGCAGTAAGAACCAGAGTTCATGGCACAACTTCACTCTTGGGATGTGTGTATGAGAGGAGATAAGGAGTAGAGGCTAGGCAGGATTTCAGTCCTATGAGGTCATGATCTCATAGTTCGTGAGTTTGAGCCCCACATTGGGCTCTGTGCTGACAGCTTGGAGCCTGGAGCCTACTTCAGATTCTGTGTCTCCCTCTCTCTCTTCCTCAAAAATAAATAAACATTAAAAAATTTAAAATAAAAGAGTAGATAAATAAAATATTATGCTGGTTTTCACCTCATCCTTGAATTCCTTCGCTCATAACAGGTGGATATTTATAGGAACCTAGGTATTACCATAGCATTGCTGCAGCAAACTTTGACAATTGGAAACAAGAAAGAAGGAGATTTTCTTTTTTCACTCCCTCTTTCATTGCCATTTAACATCAGACAAGATAATGAGAGTTTGAGAAAATGACTAAGAGAATTGTATGTGTAGAGGAATCCATAAAATTTAATCCTCTAATTGATCCTCAGGGGCCATGATGAACCTGAGTCAATGTGTACTGAATTAAAGAGAAATAGATTACTATTAGTATTAGTAATTGACAATAATGATGGCAATGACAACAATGCTCACCATTTAGAGAAACCCTACTACATACTGAAAACCTAGCCTCGTAGGCATCTCAAGTACAATGTCTCAAATTTTCACAAGAGCCTTATAACTTACACACAGAACTACCTCAGTTTTGTAGAAGAAACTGTTAAGCTTAAATGATTTACTCAAAATCTCAACTTTTAAGACAACATAGTCTGGGTTTGAACACAGGCTTAAGTCTGTGACACAGTGTTCCCCCCACCTCCATCATTCATTTGGAGAATAATACAAGTGTCTCAGAGACTTATAAAATATAGTTTATAGTAAGATTCCAGTGCTTTAGTACTTGATGAAGATATATGAAATCCACCTTCAGTGTGTCAGAACACTTCACAGACCTTATACTAAAATAGAGATGTCAATATTTAGCAAATCTGAATGTGTAGTTTAATACTGATGAATGCAAATCTAGGATGAAAATCTGTTTCATTGACATTTTGATAAAATTACCAATATCTTTGGAGAAATATCAAGGATAAGTGGGATGCTATTTCAAAAGATGAAAAGATGTGATCTCATCATACATTATGTCTCTAACAAGCAGTCTACTACCTGTGGACTCATGGTTAACATTATAACTACTGTAAGGCTTGTTGAAACCCTAGTGGAAATAAAAATTTATGATGCACTGCTTCATCTCTCAAACTGAAGTAATTCAGACTTTGTGAACTTTGTAAGAGATCAGTTCTGCATAATTTATTCAATAAAATTTAGAATCATAACTACATTTTATTTGTTAATATGTAAATGTGCAAATAACTTCAATCGTTTAAATAATAAATGTAGTAATTGAGGGTTTTCCTCTCATCTGTCTAGAACACTTTTCGTCCTACCCCTTGGTCATTCTTACTAGCTACAATCACTAATCCTCCCTGAAAGGTGCCTGGGTATCTTCTGGGAAGACTGTCCTCACTTTCTGTGCATCTTAAGGCCCTCTCATCCCCTTTACCTCCCTGATCAAAATCTTGTCCAAGCCTCCATGACAGCAGCTACTATCCTTATTATCCTTATATTAGAGAGGAGACAGAAAGGTACACATGCCCTTATTTGCATAGCTTGAGAGTGATAGAGCTGACATTCTTATTCAGCTGGTCACATTCTAGGGCCCATACTCTTAACCATTAAGCATGGGACCTTTACAGGGTACATGCTTTGTATATATTTTTGCATCTCAGGACTTGGCAAGGTATCAGACATGTTAGAGGAACTCAATGAAAGAATGAACAAATACTTTCAATTCAGAGGGGGCTTCAGCTTTAGCCCATCCCATGGGTACTGCCTACCCATATGACACTGTCAGTAGTCAGTGAGTGAAAAGGCAGTAATAATTGAGTACCTCTCCTACACTATCTTCTGGAGGAAAATAAAGCAAAGCACTCTGAAAAAAGAGTATCTGCTTCTCCATTCCAACTGCTTACTGCCTCCTACCCTCACACCCAAAACAATGGCAATGTCTGGCTGGCTTTGCTGTCATCTCTTCTCTCACCAAGTACCAGATTCATCTCTCCCAAATACCATAGAGAAGGTCCTCACTCAAAGCTTTCAGGAGCTTCCTATTTTCTACATGTCTAATAAAAAACTCATCTGTCTCAGTCTATAGGTCTTTCTAAAACAGTATGATTTATCATTATTTCCCAAAATGCGTTTTTTAATTTCTACACTGTCACAAAAATATACCATTCTTCTAGCCCTTCTGAATTTCATTACGTAGTCCCTCTATAGTTTTCATTGTAATGCAGGGGTCAGCAAACTACATCGTGCCATGTGTTTTTATACAGCCTCTACGTGAAGCATGATTTAAAATTTTTAAATGTTTGAAAAAACCATAAGAAGAATACTGTTATGACATCTGAAAAGGATATGAAATTTATCTATAAATAAAGTTTTATTGGGATACAACTAATTCATTTATGTATTGTCTAAGGCTGTTTTCATGTTATAACTATAGAGGTGAGTAGTTACAACATACACCATTTGCCACAGAAAGCCTTTAATATTTATAATCTGGCACTGTACGGTAAAAGTTTGCCAACCTCTGGGATAATGGAATAAAATAATGATGCCCCATTGTTGAGTACCTACTCTGCATGAGACCTCCCACCTGGGATAGGTGGGTATTATTTTCTCACATTGTAGATGAAGAGACTGGTATTAAACAAGTACAAAGTCTTATAATGAGGAGAACTAAAAATCTTCAGATTCCACAACTCACTCATGGTTTTTCCTCTATGACAAGCTATTTCTCCATACACTTGAGAACAAATGAATATATCGACAAGTGTGAAATCACACAGTACACATTCAATACATAATAATGGGATGCCAAGTAATGAAATGGCCCTAGGGAAATCCAGCTAATCCAGCAAATGCCAATTGCATCCGGAGAGCTGCTTGGGTCTCACTTTTATCAATTCCTAACTTGACCTGGCACACAGTTACTTTTCCTTTTTTTCTTTAAACATTAAACAATCGCAAATCCTTTCAGGTAGAACTTCAAAATTCCTTCTTATCACTTTGTCTTTTATCTACTCATCAGTTTATTCTCTGAAAGAATAGATTTTTTTAAAAGTACAATGTTGTTCCTTGAATTTCATATGGTAAGTTTTAAATAAGTGCTTCATACCACACCTATTTGAACTACCTAGGATTACTGTCCTTCAGTTTTCAGGACATATGGAATGGAATAAAGAAAAAAAGACAAAGAAAAATGTTCAATTTTCCCCAAAGAATCTACATCTTGAAATTCATGGTCAAAACAAAGCAGAATCAATAGTAATACGCAAAGTAAACAGGAAATCTAGCCAAGATAATATAAGTGAGACTGTGTGATGATTTTTTCCCCCTGATCCAGGTGAACCTGATGCGTTCTGACTGCTAGTTAGTTCTGGCTCATGTGTAGACACACTCAACAAAGCAGGAGATTCCAAGCTTAATTCTTCCTTACAAAGGTAACTGACCCTTAAGAGAACAGTATTACTGTGCAAGTCTTCTGCACTTGCCTCTAATAAAAGCCAACATATGTTGACCATTGCCATGTTTTACACTCCCAACATGTATTAATTTGTTTAATCCTCACAATGGCTCTGTGTGGTAAGACTATTATTAATTCTATTTCACAAATGAATAAGCCCAAGTACAGGAGGTTAGGGGACGTGATCACTGGTATTCACTTAGTGGCGGAGACAGGACTGAACAAAATAACTCAGAGTGTGTACCCCTAACGACATGATAGACTGCTTCTGGTCTGCTTCCCAGTGTTTCACAATCATCTAATTAAAAGTCAAATGGGGGGCGCCTGGGTGGCGCAGTCGGTTAAGCGGCCTACTTCAGCCAGGTCACGATCTCGCGGTCCGTGAGTTCGAGCCCCGCGTCGGGCTCTGGGCTGATGGCTCAGAGCCTGGAGCCTGTTTCCAATTCTGTGTCTTCCTCTCTCTCTGCCCCTCCCCTGTTCATTCTCTGTCTCTCTCTGTCCCAAAAATAAATAAACGTTGAAAAAAAAATTTAAAAGTCAAATGGTAAATACAACATTTAATTAAATATTTTCATTGTATAGTTTGGTGACTGTTTTCCAACAAAAACTTGTTCATTTGGTTTTCACCCTCTTTTCCTAAGGGGTAGTTGTCTTGAAGATGGATTTAAAAAGTCTTTTGATAAAAGCATTTAGTTTGGCAGCTCTGCAAATAACCCAGAAAAATAAGAGCAAACATTTCCTTGTGAGAAATTCCAAATCTTATTTAACAGTCTTAAGATTTAGCATTTACATGAAGATACTGAAAGCGTCTATGTCTGTAACTGTCTAGAAAGTAATTTCCCATCTTTAATGAAGAAAGATGATCAATATAACAGTAGATTATCATGTTTTAACTATAGCAACACACACAAAAATCAATATGAAGTCATTAATCCATTCAGAATGGAGAATTGAAGGCCAAAAATTAACCTAGATTGCAATGCATTTTTTTGTAGTAACATTTTTTTTCTTTTGAGCTATAAGTGATGTATGATATTATATTACTTTCAGGTGTACAACATTTCAACATTTATAGAGATCACCAAAAGGTCACCACTGTAAGGCTAGTTACCATCCATCACACTACAAAGTTAATATAATATTATTGATTCTATTTCCCATGCTATACAGTACATCTCCATGACTTCTTTATAACTGGAAGTTCATACTTCTTAATGACCTTCACCAGTTTTGTTCCTCATCCCCCAACCCACCCTTCCTTTCTCAAGTGAAATCATACGGTATTTGTCTTTCTGTGTCTAAATTATTTCACTTAACATAACACCCCCTAGGTCCTCCATGTTTGTTGTTGGAAATGATAAGATTTCATTCTTTTTTATGGCTGAGTAGTATTTGTGTGTGTGTGTGTGTGTGTGTGTGTGTGTGTGTGTGTGTGTATGCAAAACCTCTCCATCCATTCACCCATCAATGGTCATTAGGTTGCTTCCATATCTTGGCTATTATAAATAATGCTTCAGTGAACATTAGAGTGCCTATTTTTTTTTCAAATTACTGTCTCTGTGTTCTTCAAAGAGATATTAAGCAGTACAATTGCTGGATGGTAGCTCTTTTTTTTAGTATCTCGAGGAACCTCTATATCATTTTCCATAATGGCTGCCCCAATTTATATCCCAGCAATGGTGCATGAGTGTTTCATATTCTCTGTGTCCTTGCCAATACTTTTATTTTTGCACTAGCCACTCTTAGGTGTACAGTATTAGTTCCTTGTGGTTTTGATTTGTATTTACTTGATGATTCGTGATGCTGAGGATCTCTTCATATGCCTGTTGTCAATCTATATGTCTTCTTTGGAAAAATGTCTATTCAGATGCTCCACCCATTTTTTAAATGATTTTTTTCTTGCTATTGAGTTGTAGGAGCTCATTGTCTATTTTGGATATTAACCATGCTCTGTACATATCTGGTAATTCCATTAGGTCTAACATGTTCTTTAAGGGTAATCTTTTCTTACTGATTTTGTGTCTGGATAATCTATCTATTGATGTAAAATCCCCTACTATTATTGTATTGTATTCATTTTTTTCCCTTTGGTTCTGTTAATATTTGCTTTACAAATTTTGGGGCTTCTATGGTAGGTGCAAATATATTTATAAATGTTATATTTTCTTGCTGGATATACCCCTTATCATCATGTGGTGCCCCTTTTCATCTCTTGCTACAGTCTTTGTTTTAAAATCTATTTTGTCTGATAGTAGAATGGCTATACCAGCTTTCTTTTCGTTGTCATTTGCATGGAGTGTCTTTTTTTCCTTTCCTGCACTTTCAGTCTGTGTGTCCTTACTTTTGAAGTGAGTTTCTTATAGACAGTGTATATACGCATCTTTAACAAAAAATCCACTCACCCATCTAAGTGTTTTGGAGTTTTTGTCCATTTACAATCAAAGTAAATTATTCACAGGCTTGTACTTACTGTCATTTTTGTTAATTACTTTATGGCTGATTTTATAGATCCTTTCTGTTCCTTTTTTCTTCTTTCTCTCTTCCCTTGTGGTTTCTTTAATTCTTTAATGTTTTGGTTAGACTCCTTTCTCATTTTGTATATTTACTGTAAGTTTTTGCTTTGTGGTTTTCATGAGGTTTACATATATTATCCCATGAATCTAACAGTCTGTTTTAAGTCGATAGCATCCTTAAATTTGAACACATTCCAAAAGTCTACATTTTTAGTCCCTTCTTTCATGTTTCATGTTTTTGGCATCACTTTTTACATTTTTAACTTTATGTATTCCTGAACTAATTATTATAGTTACAATTCATTTTACTACTTTTGTCTTTTAAACTTCTTAGTAGCTTCATAAGTGGTTTATCTACTACTTTATGTAAAAAAAATTTTTTTTAATATTTATTTTTGAGAGAGAGAGACAGAGTGCTAGCAGGGGAGGGACAGAAAGAGAAGGAGACACAGAATGTTAGCACAGAGCCTGACGTGGGGCTCGAACTCACGAAAGCGAGTTCATGACCTGAGCCAAAGTCAGATGCCCAATTGACCGAGCCACCCAGGCACGCTTCTACTACCTTTATTATATATTTGTCTTTCCTAGTGAGATTATTATTTTCAACTTTTCTTATTACTTAGTGCCATTTCTTTTCAGCTTGAAGAAGTCCTTTATTATTTCTTGTAATGTTGATTTAGTAGCAACAAACTCCTTTAGCTTTTTCTTGTGTAGTAGACTATTTACCTCTCCTTCAAACGTGAATGATAGCTTTGATGAGTATTCTTAGTTGGAAGTTTTTTCCTTTAAGCACCTTGAAGAGGTCATACAACCACCTTCTGGCTTGTAAAGGTTTTGCTGAGAAACCTGCTGATAGGTACAAGGGAAACCCTAAAAGGTTAACGATTTTTCTCTTGGTGCTTTTAAAATTCTTTAACTTCTGCCATTATGATTATAGTATGCCGTGGTATGGGTCTCTCTGGTTTCCTCTTATTTAGAACTCTCTAGGCTTCCTGGATTTGAAGGTCTGTTTACTCACCTAGGTTACCAAGTTACACAACTGCTCATCCCACCATCCTAGCATGGTAGGGTACCATGTCTGAGCTTGCCTGCTTGTGCTTGGAGGACATGTGGAGAGTAAATAATGTTATCTGCAGTGATTCCATCTCTAGGGAACATTGGTACATCAATCTCCTTCACAAATAGTCTGGATGCTTTTCAAACTTCTGGGTTTCTTATATTTTGTTTTTTGTTTTTGTTTTTGTTTTTCCTGGGTCTTGGGGTTAGCAAGACTATCCACAAGACCTCCAAGAGGAGAATCTCAGTTTCCTATAGCACTTTGAGACCTCTGGACATCAATACCATCCCAGATATTCTGGGGGCTTGTTTCTCCAGTGCAGATGTCAGGTGCTGTGCTGCCTGATGTGGAGCGCAAACCCCTCGCTCTTCTTGCTCTTCTAGTAGAAGCACTGTCTGGTGAGATCCCTCCATACTGTGTGTTGCCATAGTATAGGGGCTTTTGTGTGGGTGTCTGTGTGTGTAAGCCTGTCTCTGTCTCTCCTACTCATTGTGATGTGGTACTTTTGTTCTTTGTTGTGAAGAACAGTTCATCTAGTTTTCAGATCTTTTTCAGAGAGCAATGATCTTTATGAAGTTGTAGACTTGGTGTGTCCACAGGAGAATGCAAGTTCATGATCTTCCTATGCTGCCATTTTGGACTCCCTTCCCCATCATGACATTCTTACTACAAATCTGTTTGTGCAATTTTGAAATAATCTGTTCTAAGGACATACCAAATTATACTGAGAAGATGAAAAACAAGAAAAAAAAGCTTCACTTTTTCTCAAAAGGTAGTTGTTTAAAATAAAAGGAAGAGCTCCAATTTTCTCATTGTTATAGTCTCATTTATTTCGCTATTGCAGTGGGACCACTTATCACCATTTACTTTAGAACAGAAATGTGGCTTGTTTTTTTTTAATATTTCTATTCTATCGTGTTCCAAAATGGGTTTTTGGCATCAAGTAGACTATAGAAACAAAAATAAGAAAACATTTGCCCTAGACTTTGTTGTAGGCTTATCAATAAAGGTATTTCTTTTAAGAATCAGTGACCTCCAAATCAACCATTTAATTCCTGAGTTTCTCCCAAGAAAACTGGGGAGATTCAGGAGACAACATTTATAACAGAAGATTTCCCATTTTTGCACTAGTTTTACTTCTCAGCTGTCATCATTCTAAGTAGTGCAGAGCAGAAGGCTGGTTGGGTTTTCTAGAAAATGGCAACTTCTTAACTAAATACAGCTTGGGAGCTACCATGCTATATTCTAATAATTAAAATAATTGATTCAATCAAGCAAATATAAACACTGTTTTCTAATCCCCTTCACTTTTTAAAGTAAATTTCTTTACTACATTCCTGAGTAAAACAATGAATATTTTTGAGCTTGATTTATTTTCTTAAGATGACATTTTAAATTTTAAAAAATCCTAAGAGAAGATGCGTTTTCTTTCATAAGGCAGAGTAAATGATGCTAAACTAGTTTATACTGTTCTTAGCTGCTGAAATTTGTGTGAGTGCCATATTATACACCATTTTTATTAGAATACTAGATTTGGTTGTAATTATTTTATGAAAAATATGGTCAATAACATTGAAGTAAATCACAAACTTAGAAAGTTGTATAAATAATGTCAAATACATTATCACTGTATATGTACTGCTCTTTCATTTTGTTCTTGATCAGTCTCGATTAAATGATACATGAATATTTATTCCAAGTAGTACTACTAATTTCATAACAAGGGAAATCTTGTTTCAATCACAGATTTATACATTAATTTAAAACAACATTGTAATCTGACATCATTCTCATCGTTGCATATATATTGAAAGAGTTTCACTTCTAGTTATGGTGGTGTACTTTGTATTACAGGAAATGTATAGACTCTCAATAAAATTACTTGAAGTCATTGGAAAGCAAGGCAGAGCAGAGAATAGGAAGATACAGTGTGGAAGGTAGACACCATGTTGGAGCAGGAGGTAGTGTATACTTGGAAAAGGTAACAGCATAGTAAGGCTTCCATCAATGACATGGGAGTTACTACAACTCAAATACAAAGCAGCAGTTTTACTGGTTTAAAAACCCAGACCATAGAGTTTCAAGCGCCCAAAGTAAGTGGAAAGTTAGTGAGGATACTGAAAAGGAAATAGCCAGAGAGGAAAAATTCATATCATGGTACAAACTCTGTCCAAGTCCTTGGCTGATCCCATGAGTAGGACAGACCCTAAGCAGTCCAACTAAAACTAAAAACACTGCACAGAGATTCTAGCTTATTACAATCACAAAGGAGACAGGAGTTTTCAATCTAGGTTTAGCCAAATTAATTGCTAATTTTTTTTCAGTATTTGAAGAATGTAAAAGAATATAGTGTCTACTTGACAAAATCAAGGATAAAATCCAAACTTTAGACATGTGTTTTGGGCATAAAAATTAAAAAAAAAAAAGTATTCCAGATTGACTTTGAAATGCTGAATTAGCAGAAGAGCATTTTAAAATAGCTTATACGGAAAGCATCAGCAACAAAAATAAAAAGAACCAAGACCATATCAAACTAAAAAGCTTCTGTACAGCACACACACACACACACACACACACACACACTCACAAATCAACAAAATGAAAAGACATGAGGGAAGGAGAAAAATTTGCACACCACATATCTAATAAGGGGTTAACAACCAAAATCTATGAAGAACTTGTACAACTCAAGAGCAAAAATTAATAATCTGATTTAAAAATGAGCAAAGGAGCTGAATAGCCATTTTCCCATAGATGATATTCAAATGGCCAGAAGGTATGTAAAAAGATGCTCAATGTCACTAATCATCATGGAAATACAAATCAAAACCACAATGAGAAATCTCTTCAAACTTGCTAAAAAGGTTACTATCAAAAACACAAGAAGTAACAAGTGTTGGTGAGGATGTGAAGAAAAGGGTGTACTGGTGCATCCTTGGTGAGAATGTAAATTGGTGCAACCACTATGGATAACAGTGTGGAGGTTCCTTTAAAAATTAAAAATAGGGGCAAATGGGTGGCGAGTTGGTTAAATGTCCAACTTTGGCTCAGGTCATGATCTCACAGTTTGTGGGTTCGAGCCCCACATAGGGCTTTGTGTTTACAGCTCAGAGCCTGGAGCCTGCTTCAGATTCTGTGTCTCCCTCTTTATGTCCCTCCCCTAGCTCACGCTCTGTCTCTCTCTCTCAAAAATAAACATTTAAAAAATTAAAAATTAAAAATAGAACTACTATATGATATAGTAATTCCATTTATGTATATGTATCCAAAGTTTAAACACTAGTTTAAAAAGATACATGCACCCCCATTTCCTTTTCTTCCCCCCCCCCCACACACGAATATTATTGTCATAAAAAAAGAAGGAAATGTTACTGTGTGGTATGGATGGAACTTGAGGGCATGATGCTAACTGTATAAGTCACAGAGAAAGACAAATATTGTATCATTTTACTTACATATGCAATCTGAAAAAACTCAATTTACAGAAACAGAACAGATTGGTGGCTGCCAGAGATGGGGAGGCAGGGGTAGAAATCAGGGAAGTGGGTGAAGTAGGTCAAAAGGTACAGCTCTAGTTATAAATAAGTTCTGGAAATATAATGTATAGCATAACTACAATTAACAATATTATACTTTATCTTTGAAAACTGCTAAGACAGTAAATCTCAAAAGTTCTCACCACACACACAAGAAGTGGTAACTATGTGAGGTAATGGATGTTAACTAAACTTAGTGTGGAAATCACTTTGCAATATATAAACATATCAGATCCTTACTCTGTACACCTTAAAATTACACAACATTTTATGTCAATTATGTCTCAATAAGGTTGGGGAAAAAACCACTCATGCATGTTTGAAAAATTCAAATTATATAAAGTTTCATGCTCAGCTATAAAATAGATTCAAAGTTGACTGAGGGACTTCTTTACAAATGCAATGCCTTTACCACAAGGTGATGGTCTGAAGCATTTCCCGTTTCTCATTTAAAGCCACTATCTTCACCCCTAACTATCCAAGTTCCACAGCATTCTCCAAAGGAGAACATGTAAATTCTTCCTTTCACGTGTTTGTTCTTATTATTTCTTAAGTTCACTTTTACATTGGTACCACTTTAGCCTTTATCATTTCACAAACAGAGTCTTCCTGTGCTCCTTCTCTTGTCCTATCTTCTTCAGATCCTTCCTTCATATTCTCACTAGATCATTCTTTACAAAATATGGCTCCAAAGAACTTCAATTTTTTTATTCATCAACACGTTTTTCTTAAAATAATATTCTAAACTGAACGTATAAAATTCTATTCATCTGCAATCTGACTAATGCCTTCAACCTTATCTTCTGTAACTCCTTTTATTCTAGGCCTCAGAAAAAATAAATGACATAATTCCATATGTCTAAATATTTAAAAGATGTAAATGAAGCCACATAATAAAATACTGTATGCTTCTACTTAAACTTTCACATCAATAACATTGAAAACTATATGCAAAACTATTCTTTTAAGGCTTAAAGCAAATAAGTTATTTTAGAAATAGCTAATGTAACTATGCTAAAGATCATATAGGAAAATATGCACTTAGTAAATGAACAAAAAGAAAAATCTCAGCAGAGAAATAGAAAGTATACGAAAGAACCAAATGTGAATCTGAGCATTAAAAATACAGTATGTGAAAATAGTTAATTTGGTGAGGTTAATAGCAGATTGGGGGTGCCTTTGGGGACCAATCAATCAAAAGCATACAGTTGCTAAAATAATGGGGGAGGGATAAAACAAATAAATAAGCAGAGCTTCAGAGCACTGTGTGATAAAATTATCTGATATACAGGTAATTAGATTCCAGAAGTGAAGGTAAAGACTGGGATGCAGTAAGAGAAGAAGATGATGAAGGAGAAGGAGAAGGAGAAGGAGAAGGGCAATAATGAATAAATAATGGCAAAGTTTTTCCAAAATTGGTCAAAAGCCTAAATTTACACCTTTCAAGAAACATAGCAAATCCTAAGAGGAATAAATGCAAAGAAAATCACACCTACACACCCCATAATCAAATTTCTGAAATAACAAAAATGTCAAAATCTCAAAGCCAGAGGAAGCAAACATATTACAATACCATTTATTTCTTAATTCTCATTAGAAAAATGAAGTCCAAAGACAGTAGGAGGAAGTGCTGGAAGGAAAACAAAAACCGTCCTCCAAGAATTCTATCTCTATCAAAAATATTCTTCAAGAATGAAATCAAAATGGAGTTTTAGCTAAATAAAAATAAAGAAGTTGTCATTAGCTGAACTGCATTATACAAAATGCTACAGTAGGATCTGCAAGATGAAGGAAAATGTTCCTTGGATCTTTAGAAAGGAACTGAGAGTACCAGAAATGTTAAATATGTGAGTAAATATAAAGCATTATGTTTTTCCTTTTACTTTCTTTACACGAGGCTCATGAAATTGTACTTTGGGATTTATAATCTATCCAGAAGAAATAAATACATATGGCAACTAGGGAAAGTAATGGATAAGTAGGGCTATACAGTAGCCAAGTTCTTTCATTTTATGTGAAGTGATACAATATTAAATCTGAGTTGATAGTGACAAGGTAAAGATACATATTTTAACCCCCCAAAAAACTACTAAAAATAATTCAAAGAGGTATGGCTAAAAAGACAGCAGATAAATGGAGTACAAGAACAAAGACTCCTAGAATATCAAAGATGGATGAGAGTGCAGAGTACAATATTTGATCCACTGTCAGAATCCCTTTTATGAACATTTGACTGCTCATTTAGCCTTGACACTGCTCACATACTTCCGGATGAGAGGGCTCATGAGGCACCCCATTGCCCTAATGTTTCTGGTTCTAAGTTATACTTCTATGGAAAAAGGTCTCTTCCTTCACAGAAACTATTACCTCTTATTCAATACCTAAACATCCATTACCTCTCCAGGTTCCCCCTTTCTATGGCTAGAGAAAGGAGGTTGTTCTCTTCCAGATGAGCCCCAGATGACTTTATGCACCCCTGTGTCTTCTCCTAGCATCCTGTGTTCCTTTGTACCCTTTGCAAAAATATAAAGGACTTGACTGTCTACTAATTTTATTTGTTTAGTGAATGTGCCTGACACCTAATAGGTGCCCAACAAAAATGAAATTAAAATTAGCATGATTGGACAACTGTGTAGTGATCCACCATATGGAAGAATAATCTTCAAAAGGATTAGGAATCTAATGCAAAAAAAAAAAAAAAGTGAAACCAAACAAGCATTTGAAAACATGAGTAAATTTCTCTTTAACTTTGGCACAGGAAAGTCTTCTAACTATTACACCAATTTAGAGGCAATATAAAAAAAAAAGAGTAAATGAACTTTTCTTTAATATTTAGAAAAAAATCCACTATAAACAAAATCCAAGAACAGCTGGCCAAGTGGGAGAAAATATTTGCAATGCAAACCACAGGAAAAGGACTAATGGCATACATGAAAACTATCAAGTATCAGAAAGAGAAGTGAATATTTGTATCATGAGCCAGATACTCTTTTACATATTAAACATTTTTTTAACATTTATTAATTTGAGAGAGAGAGAGATGGAGATTGAGAGAACTCAAGTTGGGGAGGGAAACAGACAGAGGCAGATCAAAATCCTAAACAGGCTCCAGGATCTGAACTGTCAGCACAGAGCTTGACACGGGGCTCAAATCCACCAACCGTGAGATCATGATCTGAGCCGAAGTCAGACACTTAGCTGACTGAGACACCCAGGCACCCCATCTTTTACAAATTTTTACAGGTATTATTCTATTTAGCCTTCACCTTTAAAAAATTATTTTATAGATAAGGAAACTAAGTTACAGAGTTAAGCAACTTGCCTAGGAAATGAATCAAGAACAGAAGGAGTGAAGCATGCAGTTGCTCCTAATACTCTACATGGGTCAGGACTACTGTTCTGATGTCTTCGGCCACAGTTCCTCACTAGTTTGCTTGCCTTTACGCTACCTTTTTCCCTCTAGCATTTTCATACACCCCTATTGGGAATATCTCTTCCCTTCTCTGATTCTCACATTCTATAGAAACCTACTCCAGCTAGCTTCAGTGTGCCACGCCCCCCGCCCCCCCCCCCAGTTACCAATCCCATCCTGGTCATGGCCCTCATGGTTGCCTCCTGAAGCAAAATGGAAGCAATAAAATAGTATTTTGTCAAAGATGACCGATCTTGCTTTAAATAATGAAGTATAAACAGCAATCAGCATTATCATTCCATATTATTGAGATTATATCCTAGTTACAAGATAGTTTCCAATGTGTGAGTTTCCGGACTTATCTTGAATGTGTCTTCAATTTCCACTTTTGATTTAGGTTTGTCTAAATTACAATTTGTATTGATATTCTTGGTGTATATTCCTGAAGGGTATCTTGTGAATAAAAGAGCAAGATGAGGTATGGACATGATCGAAACAGCCAACTATCAGCTTTGGTGACAAGAATTTACTACTCTATTAAAGAGTTACAAAACTTACTTTTATGGGCCACTGTTTGACATAGTCTGGGTTTCTTAATCATAATACCGAGTTGAAGATACTGTGGTAAAAACCCAAAATATTCAATTTTATATTCCACTATCTTCTAATATCAGTGTTCACATATATCATTAAATGAGGGTTAGTTTGTTTACTACTTCCTTGTGATAATTAATGTCAAAACTATGACTCTTTTGTTCCATCTCCATCAAAATCTTAGGTCATGTTGAAAATATCACATTCCTTTAAACGCAAATCAGTTTTATAGGTGATGCTATAAACACCTAAAACACAGCTGATATGATCAAGTGGGATTTATTCCTGGGTTTCAAGGTAGTTCAATATTTGCAAATCAATTAATGTGATACATCTCATCAATATGAGAGAGGCTAAGAACCATATGATCACTTCAATAGATGCAGAAAAAGCATTTGACAAAGTACAACATCCATTCATGATAAAAACCTTCAACAAAATAGGTTTAGAGGACACATACCTCAACATAATAAAGGCTATATATGAGAAAACCACAGCTGACATCATCCTTAATGGGGAAAAACTGAGAGCTTTTCCCCTAAGGACATGAATAAGACAAGGATGCCCGCTGTTACCACTTTTATTCAACATATTACTGGGAGTCCTAGCTACAGCTATCAGACAACAAAAAGAAATAAAAGGCATCCAAATTGGCAAGGAAAAGGTAAAACTTTCACTATTTGCAGATGACATAATACCATATATAGAAAACCCTAAAGACTGCACAAAAAAACACTGCTAGAAGTGATAAACGAATTCAGTAAACTCGCAGGATACAAAATCAATGTACAGAATCTGTTTCACTACTGGTGTATACCAACAATGAAGCAGCAGAAAGAGAAATTGAGAAAACAATCCCACTTATAATTGCATCCCAAATAATAAGATACTGAGGAACAAACCTAACCAAAGAGGTGAAAGACCCGTAATGTGAAGACTATAAAACACTGATGAAAAAACTCAAGACACAAAGAAAGACATTCCATGCTCATAGATCAGAAGAACAAATAATTGTTAAAATGTTGACACCCCCCCAAAACAATCTACGTATCCGATGCAACCCCTATCAAAGTAACACCAGTGTTTTTTTTCACAGAACTAGAAACAATTCTAAAATGTGTGTAGAATCAGAAAAGACCCTAAATAGCCAACTTAATTTTGAAAAAGAAAAGCAAAGCTGGAGGCATCACAATTTCAGACCCCAAGTTATATTAAAAAGCTGTAGTAATAAAAAAAAAAGTATGGTACTGGCACAAAAATAGACACGTAGATCAATGGAACAGAATTTAAAAAAAAAAAAAACAGAAATGAACTCACAATTATATGGTCAATTAATCTTTGACAAAGCAGGAAAGAACATCCAGTGGGAAAAAAGACAGTTTCTTCAACAAATGGCATTGGGAAAACTGGACAACAACACAGAATAAAACTGGACCACTTTCTTACACCATACATAAAAATAAATTCCAAATGGATTCAAGACCTAAATGGGAGACCTGAAATCATAAAAATACTAGAAGAGAGCAAGGCAGTCACCTCTTTAACATCGGCTGTAGCAACATCTTTCTAGATATGTCTCCTGAGACAAGGGAAACAAAAGCAAAAATAAACTATTGGGACTATATCCAAAAAAAACAAACAAACAAACAAACAAACAAAAACAAAACAAAACAAACTTCTGCACAGCAAAGGAAATAGTCCAAAAAACTAAAAGGTAACTTACAGAATGGGAGAAGACATTTGCAAATGACATATCTGATTAAGGGTTAGTATCCAAAATCTCTAAAGAACTGATACAACTCAATACCCAAAAACCAAATGAGCCAATTAAGAAAAGGACTCAAGAAATGAACAAACAATTCTCCAAAAAAAAAGACATGCAGATGGCCAAAAGACACATGAAAAAAAATGCTCACTCATCATCAGGGAAATAAAAATCAAAACCGCAATGATGTATCACCTCACAGCTGTCAGAATGGCTAAAATACACAACACAAGAAACAAAAGGTATCGGTGAGGATGTGGGAAAAGGGGAACCTCTTACACTGTTGGTGGGAATGCAAACTTGTGTAGCCACTGTGGGGAACAGTATGGAAATTTCTCAAAAAGTTAAAAATAGAATTACCTTATGATACAGTAATTGCAGTACTGGGTATTTACCCGATGAATATAAAAACACAAAGGGCACATGAATCCCTATGTTTACAGCAGCACTATTTACAATAGCTAAGATACGGAAGCAGCATAAGTGTCCAGCAAAGAAGATGCAGTATTTATATACAATGGAATACTATTCAGCCATTAAAAAAGAATGAAATCTTGCCATTTGCAATGACGTGGAGAGAGCTATAGAATATAAAGCTAAGTAAATACAACAGTCAAAGAAAGACAAATACCGTATGATTTCACTCATATGTGAAATTTAAGAAATAAACCAACAGAAGAGAGAGAGAGAGAGAGAGACAAATCAAGAAGCAGACTTAATTATAGAGAACAAACTGACAGTTACTGCAAGGGAGAGAGGTGGAGAGATGAATTAAATAGGTGATGGGTATTAAGGAGTGCACTTGTCATGATGAGCACAGGGTGATATATGGAATTGTTGAATTACATATTATACTCCTGAAACTAATGTAACACTATGTTAACTAATTGGAATTAAAGAAAACTTAAAACATAACACAGTTGGTGTTCTTTCAACAAAAATTAAGATCTATAAGTTTTAGACTGAGTGGTTACTTATAAGACTGTGCTAAATTCTTCAAGAGAGAGTTGAATAGATCACAGGTCTACTTCAAGTAGCTTACAGTTTACTTAATGGAGACAAATACATAACTAATAGAAGGCATCACAAAAATTAATTGGTTGCCTTAGCTTTATAATAACAAACTGGATATAGGCCAGTTACAGTGAATTCCTTGCAATACCCCAAAGCAAAGGTTATAAATTCACCCTAAGTTACTCTGTGTAGGACAACTAGTTGACTCCAGGTCTCTACATCACTGCTACTCAAAGTGTGGTCTATAGAACAAAGTGTGTGAGACTGGTCCTCAGTGAGTCAGAGAAAAAAAATTAGGGTAAGCATTTAGAAATATTTATAAAAATTTGATAAGGTAATTCTTTCTGTTAAATAATAAAACATTGAGGCTTGTATTAGTATTACTAAATTAATTGATGTTAACAATGAATTATGGATATTTTATATACTTCCATTCATCAGCTCTGGAAAACTTTGAAAAGTAAACCAATTATTACATTAGTTCTCTTCACAACACTGGTCAGTTGGCAAGGATTCCAGCATTCAGTTACGTACACTGTAAACATCAGAATGCTGGATGATCTATCTTCTCATGTTGACATTTTATTCTATTTGCAATGTGGAAAATAAATGTAGTAAAAGCCAGCTAGTATTTCCTGGAAATCTTTCAAGTTCTTTGTCATTTTATAATTTCCTTAGAATGTTTCATTTTTATTTTTTTTTAATCTTTTTTAATGTTTATTTATTTTTGAGACAGAGAAAGACAGAGCATGAATGGGGGAGGGTCAGAGAGAGAGGGAGACACAGAATCGGAAGCAGGCTCCAGGCTCTGAGCTGTCAGCACAGAGCCTGACGCGGGGCTCGAACTCATGGACCGCTAGATCATGACCTGAGCCGAAGTCGGATGCTCAATCAACTGAGCCACCCAGGCGCCCCTAGAATGTTTCATTTTTAAGGGTAAGTCTATTATATGGATTTTAAATAGCTTTATTGAGGTCTAATTTACATTCAGTAATATATACACTCATTTTAGGGTGTATGAAATTCATAGTTCGATGAATTTTGGTAGTTGGATATAGTCATGTAAGCTCCACCAAAAATGAGAACCCAACTCTAACGGCAATCCATCCAGTCTGGAGGGTTAACTTGCTTCAAGTTAACAACCTCCTTGCTTGCTAACCTAAAGCCCTTGATCTGTAGCAGAACTAATTTATTTTCTTTGACATTTGCAGACGACTGGCCTTGGGGAATGAAGGACCAGAACTGTTCCTAGGCCACAGAGGTCAGCAAGTCTGTTTGAGGCCATCTTGGCTTTCTGATTAGCTCAGCAATTTTTTCAGCAATATATTTTTCTTCTTTAAAGTCACACAAAAGGTTTTACTGACCTCCCTTTATGCATCTGTAGATCTTGCCCTCCTTTGCAGAAAAAACAGAATACTCTTGTACAGTACCCTAGGTACCAAGGAACTAGACCTTCTTGCATGACATCCCCTGGGCACCAAGGAGCTAGAACTTCTTACACAACTTCTGAGCACTGAGATAGCTCTGTAGTTATCATTGAGTCTGCAGGTAATCAAGAAATGTCACAGACCAACCACTCCACTCCCTGAAGTGATTAAACCCCTTAAAAAAAATCCTGGGCCAGGCAGAAACCTGAGAGTTCACCTTCTCCCCAGGTGGCTGGCCTCCTGGATAAAGCTCAAATTTCTTTCCAATCAGAACTCTTGAGTATTGGCCTGTGGAGCTCCTGGAAGCCAGACTTGGGTTTCAGTGATACAACTATGCTTAGCACAAGGGTAAGAGCTACAAAAGTGGAGAACTTACTTCAGATAGCTCCCTCCTGTACTTTCTCTGCCCACATACTCCCTACCAGAAACTGTTCTGCTTTTGTTCACTCTTCACTGCGTCTGAGTTTTACAGTTGTTTTCTGTGAAAGCCCTCCGGTAGGATCTTAGAATCTATCATTCCCTAGGGTTTGTATTTTCTCTTTGTTTTAAAATTTCCTTTTTAGAAACTAGTTGTATTGAATTTTACAAAAGTATTGGCCTACGATATCTGGAAATTTTTACAAATCTGTTTCTTCATTATACGTTGTTTGAGAAGCACACCTCTAAACCAGAGGTCCTCAAAATGTGCTGTTAACTCATTTGAGGAACTCGGTATAAAGCAAGATGCAGTCCCATGCTAATTCAATAAGCCTGGAACTCTTCTATATATTTTTTCCCACCCTAGGTAATTCTGATTCACACAAACTTTGAGAATCAATCACTAAATTAATCCCAATTTAACTTTCAGAATTCTGGCTTAACCTTGTTCCATTCATTAAAGGCTACACAGTAGACAGAGTTGACTAACCAAGCTGTCTAAGGCCTATTATTGGATTAAGAATTTTTGATTATATGACAGACGTTAGTTTATCACTAACTGTGGTCTTTTCACACACTAGTTGTAATTTGGATAGCAAAATGAATAAGGACCCTGTTCTGATAGGACGTACTATCAGAAACACAGAAAACCTTTTGATATTAGCCAGTTAAATGGTCCCAAAACAGGAGGAATGTAATTTTCCTACTGGTAAAGTATAAACATTTTCTGTAAGTTACTAATATTCTCACAAATACAACTTCTCCATTTTTCTCTCAATTTAAGCTTCATGCAATGAAACATATCTGAAGTCTTACATGATGTCAGCAATAGGCCTTACCTTTTTCGATACAGTGTGCACCCCTCTTCCTTTCTTCCACCAAATGCATATCAGTTGCCTCCCTAACAGTGATTGTACTGTGTGGCCTCAGAACTAGGAGCATCAGAATCTCCTGGGAAATTCTTTGAACTGCAGATCCATGAGCCTTACCCCAAACCTGCTCAGTCAGAAACTCTGAAATGGGACATTATGAATAAGAGGACTCCCTGGTGATTCTGATGTGAGCTAGTTTGAGAACCTCTTCATTAAGGTATACCACATACTAACTCATACCACTCACCTTGTTGGTGGACCTAAAGGGGCCTAAGAATACAGCTGATAAATGCCACCCTAATTTCCCGTCTTCTCTTTCTAGTTCTCTCTACCTACACAGCCAGTGTTCCTGTCACACTTACCCATCTTGACAAGGACAACCTAATCTCCCTCCTAAAAATGTTAACACTTTAAGGAGGACAGCTAAAGAAAGCACACTTAATTAGTTAATGACCAATAAAATTTTTTTTCTTAATTCTGGGACTGGGGGTATCTGTCACGTATCTTCACATTCCGTAATAGGGGAGCAACTCCTGTGGTTCATATTTGAGACTGACCCTGGTACAGAGTACTGAAAATTTCTCCCTACAACTATGTTAATTTCAGTAGGAAAGCGTTTACTTCCCTCTACCTTCATTTTCCCCTTCCTTCCTTTAATCATTATAAAACAACTACATGGCAAGATTGAAAGGATGGATGGATAAATATTGTTGACTTAACTTCATGCCAAAGTTTAAAACAAAACTTCTTCCCTAAATTCTATTTAAAAAGAAAAAAAAAACACAAAACTGTGGTATAGCTATGATTATTCCTATAGCTACAGAGCACATGATGTCTTTTTTTAAAAGAGATTTTATTTTTAAGTGATCTCTTCACCCAAAGTTGGGCTCAAAATACTACCGTGAGGTCAGGAGTCACACGCTCTACCAACTGAGCCAGCCAGGTGCCCCAAGAGCACATAATGTCTTAAAGTGCCCTTTAGAATGATCACATCCCAGTATAAGTTCTAACATACTCTCAAATAAATCCATATAACCAGGAAACCAAGGTGATGACAAATTTTAAACTGAATGTTTACTTAGAAATTCCTAGTGCTTTTTGTGTATACATAAGCCAAGCTATCATCTCAGAAGCCAATTAACATTATACAGAGATGTTTGTATAAGCAACTGAGGCACAGATAAAAATTAAAATAATATAATTTGGAAAAAGTGAAAAAATAAAAATTACATTTATCAAGGTCTCTGCTTCCTTTTAATAGAAAAATTATTGAAAGGGCCCATCTTAACATTGACTCCAGTAACCCATGGGAAAGCTGAATTGTAATTTATTTTCCTTTCTAGTAAGTTAACTGAGAATTTCTAATCATTCAGTATATGTTTTGATTCATTAAGTATCCTGTTCAAATTTTATTTGGTCCCCCCAATCAAAGTACTAAATCCTCCTAACAACAAACACATGGAGAGATGGATGTGTTGAGGCCAGTAAATGGTTCTGGCTACATTGCTTTTGGGAGAGAAGACAGGACAAATTTTTTTGTTTGGTGTGTGTGTGTGTGTGTGTGTGTGTGTGTGTGTGTGTGTGTGTGTGAGAGAGAGAGAGAGAGAGAGAGAGAGAGAGAGAGAGAGAGAGAATCTTAAGTAGGCTGCACGCTGTCAGTGCAAGTTCGTGGCTCAGCCTCATCAACCATAAGACCATGACCTGAGCTGAAATCAAGAGGTCAACGCTTAATCAATTGAGCCACCCAGGCTCCTCAGGACAATTAAAAAAATTAATGTTTATTTATTTTTGAGAGGGAGATACAGAGAGACAGAGAGAATGAACAAGGTGGGAGGGCAGAGCGAGAGGGAGACACAGAATCTGAAGCAGTCTCAAGGCTCTGAGCTGTTTGCACAGAACCTGATGTGGGGCTCAAATCCACGACCACAAGATCATGACCTGAGCCGAAATTGGACACTTAACTGAGCCACCCAGACACCCCTGGGACAGTTTTTGATCAAAATTATTTAATAATTACCTGATCTAGTGATAAATTGGCAGGGTGCTAATTGAGTTACACCTGGAAGGCAGACACTACATGACTCAGGAGAGATTAGGTGTGGTTTCCATGCAAACCACAGAGTAGAAGTAAAATGAAAAATCCTGATGAAGGCTAAAAGTGCAATACAAATGCCATGGTAGGATATACTCAAACTCTTGTTTATTTTGGCAGAAAATGGAAAAAAATTTGGGATGCAGTAGATATAACTGTAAGCTGTAAATTTCAGCACTGTAAGAAATGTCACTCAAGTGTTTAAATCCTGAGAATGAGTGCACACATCCTCTAAATGTGTAACAGTCTCTCTCCAATCAACAGGAAATTTCAGATTTCTCATTTTCTACTGAGTGTGTTACACATCTCTGAAATGATAGTCTGGAAATCAATGGTTTGGTGAAAGGATGTCTTATCCTTGGGTTTTTCCCAAAAGTCTTTGGTACTGAGTATGAATTAGTTCGAAAAAAAAAAGTTTTCTTGCATAGGTGGATATTTATCATCTTTATGGATATATTTAGGTCCTAAAATTCTATGTATTAGCTGTATGGCACTTGAAACACTGTCAAATTCTAACTGTGTCATTGCAATTTACAGTGAGCCAACCATCAGTGGGAAGCAACCAGAGTGGCACATATGGTCTCTGTCACAACAAGTCAACTCCGCAGGACAAAAGCAGCCGGAGGTACTATGTAAATGGACAAGTATGGCTATATTCCAATAAAACTTTAATGACACTAGAGCAGAATTTCATGTAATTTCCAAGTGTCACATAATATTATCCTTCTGATTCTTAAAAACACCTAAAATGTAAAAGCTATTGTTAGTTTGTGGGCCATACACAAACAGGTGTTGAACTGGACCTGGCCTGTGGGCTATAGTCAGCTGACCTCTCAGCTAAATGTAGCATAATTTGATCCCCTAGTGATGGACACCTGAGTCATTTCTAACCTATGCCATAAGAAACACTGCTTGAATAGAGAACATTGTACATATATTTATCACCTATAAAAATATCTGTCTAGGGGCCCCTGGGTGGCCCATTTGGTTTGGTGTCTGAATGCAGCTGAGGACATGATCTTGTGGTTTGTGAGTTCAAGCCCCAAACCAGGTTCTGTGCTGACAGGTCAGAGCCTAGAGCCTGCTTCACATTCTCTCCCACCACTCACTCTCTCTGCCTTTCCCCTGCTCTTCTCTGTCTTTCTGTCACTCTCTCAAAAATCAATAAACATTAAAAAAAATACATCTGTCTAAATTTCTCAAAAGTAAACTCTTAGCTTAAAGGGTCTTTTCTTTTTTATTCTTGATAGAGATTCCAAATTGTCTTCTAATTGAAGTTGTATCAGTGTAAACTCCCAGACATACTATGAGTAAGCCTGTTCTCCAAAGCCTCATCAGCAAGTTGTGTGAAGCTTCTAGATTTTGTCAGTCTGACCGGTAAACAAAAGTGCATATAGTTTTAATTATATTTCTCTTATGAATAGAGTTGATGTTTTTTGTTTTATTGTTTAGGAGTCATTGAAAATTTTCTTTGCTGCCAACTACTAGTATCATTTTCTCACTTTTCTACTAGCTTGTTGGTCTTAATTTCTAAAAGTCTTCATACATGAGGAAGGCACAAATGGTTAACTACAATGTGGGGCACAAAACAACAGAGATTTGGTCACTTTTGTTTACTGACATAGCCCTTGCTCTTAGATAAATGGCAGATATAAATTTGTCTTTGTCTATAAATGAATTACAAAATGTTTCCTAGTCATTTGTATTTTGACTTTGCTCAAGTTGATTTTGGCTGTGCATTATTTTCATGTATGTGGTTGAATTCATCAATCTTTTACAGTTTCTAGATTTTTTTAAAATTTTTTTTTAACGTTTATTTATTTTTGGGACAGAGAGAGACAGAGCATGAATGGGGGAGGGGCAGAGAGAGAGGGAGATACAGAATCGGTAGCAGGCTCCAGGCTCTGAGCCATCAGCCCAGAGCCCGACGTGGGGCTTGAACTCACGGACCGCGAGATCGTGACCTGAGCTGATGTCAGACGCTTAACCGACTGAGCCACCCAGGTGCCCCTACAGCTTCTAGATTTTGAGAAGAATTTAGTAAGACCTTCTCTACTCCAAGCTTATAATGTAGTTCTTCCCTATTTTCTTCCTATAGTTGTATATATTTTTTCTTAAATCTTGAAAGCATTGGGGCTTTTTTTCTTGATACGTGGCAACAGAGGTGGATTCAACTTTTTTTTCACACTGACATTTTTATTAACACCAACTGTTTTTTAATTATTATTATTTTTAAAACAATAGCACAAAAATGTTTCAAGGAAGCAGTCTCACAATCTGATGAGCTTCTGAAATACAGTTAAGCCACACCAAATATGAATTCCTGTTAATAACACAAAAAATATTTTTAAAAAGAAAAAGAAAAGGAAAAAAGGAAGAAAAGAGGTAGGGCCAGAAAAATGGAATGAGGTTTAGAGTTAAAACTCACTGGATTAGTTAGGTGAGGCTTGCTAGTAGGATACACTGTTAAAGCGAAGAGTGGCATACAGGCTTACAGTTTTTGTTGTTTTATTTTAATTTTTTTAACATTTGTTTATTATTGAGAGACAGAGAGACACAGAGTGTGAGCAGGGGAGGGGGCAGAGAGAGGGGGAGACACAGAACCCGAAGCAGGCTCCAGCTCTGAGCTGTCAGCACAGAGCCTGACACGGAGCCCAAACTCACAAACTGTGAGATCATCACGTGAGCTGAAGTCGGTCACCTAACCAGCTGAGCCATCCAGGAGCCCCCAGTTTTTGTTGTTTTTACCAGTTACCACTAACATGCGGCCCCTGCAGCAGTTAACAGGGACTTCTTACATGTCCAGAAGGAACCAGGAGAAGCCAGCGTTGATACTGTCAGAAAGAGGCTTAACGGTTGGCCTGTCAGACAACTAAGACCATTGTTAGCACAGTAACTCCTTCAGGATGGCCTGGCTGAAAACCCTTTCATCGCTATGTCTCACCACTTGTATTGCACATTCCATCTCTTCCCTTACTACCTTCCTACTTCCACTATGAAATGCCTCCTTTGCTTGCTGTTTACATATATGAAAGCTATTAATATTTGCACATTAATAGTATACTCTAGTACTTAACTGAACTTGATAGTGTCATAATTTTAGTTACCCTTAAATGTTTAAGGTATGTGTATTATATATATCATCTAAAAAAGAGTGATTCTTTACCACTTTTTTTAATGTTTATTTATTTATTTTGAGAAAGAGCATGCGTGCGCACATGTGTGCAGAGGGGCAAAGAGAGAGAGAAGCCCAAGAAGGTTCCACGCTGTCAATACAGAGCCTGACACAGGGCTCATTCTCACAAATCGTGCGATCATGACCTGAGCCAAGATCAAGAGTGCCTCTGTATGCCACTTTTTAAAGAATAACATCATGTGGTTATAATTCACTTATAAAATTCACTCTTAACACTGCCTCTTAAAATTTGTTAAGATATGTTCACTTATCTAATTATACATGCAGTAAATGCTAAAAAGTGTTACAAGAGGGCTTCCCTTTTTTGTTCCTATCTTTAGTCAGGAATGAGTGTAATATTCCACTGGGTTTGATGCTGACTTTGAGTTGAAATAGATGTAGTTTTATAATGTTAAGAAATTATTTATGTATTCTCATCATAAATAGTTAAATTTGGCAAATGTCTTAAGCATCTGTGAACACGATCATGACTTGACTCCCAGATATTATAATCAACGTATACATTATTTTTCCCGTATTCTACTTTTCAGCTACCGCCCCACCCCCCAATATCATCCTGATGAAGCTTGTGTTGCATATGACCTCACATGGTGGCCTCTGTGGTCATCTTAGCTGCTTTTGGCATTTTGATTCAGCATATTATAGCTGCCGCCTACTTTCACTCAAAAAGGAGTTCACTCAAAAAGGAGTTTTCTCTTTCATCTTTATGGTATAGTGTGATGTCCAGGAGGAAAAGGACATTGATGTCTCATTCCACCATGCTTATGTAGGGACTAAATCCTTTCTAAAATAGAACCACTGCTAGAGAAAAGTTGTTCAACCAAACCCCTTTTCCTCGAGTGGACACTGAACACTGTCCAGTTATCCTCCTGTTTTTTTCTAGTAGGAAAGATGTCCTGTTACCCACAACAGGTCACATCCCTTTCTCATTGTCCATAAATAATAAAAGAGCTTAACTTTTATTGCTCTCTTGCTACCCATTCTTAATATTTCCTAATACTTCTTAATACTTCCTGAGCACCACCTTACTCTATCTCCCTAGGACACTTGTAAGGAAGGCACCAGGGAAGCAGGGGGAGAAGAGTGGGTAAGAAGTGGACTCTAAAGTGGGACAGCTGTGTTTGAACCTCACCTTTACATCCTATTTTGCCTTTCCCTTACAGTTTCTGCAGACATAAATGAAGGCTGATGATAGAACCTACTTACAGGTTGTGAAGAGTAGACGAGAGAATAGATTAGTACCTGTGACACAACAGAATGGGATGCTGTGAGATACAGCAGACTAGCACCCAAAGCAAGCTGTCACCAAATGTTTACTGTTGCTATCCTAACTTTCCAAATGTGAACAGAGTTAAAGGACATACCCAAGGTTCTGTGGTTGCTAAGTGAAGGGAAGCAACTAAGTAGAGCTGTGATTCAAATCAAGCAAGTCATTCTCCAAAGCCTCTGCTCTTTTTATATGCTGTATTAGTTTGCTATGGCCACCATAACAAAATGCCACAAATCAGGTGGCTTAAACAGAAATGTATTGATCCCCCCCACACACACACACAATCTCTATCCATCTCTCTGTTCTTGACTTAACTCTCACAAAGTCCTGTGAGTGAGGTCCTATTATTATACCTATTTTATGGATAAAGAAACTGAGTCACATGTGGGTGAACATTCTATCATTCTCTCCCATCCTCATGCCCTTGCTCTTTAATGTGTGGTCTTGCACTTCATGGAGCCAAGATAAACCATCACGTAAGATTCCATCAGGTCCTCACCTGCACCTATGAATAATCTCCTCTTCCATTTCTATCCTTGCCAGAGAGAGAACATCTTGACCCAACTTGGTGGGGATTGTGTTTTGAAAATCACCCTGTCTCTTTTTTCTTTTTTTTTTTAACCATCAATAAATAATCATAGAATTAAATATGTAAAACTTAACCTAAGTGCTATGAAAAGATAGGGGGTTTTGACAGAAATAACAAGACAGTGGCTAAAGAGCTATAAGAAAGGCAGTGGCACTAAATTAAGTCGGAGAGCCCTGCATTGCATGGTTAAGAGGGTCTATTTTATCCTCACTATAATGGGAAACCATTGCAGGGAGTGGCATGAGCCAGTTTACATGGAGACAGATAATTATAACCATATGGTAAATGCTATAATTGAGCCGAATATTGTGAGAACACAGAGGAAATGCAACAGCTCTGCAAGTGGAGTCAGGAAGGTTACAGAAAACATTTGATTTGACAAATAAAGGGTCAGTTGAGTTTTCCTCAAAGATGACTAGTACTTAATTACATGATTTGCCTCTTTTGCAGCCATAGGGTGCTATTTGTATATAAATCCATATTAGACAAGCTACCTGGGGCCTTAAATTCAGATTTTATTTGCCGCATACACTTAAAAAAAGAATAAACTCAATCACAATAATGATATGGAAGTCTTATTTCAAGCAGAATCTGAGGCTTAAACAAATAATAAACAAAATTTAAACCAAGCTGGGATCAGCGCCCAGAAAACAGTCACATTAAGGCAAACTAGTGAACATAAGAAGAATAAAGTGATGGCAACAAAGCTGGTGAAACAACAGAAGTAGATTAAGAGGGGGCCAGGTGTGGATGACAGAACCCAGGACAGGCACCAGAGTTCCATTTGTGGCTTTGCCACTTCCTTGTGATTCTGACATTACTGAATTTCCCCTGGTTCCATTTCCTCAGCTGGGAAATAAGCAGGTGAGTCTGGGGATTTGTCCCAGGGACTTTCAACATTCAAAGTGTTTCTGAGTCAATGACAGGTGAAGCAGAAAGGCCTCTCCTCACGATGACCTACTAATTTGTGATAAGGCAAACTGGAAAAGGAAAATGGGGGGTTGAGTGCTTCTTCTCAGTTACTCATAGGCATCTAGGCTTCTTTTATCCACCCCCCTCACTCCTGTCCTACACAGGACAGGTGGGAGAAGTCATGGGAGATTAAAACATCAGCACAAATGTATATAGAAAGCTGATCTTCACTTCTGTCCTCTAACACTAGAAAGATAAGTCGACCCCAAGCCTTGTTATCTCATGTGGAGACTTTCTGTGCTGTCCCACAACTTGCCTTGGAGACAAACTCACCCATTTTCTTTGTCTGACCCATGAGTGGGTTTGGGGGCAAGAGCTGTGATAGAGACTATGAGGGCATTCCCCTCTTTTTGGTCAGAGGCAGCTCAGGAAGAAGTGCAGCTCCAATAGTATGTGGTGTGTGTGGTGTGGGGGGTGTGGGGGACTGGGGGGGGTGGTTCCTGTTCAGCTCTCTGAATTGGTCTGGGGCCCAAACTCTAATCATGAACTTTTGGCTGACTAGAAACTGTAGTGCCTCTCTCTCTTTCAGGGGCCTTGTGAAGACCACTGATAGGCAATAAATGTGATGTGGATATTCCAACATTCTCTGCCTAAATGACATTCTAAATGCACCGCTGGATTATAAACCTGGCATCACTGGCAAGAACAGCATCAATAAGTCCAATATTTCTAATCTTTTCCCCTTGGAAATCAACCTTTTCACATTCCTCAGGTTGTTTGCACTTGGCATAATTCCTACAAATATCCAATTCTTTTTCACTATATTAAAGATCTAAGTCAGTTAAATGACTAGAAAAAGAAATAGAACAAGCTATGGTCGCTGGTGAGTTACCATGGAAACCAAATCCAGACTGGAATCCACTTCCAGTATCCCTTGGGTTGGTTACTCATAGACTCAATCTGCATTGAGGCATCAAAAAGGTAAAGAAAAATCAGAAGATAGTCAACCTTCAATGATCTTCATTACCATATATATATATATATATATATATATATATACACACACACATATATAAATAGATATTTCCTATGTAATGCTAAATCATCTTTAGATAAAGTTTTCATGCATCTGTAAGCCCCATTCTTCAATTAATTTATGTGTGACGAGACAATTAAAAAAACCTTTTATACTCTAACTATGCAAAATTGTAAATTTCACAGAGCATATTAGCAAGCCATGTTTTTACAGTCTGATTCCTAAAATTTCTGTACCATTGTCCCATTGCAATGTTGTGATTTGTAATATACATTAATTTGGTCATTTAGATGACCAAAACACATTTCTCCTATATACATTTCCCCTTTGCTCAGTTTCTGTCTCACAGCTCCCTACAAGATTGGAATTCCCTAAGTGTTGAGAATAATAAAGGTGTCTTCTGTTTTGTTAATGAGCTGACTTTTAGAAACTCTCAAGGATGGGGACTAGTTATAAGAACCAACCTTGTGATCAGTGGGTTGCAATTTATAGTCTCACTTGCAGATATTCAGGGATGAGAAAAGGATAGGAGATTAAGTTCAACTGCCAACAGCCAATGATTTAATCAATTGTATCTGTGTAATGAAGCCTCCATAAAAATTCAAAAGAACAGGGCAGAGTTTGGAGCATTTCTGGGTTGGTGAACACATGGAGGTTGGGGAGAATGGCAGGCTTGGAGAGGAAATGTGCTGTTCCTGAGTTACATGCTTTTAAAAAAATTTTTTTTAAGTTTATTTTTGAGAGAGAGAGAGAGAAAAAACGTGCGTGCATGAGCAGGCAAGCGAGCAGAGGAGGGGCAGAGAGAGGAGACACAGAATTTGAACCAGGCTCCAGGCTCTGAGCTGCCAGCACAGAGCTGGATGTGGGGCTGAAACCCAGAAAACGTGAGCTCATTACCTGAGCTGAAGTCAGACAAACAACCAACTGAGCCACCAAGGCACCCCAAGTTACATCCTTTTATAGTAAACTGGTGATCTAGTAAGTAAAATATTTCTCTGAATTCTGTGAGCCACTCTAGCAAATTAGTTAATATGAGGAAGAGGTTCTGGGAACTTCAGCTTTAGAACCAGTTGTTAGTCAGAAGTATAGGTAACCCTGACTTGAGACTGCTGTCTTAAGTCCAAAGATGGGGTCATGGGAACTTCCAATCTGGTGAGAAGCAACTGGCATCTGAAGTGGAGAGTGAGTGTAATGGAGACAGTCTTGCAGGACTGCACCCTTAACCTGGGGAATCTGAGGCTATCTATAGGAAGATAGTGCCAGAATGAAGTACACTTGAGTTGATTGGGTGAATTGCTTAGTTGTATGTATGGGAACCTCCTCCCCCCACCATACACACATTGGTCTCAGTATACCTATTTATGCACCAACACAGGTTTCAAGGGTTTGTACAATATGTAAAATGCTCCAAGGAACATAGTTCTGCAGCTGGTCTGTTCTCATAAACTTTACCGTTAAATGGTTAAGAAAATGTAGTGTAGATCCTGCAATGAGTTTGAAAATCCTACCTTATGTCATCTTCAATTTAAAACAGAAAACCTCTTTTTCCATCCCTTCCTATTGTACAGGAAGACTGTATTAGGAGCTACTTCACGTTTTAGTTCCTGTGGAAACATAGGACAAATTCCTCTTATGTCATTGCTTCTGGTGTTGTACTATGTCTGTGCTGCCAGCTCATCGTAGGGAAAGTTCATGGTGGAAGAATTCAGGTAATATGTTTCCTTTCTGTACACTATCTTATGCATTTGATGCTTCTGTAATAGCAAGTGGTGAACCAACAACTCTATTTTGGCTTCCCCTAAGACCCCCTTTGTGGGTTCAAACTTAATAGAGGTTACCTCATGGGAAATTGATGACATTAGAATAATGGATTTGATTCCAAGAAAACACTTGTACTCTGGGGCAAAACAACTACAGATCATTTTGCTGCTCTTTCTCAGCCTTACTATGTAAGAATTGAGCTAGTAACTCTTCCCGTGGAGATGGACTAATATTTCAGAAATCTTCCTTTAACAATTCCTCTCAGGATACCAAGTATGAAAAGAACTACATCCACAAGATGAGAAAGTTTCAAGTATCTGGCTACACGTGTATAAATAATCATTTGAACCTATAAGCAAGGCAACATCACTCAGAGTTCTGGAATGCGAGCTCCAGTAGGGGGAAAATGAAGTTCAGTTGGCATTGCACTTGCTACAAAAACCACAATCTCTCACATGGAACAGTCCTCATGTACATCAACAGGGAAAGACAAGCACAGCTTCAGATCTCTTTAAATCACAGTAGAAAGATCATTGGAATATTAGTGTTCGTGCTAAGAGGCACCTCAGGCTTTCCTCAGCAAAATCCCTCTTATTTCATAGATTTTATTTAGTTAAGTAATTTGTTTAAAGACTCTCATGGAGCCAGTGAGAAAATCAAGATGAGGAACCATTTCTATGTTCATAATATTCCCTTCTCCCCAAAAAACTAAATTCTCATGTCTCAGATTATGCATGGATTTAAATTGAGTCACCTCATAGCATGTATGCTTAGATGCTCTAACTAATGATCTCTCCTGATTGACAACAACTACACAGAACATTCCTTCAAGAGCTGCCAACTCAATCCATTTATCACAAGATTATATATTTAGAACCTAAGGCTTAAACCCCCTCCCCTCATTACCTAAAACTGCTTCTTTTGTTCTTTCAGTCTAATCTCTTGTCTGATATTAAGACCATCTGGGATTTTTGTTTTTTTGTTTTTTCTCTATCAGTATTCTGGATTGCCAGAATTTAGGGGATTCAGATTCTAGTCTTGGCATTGTTACTCTGGAGGCCATCTTGGGCAGACTATTTATTCTGCCTATAATTCTATTTCCTTATTTAAATATAGTAATATTTGGGTTTAGTCCGAGGTTCTTTATTTGGAATTTAGTCTCCAAATTCAGGAAGCATGTGAAAAAGTCTATGTTCAATTTCAGGTGCATATATTGTGAGCAATATAGTGTTGAAAGGATTCCTAAATTTGATCAGTTAAGAATTCCTGAGCTAAAGGATTTCTGCAGTCTATCCAAACTGCTAAGATTCTACAAACTACATGATATGGTAAATGACATCTCAATATCCCTACAGACTCCATTTATTTATCTATTGTTCTTTCTAATTGGTCTTCAGTTTCCTTAAAGCCTAAGGGATTAGGAATAATATTTCCTAAGTACTATCTACTTGTTACAGATTTAAAAAAAAACAACTGCAATCACCTTTCCTGTAGCCTATCTCCATAGTTGCCTCCTTGAGCTGCTGCCTAATTTCCTACTGCCTGAGCCCTCAGATAATCACATTCTAATTGCATTTCTGACTGCCTCTACCACCTGCTATTGGTATGAAGCTGGAGACAGAAATGCATGGAAACAGAAGATACCAAAAGAAGAATCTCATTAAAGTTGGGCACTAAATGTCTCAACCACAGAAATTATGTCCAAAGCCAGGGACAAATAAAAATCATAATAGAAGTAAGTATCAATGTCATATAGCAGGGATCAGGAAGTAAGTAAATCCAGGGTTTGAAATGGGTGGTGGCAAGTGATTCAGATTATGAGTGTTAGGATAACAAAGGCTTGTTTTTAATTTTTGTTGTCTGTATCCCTCAAGGAGAGATATAAGCCTCACTTGAATCCTAGTGAGAAGACTCAATGACAAGCTCTGGTCTTTTTCCATCTACATTGTGGATCAATAGTACCAACTGTTACCACAACTGCTTCTACTACTAGGTCTGTACCGGGTCCTGACTTCATGCCTTGCATTTCACTAAGAGCCTTTTATATATCACTCATTTCATCTTCACAGCAACCTCGAGGTTTGTACCACAATCTTCATTTTATAAATGAGGTAGTAAGCTGAGGGAGGGACTGACTTGCCCAAGAACTCTAGCTCCTAACTTGGGAGTCAGGTTCAACCTCAATGCCCACTTCTCAAATGTGTTGAAAAAAGGCATTTGACTCATATCCGTTTCCTAGGACTGCAGTAGTCATTACTACTAAAACAATAGAAATTTATTTTCTCACAGTTCCAGAGGTTACAAGTCCAAACTCAAGGTGTTATCAGGGCCATGCTCCCCCTGAAGGCTCTAGGGAAAAACGATTCTTGTCTCTTCCTAGTTTCCAGTGGCTGTAGACAATTGTTGGCATTCTTTGGTTTATGGCTACACTACTCCAATCTCTGCCACCATCTTCACATGCCATTTCTCTCTTAGTATCTCAGTATGTCCTCTCCTCTTCCTATCAGGACATCAGTCATTGGATTTAGGGGGTCATCCTAATACCATAATGACTTCAATTTATCTTAATCAATTAGATAGGGAAAGTCCCTATTTTCAAATAAGGTCATATTCTGAGCTTCTGGGTGGACATGAATTTTGAAGGGGACATTATTTAACCTATTACCACACCTTTGTAGATATCTACATGTATTGTACATCATTATAATAATTTTCAAAGATCATCCATAAAGCAATGTATTTCATTCTGAACTACTGCATAATGGTACCATTATTGTAGGAGAATTCTATACTCCTTGACTTACTTACTATATTGTTATAAGCATCATTGTCCTCTTACTATGTGTGATACTACTTTCTCCAGGAAATAGCTTTCTGAGGTAGATCTGGCTATGGTCAGTGTATCAATTTGCAGTTCAACTTCAAAGCTCTGAAAAACCTTTAAAGCTCAGGATTACAAATTTAATGCTGCATTTGATTTACTCTGAGGAAAGATTTCCATATTTAATAAAAAATAAATAAAGGCTCATATGTGTTCAAGAATAAAAAGCCAACAAATAGGTCTGGTCAGTTTTGGTTTCTGATTCAGATCAAAACCAGATAATTTCAATAATACGAGTCGTGTGCTGTCACCCCACCAATACTGAAATTGCACAAAAATAACCATGTGTTGTATGGTTCTTTCAAACGCTTACTGTCTTGCCAGGATGTGTGTTAGGAGGACAGGAAAGTGACAACGCACTTCTGAACAGAGATGAGGGAAGGAGTAAGAATAGGTCTCCAACATGGTATTAAATGGAAAATAACCACTGCTTTTTCTACCTCTCCCTACTGAACTTGTTTCTCTCAAAGTCAATCTTTGCTACTCAAAAGTCAACATCATTGGTTTGAGAGACAGGACAGTGGATATATTGTGAAATAGTGAAGTTATGTCAAGAAAGAATATTAATTCCATCTTTTAATTTTAACATTAAAAGAAGGCACTTGACTACATAGAAGGAAAGATTAGAATCCTGAATATCTCATTTCAAGACTTGGGTGATCTTTTTAGTGGTGAAGATGTAACAATGCCAGAAAAAGAGGAGTCCCTAAAAACATTAAATGTTTTGTGTCCTGCCCCATGAGTCCATGCTCGAGTTCAAGGTTAGCTGTTAATGGTTACCATTTTTTTTTATTTTCTTTAATGTTTATTTATTTTTGAGACAGAGAGATACAGAGCATGAACGAGGGAGGGTCAGACAGAGGGAGACACAGAATCCGAAACAGGCTCCAGGCTCTGAGCTGTCAGCACAGAACCCAACGCGAGGCTCGAACTCACGGACCACGAGATCATGACCTGAGCCGAAGTCGGACGCTTAACCAACTGAGCCACCCAGGTGCCCCAATGGTTACCATTTTTAAACAGTAGGACACTCTGTGAATTTTCATGTGTGTTAGCTGAGTATCTAGAGCTGCTGGATAAGCACTGGAAAACAGGCCCAAGGGAATTGATGCTATTCTTTAATATCATTCTTTGTTGCATGTATCCTAACATATAGATTTGAGATATTACACGCCACAGGTTTGGTGTAGGACACAGTTTAGTAACAACTTATTATATCTTGTGGGAGTATGGGGTGCAGGGCTGCTAGGACCTAGACTGGGTCCAAGTAAGATAAAAGGCTAAGGAGGAAGGGAGCAAGAGGCAGGGTGTTGTCAGGAAAAAATTGTTCAATGGGGCGGGGGTTGGAGGGAAGGGAATGGGAACTAAACTTATACCCAATATCTAAGAATGAGGCAAATGCCTTTTAAATCCAAAGGCCTGAAGGAGGGAGATGTAGATGAAACAAAAATAGGTCACAAGATCTGAGTACAGGGCACTCAGAATGCAAAGCAATATATGATAGCCATTGGAAGATTCTCCTATATTCCAGGGCACAGCTTTCAGTACTGTATAGACATGGCTGTCCCTTTGACTATGGGGATGAGGTAGCTAGAAAAGGGCCCAAGTCTGCTTAGATGCATTCTTACAGTCTCATCTCTTTTCAAAGGACTTTCACTCACTGGTTATCTGATATGACTATCACATCTTTGGTAACTTGTGTATGGCACGAAGAACTACATCCACTTTTACACAGGAAATATAAGGTGCAATTGGTTTTTAATTTAACTCAATAAAAATTGCCAATTTACCTCTATGTACTAGTGTTGGGTAGATTGTGAATAAAAAACAAACCAGGCTCTCATCGACTATTACTGTTACTATTGAGGTCACCTGGTTAGTTGGCAAGATGTATAGAAATGATCCCATCTTTAGATTCACACTTATGTTTTCATTACATCCTATTTTCTCTTAATTGGAAACACAATTCTCAAAACTACTTGATGAGAAAAGTATTAACTACACCATTAGCTTGATCAGTTTCTGTATTAACTGTTTAACAAGAGGCGTGAAGAATACCTTCGAGATAAAAAAAGATATTACAGGTTTAATTCAACTATTTCCTATAGAGTGTGTTATGATTGGTATATATCCAGGGTAGAAAACAAAGCAAAAGTGTCATTTAATTTATCTATTTAAAATATTTATTGAAAAATTACTCTTATATCCAAGTGTGGAAGTTATGATGAGTAGGCATGGCCCTGCCATCCCATATTTTTAACTAGTGGGAGAAATATTAAAAAGTAAATCCTTCTACTTTGGAAGTTGATAATAACCATACTTATCAAAACACCTAACTATGGACACATGTTACTTTTATAATAAAAAAAGAAAATGAATTAGGTATGCTGGCTAGGGCAGTCACCACATGAGAAAACAATCATAGTTTAGAAGAGCCTACAAGATACAATTACAGGATTATGTGCAGAACACTGCATGAACTTGCATTTTGATTTCATGTCATAACACCATGACTGAAGCCTTCAATGTCAGAGTCAAATTTAGATCTCCCACTTAGAGATTATGATAATCAGAATCTTCTGTCACTGAATCCCAGAGTATTTGAAATACTTTGCACTCCAACAGTGAAGCGACAATATGAAAAAACAGTATGAATATTATTTCTCTCTTTTCTAAGGAAGTTTAAATTTTTCCTCCTAGGAAAAATTGTTGATTTTTTAAAAAATCAACAGGATGCATTACATTTCATCCAAAACTGCTATACACTTTTCTTACATGTTTAAGAAAGATGCAATCCAACACCTAGGTAGGCAAGGAGGAAGAGATAGCAGCACGTGCATATAAAGCTCACCTCTGCTGTAAGTAACCTTTCACACGTCTTATAAAATGGAATGTACAACCATGCACTTTCTTTAGTTGTGAGAGTTAATGAGTAATAGAAAATTCCTGACAGAGTGTGGCAGAGCATAGGTACTCAACGAATATTCCAAGAGGAATTTAACATTCTGTATGGTGTGAGGTAGTAATTAAGCTTGCTTTTCTAAATGCAGACTAACATTCCCAAATTCAGTCATGAGTCATACACTTTCTCCACTGATTTTTTTTCTCAATTCAAAGTTTTAACTTACGAAAGTAAAATATAATCAACGTGAGAACTTCAAATAATCCAACAAAGAAAAATTTGTCACTTTCCCCAAAGGATTTCTACACCTGTCCCCTAGAGTTTTTTTATATGTGTTTAAATAGATTAAATTATAATACTATGCACATGTGTATACATGCACACATAAATTCTTCTTTCATACATTGGATTGAATTTTATTCACAATTCTGTGACTTGCTTCTGTCACTCAATAATGTACCTTGAAAATCTTCAGGTGGCAGTATGTACAGGTTCACATTACCCTTCTTAACATCTGCTAATATGTCTATGTGGGTGCATATATTTATAAGTTTTTTAAGTAACCTGTATTTATTATAAAATTCCAAACAGTACTGAAAGTTGTTAAGTGAAAACCAAAGGCCCTTGAAACTCCATACTCCCAATTCCATACCCAGAACTAAGTGCTCCAAATAACCATTTCAAACTATCCAAGTGTTGACAAAGACGTGGAGAAAAGGGAACCTTTGTGCACTGCTGGTGGAAGGTAAATTGGTGCAACCACATTGGGAAACAGTATAAAGTTTCCTCTAAAAAATTAAAAATAGAAATACCATCCAATCCAGAAGTTTCACTACTATTTTCCCAAAGAAAATAAAAACACTAACTCAAAAATATCTATGCATCCCCAAATTCATTGCAGCATTATTCACAATAGCCAATATATGCAAACAACCTCCTAAGTGTCCATTTATGTAAGAATGGATAAAGAGGAGGTGAGATACATACACACTCATTTATTTGTATATATAAAGTTATATACACACACAGACACACATACACAAAGTGAAATATTTAGCCATAAAAAAGAATGAAATCTTGCCATTTGTGACAACATGGATGGATCTCAAGGGCATTAAGCTATGTGAAATAACAGAGAAAGACAAATATTGTGTTTTGGCTTTTATGTGTGGAATCTAAAAAAAAAGTCTCAGAGATAAAGAGAATGGACAGTATCTTTATGACCTTCAGAAAGGTAGGAATTTGTTTAACAAAACACCAAAGTGCAAACTTCAAAGGAAAAGATTAACAAAATACATTTATCTATCAAAAATTCTGAGTTCTGATCATCAAAATCAATGTAAAGAAAGTAAAATGAGAATTACACACTGGAAGATGATAGTTTTTAATGCTTATAAAAGGTAAAGGATTAATCAATATAAAAATAAAAATATAGAGAATTCCTATAATCTACACAAGGAAGAATAACCAAAAAATTGAGGAAAAGCTTTAAGAGACAATTCATAGGAAGGAAATCTAAACAACCAATAAAAGATGCCCAACCTGATTAGTAATCTCAGAAATGAAAATTACAACCACAATGACAGATCATGTTTTTGTATGGGTGAGCATTAACCAGAGCACTTATATAGTATTTCTGGTGCATACAAATTGGTATAACCAGTTTGAAAAAGAATTGGGCATTATTCTGCAAAACAACAAAAACAACAAAAACAACAACAAAATAGCCATTTATTTAAAAATTCATCTTAAATATGGCATACTGAATTCTCCTATTTACATGGGCCTCTCTTCAATTTCTATTTCCATGCCATATTGTTTTGATCACTCTGGAGTGAATTATGTTTTTAAAGATTTTTTTTGTTGTAGAGTGAAATATGTTTTCATAAGTGAGAAGGCATTCCTTCCCTTTAGTATTCTTCTCTTTTAAAACTTTCTCAGGTAAAATTTGAAATTTGCTTTTCCAGGTGTACTTTAAGATCAATTTGTCAAGCTCTCCAAAACCAATGAAAAAAGAGAAAAGTTTGAATATGACTGCTTTGAATTTATACATTGAATCAGAGAATAATTTAAGTTTAAAAAATAATGAGTATTCATATGAAGAAGCATGCCATATTTTTTAATTAATTTAAATCTTTCTATGTCCTTTGTAATATTTTGGATTGTAAATTTACTGCTATATTTGCTTTAGATATTTAATAACTTGTATTGCTTTTGTGAAAGCAAACATTTTATCCACTGCATTTTAACACTTTATTGAGATATAACTGAATTAAACTAAATTGCACATATTTAAAATGTGCAGTTGATACATTTTGACATATATCTACACATGTCAAATCACTACCACAAATGAGATAGCATATAAAAAAATTGTACCTCTTTGTAATCTCTCACTCTTTTTTATATCCTCCAATATGCTTGTGTTCACTATGCATCAGTTTGGATTTTCTAGCAATTTATATAAATGGAATCATACCATATATATATTTATTTTTTTCTCTGACTTATTTTACTCAGCATGGTTATTTTGAAACTAATCCATTTTGTTTGGAAGTTTCTTAAATTGAATATACACCTACAATACGACCCACAAAATACAAGTAAGAATTTATCCAAGAGAAACAAAAGGATGTGCCCCAAAACTTGTTGTTGATTCACTTTGGAACTGTTTTGTTTAGAATTTTTGCAGTTATATTCATAAAGTAAGTTGTTATTCAGTTTTCTTATAATGTTTTTGTCTGGTTGAGGTATTACTGTTCATCATATGAGTAACAAGGTATTTATTCCTATTCATTATTGAAAAGTTTGTGTATGATTAACTATATTTTTTGCATTTTAAATGGGGGAAGGTGATGGAGAGATACAAGCTTCCAGTTATTGAATTATTAAGTCATGGGAATAAGAGGCACAGCATAAGAAATATAGTCAATGATATTCTAGTAGTGATTTATGGGGACAGAAGGTAGCTACACTTGTGGTGAACATAGCATAATATATAAACTTGTCAAATCACTATGTTGTACATGTGAAATTAATGTAATATTGTGTGTCAATTATACTCAAAAAAAATTTTTTTAGTATGATGCAGTATATTTCTTCTTTCTTTCGTAGAATTTATCACATAAGTCATGTTTGCCAGAAACTTCCACTGTGTTCAAAGAATAAATTCTAATTATTTAACAGTTATAGGAACATATAGGTTATTTTTTTCTGTATGAGCTTTGGTACTTTGTGTCCTTCAAAATTTGACCATTTTATCTTACTTAAAGAATATATTATGATAAAGTTATTAATATTTCCCTAATATCCTTTTTAATATCTTCCAGGATCTCTAGCAACATCACCTCTCTCACTCCTAATAATGTTAAGTCTTTTCCTCTCTTTTACAATTTACCAACCTAGCCCTAAGTTTATCCATTTCATTTATCTCAAATAATTAGTTTTTGGTTATATTGATTCTTTTGAACTTTTTTTCTGTTTTCTTGATCATTTATTTATGTTCTGATCTTTATTATTTCTCTTCTCTTTATACTGGGTTTGATTTACTCTTTTTGTAAATTCTTTCTAATAGAAGTAAGACTCATTAATTTAGGGCCATTTTTAAAAATCTAATATGGATATTTTAGTGCTATAAATTTTCTTCTAAGCACTTCTTTAGCCACATCCCAACCATTCTGATATATTGTTTTTTCTTATTTAGTTCAAAATAATTTGTAATTTTCCATTTGATTTTTTCTTTGACCAATGTGGTATTCATAAACGTTATCCAATTTTAGAATATTCAGGGTTCTTCCAGAGTTATTTTTCTTATTTAGGTCTAATGTATTTCCATTGTGTTCACAAAATCCTTTTTAAATTAATTGAGACTTGTTCTATGTTCTATAAACTTGTCTGTTTTTCTTGCAGCTCTTTTCATGAATACTTGATTCATGTATTTTGAAGCTCTGTTTTTAGATGAATATCTGAGATTGCTATGTCTTCACAACATAACAATCATCTTTATCATTATGATATCCTCCATTTTGTCCCTTCTAACATTCTTTAGGTTTATTTATTTTGAGAGAGAGGAAGATAGAGAATGAGTGTGCATGAGTGGGGGAGGGGCAGAGAGAGAGGCAAAGAGAGAATACCAAGTAGGCTCTACACTGTCAGCATGAAGCCTGATGTGGGACTTAAACTCACAAACTAGGAAATCCTGACCTGAGTCAAAACCAAAAGTTGGGTGCTTAACCAACTGAGCCACTTTGGTCTTAAATCAAGTTTACCTTCTATTAACATACCCACTCCAGTTCTGTTTTACTGAGTGGTATATCTTTTTTTTTTTTTTTTCATTTTGAATTTTTTCTTTTCTATTTCATGTATCTATGTTCCAATCTTTAATATTTTCCTTTTTATGGTATTTTATTGTAGGTATGTCTTTTTCCTTCCTTTAACTTCTCATATATTTATATATGTTTTTTTATTTGAAGTGTGCTTCCTATAGGTAGCATACAGGTGGATCATGCTTTTTTATTCAGTCTGAAAATCTTTGCCTCAGGTTATGTAGTCCAGTTACATTTAATGTTATTACTGATATGGTTGAGTTTAAATCTACCATATTGCTATTTGTTTTCTCTTTGTTCCTTACTTCATTCCCTTGTGGTATCTTCTACTTTAATAATTTTTATTATTCCTTTTTAAAAAAATTATGATAAAATACTCATGTCATATAATCTACAACCTAAGCAGTTTTAAGTATAAATTTTTATGGGGTTGCAAATATTCACATTGTCATGCAATAATCTCTAGAACTTTTTCACCTCATAACTGAACTGAAAAATGGGCAAATCTCTCACCGCTGTTGTTTAACATAGTGTTGGAAGTTCTAGCATCATAATCAGACAACAAAAGGAAATCAAAGGCATCAAAATTGGCAAAGATGAAGTCGAGCTTTTGCTTTTTGCAGAAGACATGATATTATACATGGAAAATCCGATAGACTCCACCAAAAGTGTGCTAGAACTGATACATGAATTCAGCAAAGTCGCAGGATACAAAATCAACGTACAGAAATTAGTTGCATTCTTATACACTAACAATGAAGCAACAGAAAGACAGATAAAGAAACTGATCCCATTCACAATTGCACCAAAAAGCATAAAATACCTAGGGATAAATCTAACCAAAGTTGTAAAAGATCTGTATGCTGAAAACTATAGAAAGCTTATGAAGGTAATTGAAGAAGATATAAAGAAATGGAAAGACATTCCCTGCTCATGGATTGGAAGAATAAATATTGTCAAAATGTCAATAGTACCCAAAGCCATCCACACATTCAATGCAATCCCAATCAAAATTGCACCAGCATTCTTCTCAAAACTAGAACAAGCAATTCTAAAATTCATATGGAACCACAAAAGGCCCCGAATAGCCAAAGTAATTTTGAAGAAGAAGACCAAAGCAGAAGGCATCACAATCCCAGACTTTAGCCTCTACTACAAAGCTGTCATCATTAAGACAGCATGGTATTGGCACAAAAACAGACACATAGACCAATGGAATAGAATAGAAAACCCAGAACTAGACCCACAAACGTATGGCCAACTAATCTTTGACAAACAGGAAAGAACATCCAATGGAAAAAAGACAGTCTCTTTAACAAATGGTTCTGGGAGAACTGGACAGGAACATGCAAAAGGTTGAAACTAGACCACTTTCTCACACCACTCACAAAAATAAACTCAAAATGGATAAAGGACCAGAATGTGAGACAGGAAACCATCAAAACCTTAGAGGAGAAAGCAGGAAAAGACCTCTCTGACCTCAGCCGTAGCAATCTCTTACTCGACACATCCCCAAAGGCAAGGGAATTAAAAGCAAAAATGAATTACTGGGACCTTATGAAGATAAAAAGCTTCTGCACAGCAAAGGAAACAATCAACAAAACTAAAAGGCAACCATCAGAATGGGAAAAGATATTTGCAAATGACATATCGGACAAAGGGCTAGTATCCAAAATCTATAAAGAGCTCACCAAACTCCACACCCAAAAAACAAATAATCCAGTGAAGAAATGGGCAGAAAACATGAATAGACACTTCTCTAGAGAAGACATCCGGATGGCCAACAGGCACATGAAAAAATGCTCAACGTCGCTCCTTATCAGGGAAATACAAATCAAAACCACACTCAGATATCACCTCACTCCAGTCAGAGTGGCCAAAATGAACAAATCAGGAGACTATAGATGCTGGCGAGGATGTGGAGAAACGGGAACCCTCTTGCACTGTTGGTGGGAATGCAAACTGGTGCAACCGCTCTGGAAAACAGTGTGGAGCTTCCCCCCAAAATTTAAAATAGACCTACCCTATGACCCAGCAATAGCACTGCTAGGAATTTACCCAAGGGATACAGGAGTACTGATGCATAGGGGCACTTGTACCCAATGTTTATAGCAGCACTCTCAACAATAGCCAAGTTATGGAAAGAGCCTAAATGTTCATCAACTGATGAACGGATAAAGAAATTGTGGTTTTTATACACAATGGAGTACTATGTGGCAATGAGAAGGAATGAAATATGGCCCTTTGTAGCAATGTGGACAGAACTGGAGAGTGTGATGCTAAGTGAAATAAGCCATACAGAGAAAGACAGATACCATATGTGTTCACTCTTATGTGGATTCTGAGAAACTTAACAGGAACTCATGGGGGAAGGGAAGGAAAAAAAAGAGAAATGTTAGAGTGGGGAGAGCCAAAGCATAAGAGACTCTTAAAAACTGAGAACAAACTGAGGGCCGATGGGGGGTGGGAAGGAGGGGAGGGTGGGTGATGGGTATTGAGGAGGGCACCTTTTGGGATGAGCACTGGGTGTTGTATGGAAACCAATTTGACAATAAATTTCATATATTAAAAAAAAAGGGCAAATCTCTTGAATATACACTTCTCAAATAAAGATAAACAAATCACCAATATGCACACAAAAAGATGGTCAACATCACACTACCTGTTATGGGAATGTAAATCAAAATTATGAGATATCGCCTCATACTCATTAGGATGGTTATTATGGAAAAATAAATAAAAAGTGTTGGTAAGGATGTAAAGAATTAAAATTCTTTCTTGTATTGTGCTACTGGGAATGTAAAATGTTTTCTATGGAAAACAGCAGTTCCTCAAAAAAGGTATTATTACCAAATTATCATGATATCTAGCAATTTGATTTCTGGGTATATACCTAAAAAAAATTGAAATCAGGGTCTCAAACAGTTATGTATATACCCACATTCATAGCAGCATTATTCATAATAGCCAAAAGATAGAAGCAATCAAGTGTCTATTAACTCATGAAAGAATAGACAAAGGTAGTATATACATATAATGGAACGTTATTCAGCCTTAGAAAGGGAATAAAAGTCTGCTAAAAGCTACCACCAAAATGAATCTTGGAGACATTATGCTAAGTAAAATAAGCCAATCACAAAAGGAATAATACTATATAATTGCATTTATATAATGTACCTACAGTCATCAAATTAATAAATACAGAAAGTAAAATGGTGGTTGTCAGGGACTGGGAGAACAGGGAATGGGGAGTTATTACTTAATAGGTATGGAGTTTTAGTTTGGAAAGTTCAAAAGCTTTGGAGACAGTGCTGATCATTGCACAACAATGTAAATGTACTTAATGCCATAGAACTAAACACTTAAAAATCATAAAACGGTAAATTTTATGTTATTAATATTTTATCACAATAATAAATAAGATTTAGTATTTCTTAGAAAAGAAACGGGCAATGGAAAGTAACAGAACTAAAATACCTTAAGAAATCTAAATGTCTAATATATATAGGGGTGCCTGGGTGGCTCAGTCAGTTAAGCATCCGACTTCGGCTCAGGTCACGATCTCATAGTCCATGAATTTGAGCCCCACGTAGGGCTCTGTGCTGACAGTTCAGAGCCTGGAGCCTGTTTCGGATGCTGTGTCTCCCTCTCTCTCTCTGCCCCTCTCCCACTCACACTCTGTCTCTCTCAAAAATAAACATCAAAACAATAAATAAATGTCTAATATATATAGATAAATATGCTCAGTTTTACTAATAAAAGATGCAAATTTTAAAAGCAACTTTGAAATATAATTTATGTATCATAAAGTGTAATGTTTAGTGGTTTTCTTATATTTACAGGGTGTGCAACCACTACCAGTATTCAATTTTAGAACATTTTTATCATTCCCAAAAGAAAACCTATACCAATTCAGTCACTCACTGTTCCCTGTACCCCTACTTCCCAACTGCTGATCTACTTCCTGTCTCTGTCAATTTGCCTATTTTATATAAATGGAACAACACAATATGTCGTCTTTTGTATCTGGCTTCTTTCACTTAGCATAATGTTCTGGAAGTTCATTCGTGTTATAACATGTATCAGAATGTATTCCTTTTTAAGGTTGAATAACATACATTATATGGATGGACCACATTTTGTTCACCCATTCATTAGTTGATGGACATCTGGGCTGCTTCTAACTTTTGGCTATTACTAATAAAGTTGCTATGAGCATTGCTGTAAAAGGTGTTTTGTGTGTATGGACATTTATTTTCATTTTTCCTGTGTAAATATCTAAGAATGGAATTATTGGGTCATAGAATAACTCTATGTTTAATCATTTGGGAAACTGACAGACTGCTTTCCAAAGTGGCAATTTATATTCTCCCTGTTTGGGTTTTGATTTCCGCATATCCTCATCAATACTTATTATCTGACTTTTTGACTCTAGCTATCTTAGTGGGTCTGAAGTGGTTTTCCATTGTAATGTTGTTTACATTTCCCTAGTGACTAAAGATGTCAAGCATATTTTCATAAATCGCTGCACTTCTATAGTTTGAGAATCACTATACTTATCCTTGATTCTCTACTTCATTTTTGAAAACATCAACCTGTCCAAAGAGATTTCTTCAGTCTTTGAAAACTTGACCTCAGAGGCATGAGACTAATTCCCATGTACTGAAACAGTAAAGATTTCAGGCTCAAGAGAAATATCAAGAGATGGCTGATTTCTAGAAGCCAAATGAAAACTTCAAGTTGAAAAGCATGCCTGCCAAAAGGAATGCACGCAAGACCTTATTCCAGCTGCTTTGTGTCACCATTGGGTACTGACACCCATTTGCATCCCAGCTAGATTGTAAGAGCTTCAGGACTTTTCTCCTCTGGACCAATGCTATATGTGTTTCTACCTGCAGCTGTCATAACAGGGACATGGGACAGCATGCTTATTGTGCCTCAAGCCACTTAAGTAACAAAGCTCTTCCGGGATGGCAAAGTTACTTGTTGTCACATAATATGAAATTCTTCCATCAAGACAAAACTTGAAAACATGTATCATAGAACAGAATGACAACCCTAATAAGATCCTCCAGGGTTTTGATACTGCTTATGTGTGCGTGTGAGGATGACACTACTATTTAAGAAGTTCTGCACTGTACCATATTCAATCCAGTGCACATTATTTAATGGATACTATTTATTTCTTTGCTGAAAGCTGAGCCAAGATGTTTTTGGATCCCTAGGGCATCCTGACTAAATGGTAGATTGGCTGTGACTGCTTTTGAAAACAGCAGGTCAAGACCCATTAGAAGGCTGTGAAATCAGTTTAGTAGGTCATGAGTTATGTGAATTTTAAAAGGAAATAAAATAGAATTAAAAATAACAGATTGTATTGCATGCAATAAAGATAATAATTGTTTTTACAGATATTTATGCAGTGTGTTTATGGCAGCGGTGTGTATTCATACATCATTATGTATTTCTTATTGAGGATCTAAGTTAAAAACTTTTGAAAGCTGTTATTCTATCTCTACCATGATGTTATAAGTGGCACAGCCAGAGACAGGCTCACATTTTAACACAAAACAGATTGTCCTTACAACAAACTAGATGCCTATACAGTGATTGACAGAGGTATGTAGAAGCCCTGAACAAAAATTTATTCTCCTTCTAAGTATTACAGTGAATTAAATTCCTAGCCCAACCAAACCCAAAATCCATGGGATAATGCCAACAGTTAATCTAGCAAAGTGGTAGAACTGTGGGGTGGGTTTCTTTTCTTTACTATCTGGCACAAATTGAAAACAAGAGAGAAAAACATGCACTCTGGTGCATCTGGGTGGCTCAATTGGTTAAGTGTCTGACTCTCAATTTTGGTGCAGATGAGCTCTTTAGTTACCATATCCTGGGGAAAAAATCATGAGATTATCGTACTTGGGAAAGAAAAAGCCTTATAGAAAATATTGCTTGACTCTTCTTAGGCCTAAGAAACTGAGGTCTACAGAAAAGAGATTTATTTGATGATGGTCATACAGCAGTCTGAATGGAGAATAAGGACTGAAATCCCAGGGCCTTAATCCCCCATCTATGGATTTTTTCATAGTATCATGCTTTCTTCTCCATAAAAACAAATTAAAGCAAACAGCAACAAAATGCCCCAAATCAATGTGGCATCCAAAAGAGAACTCCAAGAGTTGGTAGCCGTTCCTCTAGAAAACAATCAGCAACTATTAATGATAACTAGCATTATAAATGCTTGATCAATAGCAGTGCAAATGTTCTCAGAAGGATAAATCACTACCCTTCTCTTTTTTTTTCTTTAAATTTTGTTTTTACATTTATTTATTTTTGAGAGACAGAGCACAAGCAGGAGGGGCAGAGGGAGAGAGGGAGACAGAATCCGGAGCAGGTCCAGGCTCTGAGCTATTAGCACAGAGCCCGACGCGGGACTCAAACCCACAAACCAGGAGATCATGACCTGAGCCGAAGTTGGACACTCCACCGACTGAGCCCCCCGGGCGCCCAAATCACTACCCTTCTCTTAGTTTATTTCACAATCATTCTTTACCTCCTAATGTGTGCCTGGGCAAAGAAAATGCATGGATTTCTGGTGCAAAAGCAGTTTATGAGCTTTGGGTAGCTTTCTCCTATAGTGACATTTTACTTTTGAATTCTTGGATTTTCATCTCCTACTGTCAGAAAAAAAAAGGTCTACAGAGGTTGGCTGGGCTGAGAAGCGTTGTTCTGGGAAGTACTAATCCCAGAAGGCACATGTGATCAATATTGGTGGGCAATGCTATTACTAGTTGTTTTAATAAGAAGAGGATAAAAATGCATGAGTTGGCAAACTAGACTTCTCAGCATCTCTTAGTGGATGACTTCATATGCTGTGGTAAGGTTCATGCCTTGATGACTCCACACTCAGATAGATTGGAGATCATGATAATCTACTCTGCTTAATGGGTTTTGTAGAGCCTGTCAAACAGAACTCCTGGCAAGCAGAAACTTAATCACTACACTAATGGGCACATTATTGATGAAAATGCAGGGAAGTCTCCTGAACAGTAAGTCAAACATATGCAATGCTATACATTTCCAGAGAACTTTGAGAACTTTACAGCAGGATAAAAATTAAGTTTTTAGAGTTACAGAAACTTTTATGCAAATCCCAGCTCCACCAGAGTTGAGGCTCTCAATACAAATGTAACTTACCTAGTTCCCCCAATTGTAAAATGTGGATACCAGTGCCCTCCTTCCTTTTAGTGAAATATTTTGAATAGGTAACATATGTTCATGATACAAAATATATGAGGTAAGAAAGTATACTTATGAAATAAATTCTACTTCCCTCAACTGTCCCACAGCCACTCAATACTTTTCAATGGTACAATAGTTAATTAATTCATGAGTTCCTTTTTGGACATATTCTATGCATTTATAAACACACACATTTACACAATACGTATTTTAAAATTCTATGTGAATACCTGGCTTTGGTGTTGTCATTAGGCACAGAGGTAAAGTTTGTAAAGCATTTAACTCATGATCATAGTATTATAGGATTCTTCAAAGCACTTTTTGGAACCACTTATGAAATATACGGTCTACTGGAGCTCAAATTCAAGAAGCAGTAACTGGGAGGAAGCCATCACCCACTGAGGAGGAAGAACATCATACATATCACTCAGTGATACACTGTATGGTACTGATGATGCTAGCCATCTGTTCCTTTTCCTTCCACTGCCAGAGTATCATAAATTATATTTTCCAACAATCAAGCTCTACCCCTCTCTGTAGCAAGGTTCATTGTGGAAGGAAGACCATAGACCAAATAATACCGGGGACAGAAAACTGGCTGGAAGTTATTTCTACCAAAGGAAATAGTTGCAAAGTTTAGCTCCAAGTTTTAGATGGAAATAAGAAATTTTTCTTAAAATTAAATGAAGTTAAATGAAATCCAACATTTTTTAATTTAACTTAATAAATGAAAAATCTTAAGGGATGCACAGACAATGCTATGGCCTTAAATCTACTGCACATTTGAATTTGAAGGTCTCTCTGTATGGATAGCATCATTGTTCCTAATCCCCACCTTTTCTTATGCTCATATCCATTGACTTGTGATTTTTCAATTTTTCCCACTAGAGGTAGAATATATTTCACCATGTCTGTGATTTTGGTTTGAGTTTTATGACATACTTTAGCCAAAAGAATGGTCATTGAAAGAGGTAATGGTATAGCTTTGAGCTCAGGTCTTTATAGGTAGTGAATGTTTCTACTATCCCCTCTGTGCTTTTTTCCACCATCACAAGAGGATCATACTCTGGATAACTTATTAGTCTACAAAGGATGACGAAGAGATAAGTCATGGTGATATCTGTTGAACCCCAGCCAATCTAAAATTCATGAATGATAATGTATGATGGTGTTTTCAGTGAGTGAAATTTGAAATGGCTTGTTACACAGCATGATCATGTCTATAGGTGACATATAAACCCTCCTGGATCATTACTTTCCTAAAAGGGAAGGAACTTACCAATGTTTCAGCTCATTACAGTAACAGGTACATAATAGACACTGATAACTTGTTGCATTGTATTGATACTAATCAATACCTTATTTTAAGAAATACCTCCATGCCCTGATTTTAGAGAGGTCAAACTTTTTGCATAATATTATACAACTAAGTGGCAGGAAATGTAGAATTGGATTTTCCTCTTTCCCAAGTTAGGGGATAATGACCATGAAGTAGGGTTTCTCAACCTTGTCACTTCTCACATTTTGGGCCATCTCTAATCATAGAGATTAGATTACTAGATGCTAGTAGTATCCTCACCCTAGTTGTAAAACCAAAAATCTCTGTAGATATTGCCAAATGGCCCATGAGGAGTAAAACTGCCCCAGTTGAGAATCAGTGAACAACCGCAAAACTTTTGACTAGATCATTTTAAATTGTTGAAGCCCTGTGGTTTTTACGATGAGCTACATAATGCTTAAAAGAATGCAGACTATCTAAAACAAGGCTAAATTATACAAGTTTTATCACAACTATTCAAGAAACTGGAAGTCATAATCATTGATCAACTAACATCCAACATATAACTCAAATTAAGAATCCTCATCAACCCCTAAAATTTGTATGGAACCAGAAAAGACCCCGAATAGCCAAAGCAATCTTGAAAAAGAAAACCAAAGCAGGAGGCATCACAATCCCGGGCTTGAAGCTACACTACAAAGCTGTAATCATCAAGACAGTATGGTACTGGCACAAGAACAGACACTCAGATCAGTGGAATAGAATAGAGAACCCAGAAATGGACCCACAAACGTATGGGCAACTAATCTTTGACAAAACATGAAAGAATATCCAATAGAAAAAAGACTCTTCAGCAAGTGGTGCTGGGAAAACTGGAGAGCGACATGCAGAAAAATGAACCTGGACCACTTTCTTACACCATACACAAAAATAAACTCAAAATGGATGAAAGACCTCAATGTAAGACAGGAAGCCATCAAAATCCTCGAGGAGAAAGCAGGCAAAAACCTCTTTGAGCTCAGCCGCAGCAACTTCTTACTCAACACGTCTCTGGAGGCATGGGAAACAAAAGCAAAAATGAACTACTGGGACCTCATCAAAACAAAAAGCTGCACAGCAGAGGAAACAATCAGCAAAACTAAAAGGCAACTGACAGAATGGGAGAAGATATTTGCAAATGAAATATCAGATAAAAGGTTAGTATCCAAAATCTATAAAGAATTTATCAAACTCAACACCCAAAAAACAAATAATCCAGTGAAGAAATGGGCAAAAGACATGAATAGACACTTCTCCAAAGAAACATCCAGATGGCCGACTGACACATGAAAAAATGCTCCACAACACTCATCATTAGGGAAATAGAAATCAAAACCACAATGAGATATCACCTTACACCTGTCAGAATGGCTAGCATTAACAACTCAGGCAACAACAGATATTGGTGAGGATGTGGAGAAAGACGATCTCTTTTGCATTGTTGGTGTGAATGCAAGCTGGTGCAGCCACTCTGGAAAACAGTATGGAGGTTCCTCAAAAAAACTAAAAATAGAACCACCCTACAACCCAGCAATTGCACTACTAGGCATTTATCCACGGGATACAGGTGTGCTGTTTTGAAGGGACATATGCACCCCCACATTTATAGCAACACTATCAACAATAGCCAAAGTATGGAAAGAGCCCAAATGTCTCTCGATGGATAAATGGATAAAGAAGAAGTGGTATATATATATATATATATATATATACACACACACACACACACACACACACACACACACATACACACACATACATACAATGGAGTATTACTCGGCAATCAAAAAGAATGAAATCTTGCCATTTGCAACTACGTGTATGGAACTGGAGGGTATTATGCTAAGTGACATTAGTTAGAGAAAGACAAAAATCCTATGACTTCACTCATATGAGGACTTGAAGAGACAAAACAGATGAACATAAGGAAGGGAAACAAAACTAATATAAAAACAGGGAGGGGGACAAAACAGAAGAGACTCATAAATATGGAGAACAAACTGACGGTTACTGGAGGGTTGTGGGAGGGGGGATGGGCTAAAGGGGTAAGGGGCACTAAGGAATCTACTCCTGAAATCATTGTTGCACTATATGCTAACTAATTTGAATGTAGATTTTGAAAAATAAAAAAGAAAAAATAAAATTAAAAAAAGAAAAGAATCACACACAGGAGCACAAAGAAGTTCTTTGTAGTTAAAATGCTTTTACAAAGCCAACTTCTAGAAACCAGTTCTCATACATTTTGACTTCCTAGTTTTCTGATCCTCTTTATTTTTTTCCTTATTACAACTCAGAAGGAATGCACAGGGCCAGCAGGGAGTGAGAGATTTCCTTTTCTTTGTCAAGATTTTCCTGACTCTTGACCAAGATGTGAAAGCTCTCCAGGCTCATTCATCATTAAGGGATATCTGATCATGTGACTTCCATAAAGCATTGGAGAAGCACTTATCTCAACACGCAGTCTAACTCATTGACTCATCATATATATTTCCTATCCTATTAACTACTGATACCTTCTTATAAGAAAGCTTTCATATCTTGGACGCCTATTCACATCCCTCGAGGAGTTCTACAATGCACAGATGGTTAGCCTCACCCCAGACCATTTAAATCTGAATCTTTGGCCACAAGCCTCTGGCAATAAGCACAGGTATTTTTAAAAATATCCTTAAATTCCAGTGTGCATGCAGGGTTGAGAATTACTCTTTTAAAATGTAAGCTATATGATATCACATTCATGCTCAGAATCATCCACCATATCAAGACCACAACCTAAAATTTTTCTGACAGTCCATGAGGGTCCTATGTGACCTAGCCCCTGTGTCTCTGTCCTAATCTCTAACCATTCCCCAGTGCTCCTTGGCTCCTAGACACACTGACTTCCTACCTCCTCCTCCTCACAACACTTCAAGTAAAACACATATCTCAAGACCTTTGTCCTTGATGGCTCCTCTTCTTGGGACATCCTACAACATGGGTTTACATGGTTCATAATTTGACTTTGTTCAGGTGTCTCTTAAAGTTTCACTTCCTCAGAGATGCCTTACCTGACCTGCCTGTAGAAAAAAATACCTTGTTACTCTTCTTGTTAAATCTTGCTGTATTTTTTTAAACATTAATATGAATTAAATGTGTCTGTATATTTGCTCATTAGCTCTCTTCACACAAAAGCAGGGATTGATTGTGTTTTGATTCATTTCAACATGCCCAACATCTCTGTCAGTGCCCAGAACCTAGAGGGCACTCAAAAAGTACTTGTTGAAAAAATTAACAAACAAGAGTCATAAAACATATTCATGTTTACTCTATTTGAAGCAATGAATTAGTACTTTATAACACTATGACCTCATAACATCCTCAGGGTAATTTGCTTTAATTCATAATTAAGAAATTTGAGAATAAGGAAGTTCAAGAAAATATCCAAGATTAAACAGTAAGTTCCAAGGCCATGATTAGAATCCAGGATTTTTTCACTCCCTAATTCATTTTTTCTCCCAACACTGATAGCAACCCAGGTTGGGTGATGACACCATGTGCTAACATTAACAGTACCCTCACTGGGATCCCTTTCCTGGACAGAGTGTAGTGGAAAAAACTCAGGCAGTCGAAGAACTTGGGTTGCTGACAGCCACCAACTACCTTTGGGACTGTAAGCAAGACACTGACCTTCTTTGGCTTTGGTTTTCTTACCTGTAAAATGATAGGTTTGAACAACATTATTTTTAAGAACCCTCCAGGGCCTGAGAATTCTACTGGAGACAGGACTGTACTTGTGCTATGGCCATAGACCAAAGAACCACTAGGGAAAGTTTGAAAAGATCCAGATTCAGGTTAGCATGAGGACTTGATTTCTAACAAATATCAGCTTTGTGAAATGTGACAAGCCTCCATCACTGTGAGGTTCAGTCTTATCTTTGGCAAATACTCTAAAGAGCTTTCTGCTTTGCATTATGGGTTGAACTTAAAAACTTCTGAGTTCCCTACTGATTCTGTGATGCTCTATTTATTATAAAACACTATATTAAATAATCATTACTTTATGACTTGCTATCTTATCACAGCACAAAGAAATGGTGTGTCTTTATTTCATCCTGAGACCTGATTACTGTGCTTCAGCAAGTGTGATAAGAAATCCCAAAGCCCAGACACACCATGTTCTGTCATTGCAGGGAAGCAGTCATCATGATGCTCCTTTCCTTATCACTCATCCTGAGCATCACTCATGGGAGAAGCGCGGCCAATCAACATTCAGACTTTCCAAAGAAGAAACGACTACTTGCATCCCAGCAGTTGGTTTTATTATCCTCCAGAGATTGTGTGCAGTTGAAGTTCGCCGTGGAAAGTCAATCAGTGGTAGGAGAAGATTCTAAGTTGTTTATTTTTAAGTGGGAGCTTCATCTTCAAACAGCTTTTAAAGGAAGCTTGTCACTAAGGACTGAACTGAATTTTCCACTTCAAGCCTTAATTCTCTGAAGGGCTAAACTGTTTTTCCTGCTGCTTCTACTTCCAGAAATAAACAAAATGCCTACAAAGTAATGTCTATGGTACCACTCATGACATAGCAGGTTGCATTATAAAATAACAGATGAGGTCTTTCTGGTAAGCCCATAACCAACTACAGAAACCCTACAAGGTTTACTTTTGAAACCACATGATGAAGCAGACCTTTCATTTCCCCATAATTCATGCCCTCACTAGAATTTTACCTCACACTGATATTTTAGGGGCTGGGGCTATGAGCCTTCTCAACTCTACTCAAAAGTGGTAAAATTTAAGCATTGATGTCCTCTCTTCTGCAGAAATGCTGTTAGAAGCAAACCATAGCTTCAAAGAATTATTTCCCAAAGGCAAAATTGCTGCTGATGCTATTTAAGAAATACTACTTAGATTTGGCTCAGCAGGGTTAAATAGACACAAAAATAAGGAAATGTTTACTCAGCTCCAGAAGGACATAAGGAAAGAGTACACTTGGTAATGAAGCCTCTGTGCATCCTTGTTGATGGGATTCAGAGCAAACATTGGAATCAAACCCTGAAAACATCATTTACTCACCGACTTCTCAAACTGCCTTCCCTTTTACTCCCATAACGCTGATAGAAAATTAAGTCAGATGCCATGGTATCTCAACACACTTATGTTGCTACATTTCCTTTCAGAATTGTTAAGAAAATATTTGGACTTAATCTTCTCTGGATTAAGGATAAGTTTCCTATTGCTGCTGTAACAAATTACCACAAAATTAGTGGTTTAAAAAATACAAATTTATAATCATACACTTCCACAAGTTGGAAGTTGGTATGGAACTCACTAGGATAAAACCCAAGGGTCAGCTGAGCTGTGTTCCTTTCTGGAGCTTCTTTGGGAGGACCTGTATTCTTATTCATTCAGGTTGTTGGCACAATTCAGTTCCTTGTGATGTAGAATTGAGGCCCCAATTTCCATGCTGACTGTCAAATGAGGTCCATTTCCAGCTTCTAAAGGCCACCTGCATGCCTTGACTTGTGACTCTTGGACTCAGAGTCACAATTTGTCAGTAGAAGATACCTTAGAAATCACATTGTTTGACCCACTTGTTGTCTGTTGTAGTACATAGCTCTTTTCCATTCCTACCCTTTCCCACTTACCATGCCCTCTACCACCACGATGACTGGTCAACCGTCAATGATTGATCAAGTTCAAAGGCATTCATAAGTTTTATTTTCTAGGCTTAGAATCTTTGCAGAAATACCTAAGTAAGCCTATTTGGGGGTAATTCATTTCAGGCATTTTCTTTCATGATGCCCAGCCCTACTATCTTGTTCTCTTGTGGCAAGATCAGAAGGCTCTATCTGCTTCAGAGTTGTTGAGACCTGAAAAGACTTAGGGGCTGAGAGAATCTGGGTATTGGCTAGAGATTCTGGGTACTAGGCTCCAAGCCTCCTTCCCTTAGGCGTGCTTTACCTCAAAGGAAAATGTGCTCTTCCTAGAAGGGTCATTCCTTGATACTAGAATAGTAAGATCAGAAGACTGGTCATCAAAGGGAACTTGGAAAAAGGCTGCCCGCCAGCTCTTTAGACTTATTTTGTTTCCAGTTGGAGGAGCTATTGCAATGGTTGAAGGAGCATCTCTCATGTCAGCAGAACCTCAGGCAGCTGAGGAGCCACAACCTCAGTTCCACACTGGTCTGGGGACCAAGACCATCACTAGTAATGAAGGCATTAATTGCCTGATGTTATTCTCTTTCTCTCGATCTCAAACAGTGTTAGGCAGCCAGGTATTGACATATTCAAGGTTTCAGTATCCTGAAACTTAATTATTTCAATTTGTCCCACCCTATCACCCTTCATTTTACAGATGTGGAAACTGGATATTCAGGGATGCAAGTTTGCTTAGTGATGGCCACCTTGCTGACTCAAGGCAGAATTGGGCACAGGGCTCACCAGACATTTTGCACTGTTTTCTCCATACACTGTTGAATGAATGAATGAAGAAGTACTTGAGTATATTTCAATTTCTTGACATGGTTGAAAAATGGGTAATTCTGGTTAAGAGTGAGAAAAGTTAGCAAGTGAAATGACCCACTCCATGGGGATCACTGCTGAGCCTTGGAACTAAAATATATTTTGAAGTGCCTAACCTCCCAGGGTAGGAAATCTCTCATGCTTGTGCTTTCAAAAACATAGCATTTTGCAAAACACAGCACCAATCTTCAGTCTAGGAAGAAGCTCATCCATCACACTTTTAACACACTTGAAAGACTTCTCACAAGTTGTAGAGCTAAGATGGCTCCTGACAACTTTAGTTAAGCACAACAAACCTAGGAGAAAAAATACAGTTCTGTTCTCCAAACTTCACAAAACAGAAAGGAAAATGCTTCAGCAACACAGTTTCTACCAACGATAGTTAGTAATAACGAATTATAGTTATTTCTAAAATAACGTTTTCATTTAAAATTATAAGATAGAAAAGAATCTGAAAAATAAGAATTGGCCTATGTTTATGAAAGCAATCACAGAGAGAAAAGTGAACTTCTATGTGCCTGTTCCATCCTCAACTGTCTACCTAAACTAAGAATAGAATGAGCCTGTTATGGAAGTTTTAACGCTTCAGCAAACAGATTTTAAAAACTTTGTTAGCCATAGCGGTCCTTTTGTAACAAAGGCTTTGGTTTTGATTTGTTAGAGTCCCCACAGTTACTGATTTCCTCTTTATAAAGCAGAGAGATCAGTGGATTTAGTATTCCAAAAGACACTGATTTCTCACCTGGAGCCATGCTACCACAGGGCCTTTGCACAGGAACACTTCTCTCCCTAAATGTTTGCATTCCTAGCTTCTCCATCCCATTTAGCTGTCAGCTCTCATGTAACTCCAGGGAGGCCAGCCACAACCTTATGAAAGCAGTCTCACTCCATGTCCATCTGTACCTCATGACCTGTTTTATTTTCAGCATACCATAACAAAGTTATTCACGGGTGTCTAGGACAGAATCCATTGCTTACTATGTACAAGTTATTTAATCTTAGTCGGCCTCCCTTACTTTCCTCATTTAAAATAGCGTAATACTTCCTAGTGAACAGGGTTCCTTTAGGAATGTGATAACAATACATGTTAAACACAAACCTGGGACTAGCAAAGAATGACAGTTCAGTAAATCTTAGCTGTTTGTATGCCATAATCTGAAATTCTTTTTTTAAAATTTACTTTAATGTTTGCTTTTCCCCTGCCCTCCAACCTCCTTGGAAGCTCCCCAGGAGGAGGGATCTGATTATTCTTATTCACAGATGTAATCCTAGTACATAGAATGGTATCTGGAAACTACTGTTCAAAGAATTTGCTGAATGCATTAGTCACTAACCAAGTCCCAAATGACTTAAGCCTCAGTGTTGTCATCTGTAAAAGGGATATAATGGCTCCCAACCCATATGGTTTTGAAGCATCAAATGAGAATTAATGTCCCTATTTCTCCAGCTGGAATACATGTACTCTGGGGAATACTATGGAATCCTAAGACTATGTAAAGCTGAACAAAACACTTAACACAGTTCCTCAGAGGTTTGATGTTGCAAGAATATTCAGGGGGAATATCAGACTTTGATTTTTAGAGTCACGAGAGGATAATTTTTCAAAATTTTTAAAATTTGTATTTTGCTCTTTTTGCATTTTCCCTACCCCATTATAAGAAGGAAGTCTTATTTTCATTTCTTTATCTCAGGAGTATGTGTATTGCTTGACAAAAACAGCAACTCACTTTCATTTTCAGAAAGACTGCAAGTTAAGTTTGACTATGTTAAACAAGTCAGAGGCTAAGTGGTATAGGAGAGGAATAATAATTCTTCCACAGTGTGGAAGAGATTCTTTTTGGTGGAGTGAACGAAGTAAAGATACAGAGGACCGTATAGAAAGAACTGTGATACCAAGAGGGCTCTCCCAGGTGGAAAACAGAAGATTCTGGGACCTATAGATAGCTCTAAGGGAAAAGAACCCCAGGAATGATTGAGACTAAATTTCCTACCAGCCAGGCAAGCTAGGCACGTAGAGCAGTTAAATACTAATTTAGAGGGAGAAAATGTATCATTTTTTACTCATAAAGTTATAGAATAAAAATCACTTCAACACAGTGCCTCGCAAAGCACTGTGAGTGCTTACTTAAATCTTTTCACAATCAGCAAAATACTGCTTTTCCATGCCAGTCTCTTTTGTTTGTTTGTATCTGAGTATGGGTATGTATAAGGAAAAACATGTAGAAGACCAAGACTCAAAAAATTTATTTGCAGCGACTGACTGGAAAATATGCTTTGGAATTCCTGGAAGCCAAATATTTTAGCCCCAAGAACATATTGGTGAAGCCACTTCCATGAAAATGGATGAAACTCCTATCACTGGCACTGAAAGAACCCCAAGTATCCATCAGAATAGCCACTTGGGAATTTCTTGATGTTCACAGACTGGTTTGACTTGTGTAGTCACCCCACAAACCAGATCCCTTACATAAGTTTATTATGAGTCATAAGAAATGGATAATGATTTATCCATATCTACCTGAATACATGATTCTGGGCTGTTGAAAGACTTAACACCAAGATACACAAGAGAAATAGCCTGAACATTTAACCTGTTATGTTGGCTGCAGTTTAATTTGCTCTAATTTGCCTCGATTGTTCCAAATGGATACATTTAATACAACATCTTACCATTAACCTGGAAGTAAAAGACTATATTCCTCTTAGTGGGACACTTAAAATAATATTTCAATGTACACAGCAAATATATATTAAGGACTCTTAGTACAAAATATGTATGAACTTGAGACTTTATCTATTTATTTTTTTAATATATGAAATTTATCGTCAAATTGGTTTCCATACAACACCGAGTGCTCATCCCAAAAGATGCCCTCTTCAATGCCCATCACTTACCCTACCCTCCCTCCCACCCCCCCCATCATCCCTCAGTTTGTTTGAACTTGAGACTTTAAAGCAGTATCTTGCTTCACATTCAGGAGTCCACTGCTGACTACTTCACTGAAGTGATATTCACCCATTCACTTTTATGAATATATAAATAAGCCCACTAAATATGTAAATAAACTTTAAAAGTGAAACATAAATATTCTGCAAGTTCAATGTACTTCTATTACACAACCCTATGCAAAGAGATTTATGAAGGGGTCCTTGGGTTCCTGGGTTCTTTCTGTCCTACAGCATGGATTGTTTTGACAGTGTACCATGGCGGATACTTGCTATTACACACAATAATAGCAGTGCCAGTTGGTAAAATACTGAAATACTTGCATAGTGGCTGGCAAATAGCTGTCCCTGCAAGTTCTTCACATCCTTATCCTCAGAGCCCCAGAATGTCCCCTGATCCAGCAAATCCTTCCATTAGGGTCGTTGAGAACCCCAAAGACTTTTGTTGTTATTGGACAGTACCCACCCATGCCATACAGGTTGTTAAGTACTGTATTTTCAGGGTGTTATGCTCTTTATTTTCCCCCTATGTCAGCCTTAAACGCCTTCTGTTCTTCCTTCCTCTGCCCTTTAAGATGAACTTCAGTCCTCCTCTCAAAATTCCCTCCATGTCAACAGCACACAGTGGTTAGTTAAGGCAAAGATGTGTGTCACCTGCCTCAGCCTTGAGAGTTTGGCTAAAGTCACTGAAAGAGAGGTGTCTACTTTCCATTATGATATAACTGTGGTTAAACGTAGACAGAGGCTGGTGGGCACCATCTCAGACATCACAGTGGAAAAGTTTAATGAGGGATTGATGTCAACACAGAGAAAGTCAAGTCCAGCAATGGTACCGTGAGCCCAGGTAGTTGATGTGGCTAGGTCTAGTCTGGGACTTTTTAGGGAAGGAGCCCACAAGTTCATCATTTTACTTGAGTTGGGATGTCATTTAAAACAGACTTAAAATCATTTTCCCACCTCCAAAAGGTTAAGAAAGCCTAATTTTTCTCCACCAGCTCTTGAGCCTTCACCTCATAGCTGATTTCTTCCTCCTCACCCAAATCTTTATCATTCGTTATTGTTAAAGTCATAGGCTAAGTTATGACCAGAAAACATCACTTAAGGCTGATTACCTCCCTTGCATTTGCAAGGGTAGTACAAAGCCTAGATATTTTTAATGGCACCTGAGAGAGAGAAGCTGTAAAGGGAAGGACAAGGGCAGGACAGGAGAGAATTTAAACTCTGCTAGAGAATTACCTGATGTCTACCTGGGCAATTACATTCTTATTAAATGAACTTCTGAGTACTAAGACACAAAAAGCAAAATGGTCTCATGTTGAGGGAACAGCCTCTGTTCTGTTTTCTTCTATCACAACAATAATGGGGGAAGAAGAGGAAGTAAAATTAGTATTTAGAAAACACAAGTTGAGATTTCTAACTACTACGGTTCTATCTGAGGAGAGGGAGGTGAGGAAGGAACAGACTGTAATGACTATCATGATTTGAATTTTTCTCTGCTGTATGCCCCTTTCCCATTGAGTAACATGAGGAAACGGATTACAGGAACAGCTCTCTAAATGTGGCTCCTGGGCCAGCAACTTGGGATTTTCTTAAAAAGGTAAATTCTCAAGCCCTTCCCCAGACAAACAGGACTAGAAACTCTGAGAGGAAGGGGTGAAACTGCCAGCAATCAGTGTTTTAATATGCCCTCCAAGTGATTTAGAGGCATGCAAACATTTGAGTAGTGCTTTAGAGTTTGAAATCTGGTAAACATGAGCATTACCTGGGGATCTTTTTGAGCTCTCCAGACAGTATTCAATACCAATTTTATCATAAACCCTCAGGAGCAGGAATCAGCTATCAGTTATTTTTCAAACTCCAGAGGCAGTTCCCAAGTGTAACCACTTTGAGAGCCAGGGCTTGAGGGTGTCATTGTCTCAGTATAACTGCCACCTTGGGGGGGTACCAAAATGCTTGCTTTTGTTCTGGAAATCTCTTCAAAGCAGGTGTCCATGCTGAGAGGTGGCAGTGAGGCTGGATCCAGATCCCCGAGAACTTGAGCTCTGCAGTGCAGAGACTATCTCGGTGTCCTCTGAGCTCTTAGCAAAAAGAGATTCATTCTTCCCTCCATTATTTCCTACCATGCTCTTCTTTTTCTCTCATTCCATTTATCCCTATCAATAGTCACATTTTTGAAAGCTTATTATCCACCTTCCTGAGTAAAACTACAACCATGGGTGGGGGGAACAGACATTATCTGTTTGGCTTACCATTTTTTAGTGGTGACTAGTACCTGGGATGCAGTTAAGCACTGTGATACTTGTTGGTTGACTGAAATCATTTTGAAATAACCTGTATTATGAAAGGACAACTGAGGTTCTTCCTCAGCCACTGTGTTTCCATGACCTGGGTGCCCAGAATTTCACAAGTGTCCAAGGCAATGGACTCTGGATATGGAAAGAGAACATATCAAATCTACCTTTTAAGTAATAGCATCATAGACTGAGTCAGACTTCTTCATTTTTCACTTATTTGAATAAACAAGTAGGCTAATCTCCTGAAACTTTCCTGCAGTCTAACCCCTTTATATTAATAAGCCTTTACTTATTAAAATATCCAAGTCCCTCCCTCTTTTAAAATCTCACTTTAGATAAGATAATCGTTGTGAGGAAATTCAAGTGACCTTGGCCTATTTTCTCTGATTGTCATTCACAAAGTTCAGTTTAAGGTTCTTTGTGGCGTGGCTAAAGTGATCCATTTTTTGCATAACTGAACAGAATTACCATTGGGTCATATATCAGAAGCAGGTGGGAAGTATCTCATATTTATTACCTGCCATCTTTTTCCTTAAAAATTCATTTTTCATTAAATCACTTAAACCCATAGAAGTTAATAAATTCACTCATGCATTGCATCCCTGAAGATTAGATCATAAAGTTCAGTCAGTAACTATATGATTCAGTCTTAAAACTACTAACAAAAACATTGGCAGTTATGAATATATGAAAATGTTAATACATACCTTGCTTAGTTGTGCTTTTACTATTATTTTGTTCTACTTTACCAGAACGTGAAAATAGCTTACATAAAACATTTACTATAATAGGAGTTCAATACTTTTTGCACCTACCAAAGAAAACCAAACTTAACCACCCCCCCACCAAAAAAAAAAAAAAAAAAAAAAAAAAAAAAAAAAAAAAAAAAAAAAAGCTTAATTCCTCGTAAGAAATATAAGCACAAGCACTAGCCAGGAACTTCCTCTAGAAAATAATTCAATGTTCCTGGCACCTTCACATTATATCCTTCTTGTTATAATTTATGTTTCAAGTTATAAAAACCCTAACTGATGCCCCTAAATCACTTGTAGGTATTTCCCTTGGCCACTCAGACCAGAGGCCATAGCGCAAGCACAGAACTTAAGATGCTTCCCCACTAAGTTAACTTTCTGAGGCTGTAATGAGCACAGCACTTGCTTATTTGAAAGACAAGGGAAAAACAGACAATGAAATATTCAATACCTTGGGTTCTGGGACCTCATGGACAGCAGGCATGCCTACATATTTAAGATCTGATGACAATGCAAAGCATCATACCTGTGTACTATATGTAAATGCCTTTAGAGTTTAATAAAACACCAGCAAGAACAAGATGAGCTCACAAATGTGGAAATAGCTTGAAAAATGAAATGATTGGAAAGGCTTAGAGGAAAGCATTAGTCATACTGAGCCAATACTGTACTCAATTTTTTTAGAAAATACTGTCCAAAATGTCCTACCTGTCTCAGTTCTGAGGTCCACCTCAATTCTGGAGTATGGAGAAGGCAAACTCGGTTTAACCTTTGCACAGGACCAGTTTCCTGAGGTTTTCTAACCAGCAGCCTGCAGCGAGGGCTTTCTGAGAACAGACACTGTGAGCAAACACTGAAGCATCAGGTGCCTGCAGGTGCTAACAACACATGGGCACACACACCTGTGTCTAAGTACGCCCATTACCACCAGGGGGAACAGGCACGGTGGTAGAGGGTAGGCCTCCCTGCACAGCTGAGCCAACTTGCTCATTCCATCCTGCTTCTGATAACTCAGCAAGCCTGACTCCTTTTCATTCCCTTTCTTGCTTATGTCACCATCCAGCATTATGGGAGAATGTGCATAATTTATAGTTAGAAACCAAGTTACAAAAATATTAGCTTTTAGACTGATCATTGTTTTTTTAAAAAAATATATTAGCATATTAAATCATGTAAAAACAAAAAAAATGGAATTACATACTATTGTTAGGATAATGTGTCTCAGTAGGTTCCCTTTGAATCATCTTACTTGGAGCTCATGGAGTTTTTGGATGTTTACATTCATACCTTTCATCAAAGTTTGGAAGTTTCCAGCCATTATTTCTTCAAACATCCTCTATTTCTTCTCTTTCTGGGACTTCTACAATGCATATCAACATACATATTTGATAAACTTGATACACTACTTGATGGTGTGCCATAGGTCCCTTAGGCACGGTTTACTTTTCTTCATTCTTTTTTCTTTCTTTATTCTTTTTTCTTCCTTTTCTTCAGATTTGAGCATTTCCACTATCCTATCTTCAAGTTAGCTGATTCTTTCTCTTCAAATCTGTGTTTGAATCCCTCTATTATTTAAGTACATTTAACAGTCAATGTACTTTTCAGCTCCATAATGGCTTTTGTTTTATTTTAAGGTTTTCTCTCTATATAGATATTTCCACTTTTGGTATATATTATTTTCTTGATTTTTCTCCACATCTTCTTGAGCATTTTTTTTCTTCCTTGAGCATTTTTAAAGCAGTTGTTTTAAAATTTTTCTCTGATGTATCTACCATTAGGTCTTTTTCAGGGACAGCTTTTGTCAGTTTGTTTCCTCTGAATGGGCCATACGTTTCTGTTATTGGTATGCCTTGTGATTTCTTTGTTGAACACCAGACATTTGAATCTAATAATGTGATAACTTTGGAAATCAGATTCTCCACTTTCCCAGAGTTCATTGTTTTGGGGGTTTGTTTTTGTTTTTTGTATTGTTGTAGGCTCTCTGTGCCTAGGAACAACCTGAGATGTAAATTTAAGGTCTTCACAGATCCTTTCTGAGCTTTTCTCTTCTCATTTTCCCTATATATGCAGTTGTTTTTAAATGTCCCAGTCTTTAATGTTTGGCTCCCTAAAGGGGAAAAAGAGTAAAATGAAGGGAGAGAGGAAGGCAATATTCCTTTCAATCACCTGAAAGTCACTTCAGCCAGAGGGGAGGGGCTTATAACAATGGGAAGATGTACAGCAAATGACCATCCACCTCATTGTCTGCACCTCTGTGATTGGAAGCAGTAATCAGAGTTCTTAGATCACAGATTCCCAACATTTGGACAGGGTCCTTTTTGCCTTCCTGGGTCTTGAAAACTATGTGCAGATTGGTTATTTTTCAGGAACATATATACAGCTGCCTGCCACATGGGTGGGGAATGGGTTAGCTATTACTGTTCTAGGAGTGTAATTGACCAAAATTAACTACAATTTACCACCTAAGCCTTTCCTTAGAAATTGCAAGCCTTCAAAGGACTCCATAATTCCAAACTAGGAACATCAGAAAGATCCTGCCAGTGCAGTTACTGACTAGGTAGGAAGACAGATTCCTAGTCTTTCCTTCTCTGCCATCTTCCCAGAACCCTCTCAGAATCTAGGTGATCTTTATGCACATTTGAGTTTGAGAAGGCTGCACTGAGTCACATTTGGTTTACCATTTGCTACATGCCCTTTTCTGAGCACATTTTCTCCATCTCCAGGTCTTGGATGAAAACCGGCCTTCCCCTCGTTGATGATACTTTGTAACTCCTCACAAGTAAAGTCTGCCTATTGTCATTTGTCCTTGGATTTCAGGGACAAGAGGCTGCTTGGTTATGTTTTAGTAAAGACCACCCTATTCAGTGCCAATTCTCTCTCCAGGTACTGTTAGATTCTTGTATATCCTTTGCTTCATTTAAGCCTAACCATGAGCTAGTTCAAGAAATGCTGTTATTATTTCCATTTTGTAGCAGAGAAAATCAAATTGATTGCTTTATAAAGGTGCAATCCCCTGAGTAAGATCATTCAGCTAGAAGGTATCAGTTGGGGTTTGAATTTTAGTATATCCAAGCGCAGATGCATCACCACTCTTGCCTATCTCCCTATGACCACTCCAAATTAGAGTTGTAGCTCTCCTACAACAACTCCATTGCCTTTTGCATTGGTTTCTATTACTGCCATAAGAGATTACCACACATTTAGCAGCTAACAACAACACATATTTATTACTTCACAGTTCTGTAGGTCAGACGTCCCAGAGCAGTGGACTGATTTCTCTGCTTCTGGTTTCACTTGACTAAAATCAAGCTCTTAGACTGAGGCTCTGGAGGAGAATCTGCTTACCAACTCCTTAGCAACTCATTTAGGTTACGGGATGAATTTAATTCCATGTGATTGTAGGATGGTAGTCCCTATTTTCTTGCTAGGAGTCATTTTAGAGGCCTCTACATTCTCCAGTTTGTGGCCCCTTCATCTTCAAAGTCAGCAATAGTAGGGTGAGTCCTTCTCACATTTTGGATCACTCTAATTTTCCCTTCAGCCTCACCTCTCCTATTCTCAGATGCAGAAAGTTCTCCACTTTTAAGGACTCATGTAATTAGATTGAACCCACCTTGATAATCTAGGATAGTCTCCTTATTTTAAGGCCCTTAACCTTAATTTGATCTGCAAAGTTCTTTTTGCCTTATTGTGTAACCTACTTTCACGTTTCTGCTTTTAGGCCACGGACATCTTTGGGGAGCATTTCTGGCTAGCATAGCTCCAAGCTCATACCATTTAATTATATGATCTCTTTCTCTCCTTGCCATGTCATTATTATTTTCAACTTTTCCTATAGTCACTTAAAATTGTGGAGTCTACCTATCTGACATTTTCCTCCTGTCTCATTCCTAACATCACCCTGAGATGTATTAGTGACCATTCTGGTGGTCTTCTTTCTCACTACCAGGCATTTTCACCTCTAATCCACATTTGATGGTCGAACTTGGCTGTGCTGTTGCCAACAGGGAACCTGTAGTAAGAAATAGAAAATTGTTCCCAGATGCATATGGGACCGGATTTTGACAAAATTACTGGCTTTTATTTGATACCATATGTATGCAAAATGAATTAAAATCAGATTTAAAAAGTATGAACAATACCTGCTAACAGAAGATCTGATTATACAGCATCCGTCAGAACATGCAAGTAAACTGATTTTTAAAAATCAAGGGTAAACATTTTCATAGAGTCTTATGTCAGAGTTCAGGAGAAAGAAATATGATTTTAGAATGAAACCTTTTAACAGTCCTGTGGAATGACAGGAATTGATTTTGGCATCAAAATTTGAATTCCCCTGCTGCTTTTAAAAACATATTAAGCAGGAGATCAGTACTAAATTTGGTTACATCAATATGATGTTAGAGAGAGGGAGTATGATTTACCTGCTATATAAAACCCATTTTATCCATTAGGGAGAGAGAAATGGCCGTCTTCTCGACGAAGTCATGTATGATCTCAGTTAAAGGAGGAGCCATACAGATGCTGTCATACATAATGAAGACTTACGATGATGCTCCGTTTTTCGCTGTGGGTTGTTGCTTGATTGCACCAATTTATCCACTGTAGCTATGAAATGTAGCTCAGGAAGCACTCATCCTACTGTTCCTGGACTGCCACAGAACTGGTAACTGGGAACCTTTTTATTTTACAATAGGAAAAAGGACATCTTTTAAAATGCAGTTTTTAGGGGCGCCTGGGTGGCGCAGTCGGTTGAGCGTCCGACTTCAGCCAGGTCACGATCTCGCGGTCCGTGAGTTCGAGCCCCGCGTCAGGCTCTGGGCTGATGGCTCGGATCCTGGAGCCTGTTTCCGATTCTGTGTCTCCCTCTCTCTCTGCCCCTCCCTCGTTCATGCTCTGTCTCTCTCTGTCCCAAAAATAAATAAATGTTGAAAAAAAATTTTTTTTAAAAAATGCAGTTTTTATAAATTACTTGTAGAAATAAAATATTCACATCTCAAGAAAAGATTTTTTAAAATTTGGCTTGATGTTACTTCCCTGTATCTAACCACACAGCCCAAATAATTCATAAACTTTAAGTGCATAACATGAGGTTCTTGTTAAAAATTTCCATAGAGTGGAGAGTCTCCTGATTTGTTAGTGTCCCGATTTGTCAGGAATCTGAATGTTTAATAAACACCTCATCTAATTCTGTTAATGAGCATAGTAAGTGGACCCTGCTTTGAGTAATACTGTTCAAGTGTTCCTTCTCCTAGGTGCCATATCAAATTATGGGGAAGAAAAAGGGGAGAAAGGGAATTAAAGGGGTAAATAGGAAAGTACTTCAACTTTACCTTCAAAAGAAGTGTTGTCCTGTGTTCTCTTTCTCCATTCCTTCCCATCTTCCAGCACTACAATAATACCTCAAACTAAAAGTCGAATTTGATTTTTCATTAAGAATTCATAGCTGCTAGAAACCTGTAAGGCTCTAAAAGTCCTCCAGTGACTCAGGTGGAAATGTTCCTAAAGGGCTAAGTGGGAGCCAGAGTTTGAGCCATATCCCCCAAATCTCCCTGAAATGGGCTCCTATCCAAATGGATACAATAGTAATATACTCTCTTCTCATTGTTCTTCTTGCAAAAAGCTCTAAAACACCAAAAGAATAAAAATTATATATTCTCAGTGAATGGTCATCCTAATCATTTCAAAATGCAAATGCGTATAGAAATTTGGAGCAGTGGTGATAATCACAAATCACCACTGACAATGTAGTCATTGAAAAATCATTGGAGCCAGCTACCCTTTCAAGAGTTTTAATTTGCAATCAAGTCAAGAGCTATAATAGTGAAGCAAGAAGCTGTTTGAGGAACAGAAGTTCAACCCAAAGAGGGAAAGCAACACAGTAAGGGTGCCATGAAAAATATACAATAGCCTGACATTCAGAGTCAATCTATCAAGTTTTGCAAGTGTTTGCAAATTAGGCCACCCCTGAAGAGTCTCCCTCAGGCAGTCTTCCTCAAACAAGTAACTTAAATCCTCTTAATGAAATAATGAATAAAGGAAGTAATCCTTAAATCTTAACAACACTGTACTTACTTTCAATTATATATTTAACATTTATTGAGCACCCATTGAAACTCCATGCTATGACGTTGGGAATGGGAGGTTATATAATTATTAAGACATGATGTGATATCCTCAAAAGGATTCACAATCCAGCAAGGATCTAGCTGTGAGTAAATAACTCCCAGATAAGAACAGAAGGAATATGAAATGAAATGAGAGTAAGGAAAGAAAAGGAACAAACATTTCTTTAGTGCTTCCTCCATGCCTGCAATGTGCTAAGTTCTGTGCATTTATTTATTATTGGTCAAATACATGGTTATTTTTCTGCCATTTCCGAGAAGCAGATTGTCCTTCTGGGTCACAAGGTTGGTTAGTCATGAGCTGATTGGAGTGAACATGTTTAAAACTCATCCTCTTTCTGAATTGCAAAAGGATTATAGACTGACAAAATATGTTCCAACAGTGTATGAAAAAGCAGATAACTTGTGTTTTCTCTTACTCATGATAGTCAAGGACAGTTTTCTGTTTCTTTGGCTTTCTCTTCTGCCACTAGTAATTGTGAATAATTGAAAATTCTGTTTAATTGGATATAAAAATCTACTGGAAGCATTAACAATAGGTAGAATTTACTGAGTGTCAGACAACTGTCATCTCATTTCATCTGCCTGTGAAGTAGCAAAGATTATTCTCATTTTACAGATGATGAAACAGAAGCTTAAGAAATTAACTAACTTGTCCATGATTTTATAATTATAAAGTGCCAAACAAATTACTGACCCCATAGCCTATGCTTAACCACCCTGATATATCACATTAACATACTATATATTATGTATATGACTACTTCAATATAGTAGTTATATAAAAATGATACCCAGGTATGAGATTGATTCACTTATGACATCTGCTAGAATGGAAAGGGAATTCTTCACTGCATGGCCATCATTTCCCCTATAAACAAACAAAAACAGCCTTCCTCATTTCTCAGTACATAGCTTGTTTTACCATAAAATGTCTCCTCATGAGGAAAAAAAAAAAAGATTTAGTTAGTATCTAAATAGCCAGTAACAAATTCAGAATTCAGAAGAAAGAACACAATCTGTTCTCAGGTCTGTTACTTCACACTCATAATGCCCAGAGGGCTCTCCTGGTACCTTGTTCCCTCACAAAATAAGTGTTCTCTAATGTAATACCTAATGTGAAGTCAGGGTGAAACTAAGCCTTACCTTCACATAAAAGTACATCAGGAGTTGGCCCCAACTCCAGATCTTGTGTCTTGGGTTTTCCAACACTGCTCTTCTCTTCTTTCCAAGCCAAATGCCTGCACTATAGGGATACAGTTAAGTTTGTGTCTGTACCACATTGCTGCACTTCCTCTGGATATGGGCTCTTTGGAAAGAGACCAGTTCTCCCTGTCCTTTCTCCAAAGTACAAAACTGGGTACACTAAGCACAGAACGATGCAGTCTTCTCATTCTTCCTGATACCTCCTAGAAACATGATGCTACTATTTTTGAAATTGTGAGGTCTTAAGCTACAGGATCCCAGGTCTGGAATGCAGACCCTTGCCCATCTGCTTGAGTCAGAGGTAAGGTGGAAAATTTGAACAGAACCAAGCAATTTATCGTGCTGTTTCAACTTCCAAATTACTGATGGAGTGAACTTGGTAATATGTATTTACCTCTCAGGATGAGACAATTAATAAAAATTTTTGTCTTTTTATAAAATTCTAAAACCCAAAGAAAATTAGTATTTTATATCCTCCTTGCATTGCACAAACTAATGGGCTTCCCTGTTCAGAATAAGCAATGAGGACTTTGTCCTAATTGGGAGAAGTCCAAAATGTGAAAATTTTTTTCTGGTCCCTCTTCAATTCGTTTTAATTTTTGTCTGTTACATGGTCTAGAAAATTAATTCTCTGAAAGGGCAGCTTTATATATTATGATTTTCTCAACTAATCTTTCTATGTGGACTATAAAGTAAAAAATTGGTTGATTACAAGCAGGCAAATAACACTTTCTCTTATGGCAATTACTTCTTTTGATTAAAAATATTGCTCTGTAAGTTATGCTTGACCTTCTCATTACTCAAAATTAAAGCCCCTAAATATCCTTAAATACCCTTTGGAATAATATATTCGTTGCTTTTCCATAATGCTTTCCATATTGTTATTCCAATAACAATATAATTAACTTATTTAATTCATTCAATTAAATGGCATACTTTATCAATTAATCCAAATACTGGAACATAATCTTTTCTCGTGTTATTTTATTTTATTTTTTTTATTTTCAAGTTACCTCTTAAAAGAAAGCCAGAACAACTGAGTGACAAAATATCCTATCTGGCATGACCCTGCTGCTGAGGGCATATTTTGGTGTCTTCAGACAGCTGGCGATTTGAAATATGAAGTTATATTTGTTAGGATTACCTACAGAAGTGTATTTCCTGTTGTATTCAGTTCATGTGAGGTAAACTCTCTGGACTGATCATTTCCTCCATATACAAATGTAAGTCTTCACGATGGGTTGAGATGCAAACCTGATTTTTCACATTCACTTGCTTTGCAAGGAAGTGGAGATCTCTAACGAAACTCTGTCCAGAGGACATGTGACAATACAAAAGAGAAAAATCTAAAAATAGTTACATAGAGTTCCAGGTTTCCCCAAGTCTTGTACCTGTGGCACCAGTAATAAAATGAAATCATTTTAGGTAGCATATTCACAAACTTTCTGTTATCATTGTTATTTATTTATTTGACTACCTGTTAGAGAAAGCATATAATGATTTTAATAACCCTCCAGATTTTATGGCTCCAAATGCTTTGAACAAGTAACTGGTATGAAAAGTGAGTTGACAGTCATCAAAAAGAATGAAATCTTGCCATTTGCTTTGACATGAATGGAGTTAGAGTATATTATGCTAAGTGAAATAAATCAGAAAAGGAAAAATACCATACAATTTCACTCATATGTGGAGTTTATGATACAAAACAGATGAGCATATGGAAAGGGGAGAGAGAGAGAGAGAGAGAGAGGAAAACCATAAGAGATTCTTCACGATAAAGAACAAAGCAGGGTTGATGGAGGGAGATGGGTGGGAAATGGGCTAGATGGATGATGGGCATTAAGGAGGACACTTGTGATGAGCACTGGGTGTTGTGTAAGTGATGAATCACTAAATTTTACCCTTGAAACCAATATTGTATTATACTGTATGTTAACTAACTAGAATTTAGATAAAATTTGGGGGGGGGGGAGGTCCCAGACTGAGGGGTAAAAAAAGTGAGTTGACTTAGCTAAGAAAAACGTTAAGAACGTAGTGTTTGGGTAGTGTTGAAATAAGGCAAACATTTCAAGCTGGCATGAGAATGACTGGAGATTGGTAAACATTGGCAGAATCAGCCACTTAATAGCTGTCAGATTCTACATTTGTAAAGCCTTCCCATAAAGGGCCTACTCAGAGAATTTTTAAAATCCATCTCAAGCTTTTAGTGGTGTGCTGGTCATATAGTAAGCCCTAAATGAATAACAGCTGTAATTATGCAATGCAATAAAAAGTCTCCTCCCAAGGACCCATCTACCAACAACAGAAAGCAAACCACTTACATTGGGTGAACAGAGACACAAAACAGTGTTGTTAAGAAAATCATATACAACTGTTTAATTTTTTAAAAGAAGAATTGATCAAAACATGGAAATAAATTGGCCTTTAATGATAATTTTTGCTTTTTTGAAGCTAAAACCGTGTGTGCACTCTGTTTATTATACAACATTGACTTAAGTTCCTTTTGCCTAGAAACGGTGTATTTTTAGTCTTGACACCTTCTAAATTTTTTTCAATGTTTATTTATTTTTGAGAGAGACACAGAGCATGAGCAGGGGAGGAGCAGAGAAAGAAGGAGACAAAGAATCCAAAGCAGGCTCCAGGCTCTGAGCTGTCATCACAGAGCCTGACACAGGGCTTGAACCCACGAGCTGTGAGATCATGACATGAGCTGAGGTTGGACACTCAACTGACTGAGCCACCCAGGTGCCCCAGTCTTGACACCTTCTAAAGTGTTAAACTGGGGCGCCTGGGTGGCGCAGTCGGTTAAGCGTCCGACTTCAGCCAGGTCACGATCTTGCGGTCCGTGAGTTCGAGCCCCGCGTCGGCTCTGGGCTGATGGCTCAGAGCCTGGAGCCTGTTTCCGATTCTGTGTCTCCCTCTCTCTCTGCCCCTCACCCGTTCATGCTCTGTCTCTCTGTCCCAAAAATAAATAAACGTTGAAAAAAAATTTATAAAAAAAAAATAAAGTGTTAAACATGGAATTTTCACATATTTGTTTCTTAATAAAGAACTATGGAGATGGCTGGCTAGTATATAAATATTGCTTCACTAATTTTTAAGATTTCCTATCTACCACGACTTTGGAAGGCAGTAAATAGTCACAAAACATACAAGTTTTCACTAAATGTATTTTGTATACCAAGTAAGAAAATCCTTGTATTTCATAAAACATTACCAGAATTTCTGTATATATCCTCAATATTGTTACATTCCCTGTGCTTTGTATATCTACCTGTTTCTGAAATCATACACATACAAAAAAATCATACATACAAAGTCCTAAAACATCAGCAATAACAGATTACTGTAGGCACATTTCTCTCTTCCTGCTCTATCTGCTCACAGAGTGTGGGTTTCACCTGAAGTATTAAAAAAAAATCCCAGATTTTTTCCTGTATCTGTACTGGGCACTTCCTGGGTGATCAATAAATGCTTGTGCACTAGTTGGTTTTCTAAGCAGTCAAGGGTAAATTATTCAGAGAGCAATATCCCATCCCTCCCTGAGAGTTAGTTGTTAATCATTGCTATTATTTAATGTTTTAAAATCTTTTTTGAGATAGACAAAAGGAAGAGCAATAATAATCACATTTTTCTCCCCTGAATCACCCTGGAACCCAGAAAAATTCTGAGTAATGGCTAGTATCATGGGACCTTAATAAATATAATACAAACTGATTTTTAGGTGATAGTTGAACTGTAAATACATATTATACTTACATGTCCCTTAGGATTATAAGGGTTGACAATTATATTTTTAATCCTCCTAGCACTGTTTCTGAAATATGGTCTAAAATGAGCAAACGAGGCACTTTAAAGAGAAGTGTTTCTATTCATTGTAATAGCAGAAATTTGGAGACGATCAAAACTCATTGATAGATGGGGCGCCTGGGTGGCGCAGTCGGTTAAGCGTCCGACTTCAGCCAGGTCACGATCTTGCGGTCCAGGAGTTCGAGCCCCGCGTCAGGCTCTGGGCTGATGGCTCAGAGCCTGGAGCCTGTTTCCGATTCTGTGTCTCCCTCTCTCTCTGCCCCTCCCCCGTTCATGCTCTGTCTCTCTCTGTCCCAAAAATAAATAAACGTTGAAAAAAAATTAAAAACAAAAACAAAAACAAAAAAACCTCATTGATAGAGAACTGGTGTACTCATTCCATGGAATATGCCATGTAGCCCTAAATATGAATGAGGCTAATCTGTGAATATTCATATGTCAGGTTGTCCACGATAATAAAGCACAATCAATAAGAAGAAAGTATGAATGGTATTAAGTGCTTGAACACAACCCTATTTATTGTATGCACATATTTGGTCTGTCCATAGAAAAGTCCTAAAAAGACACATACCAAAATGTGCATCATAGGTCCCTGAGGACTGGAGTGGGGAGAAGAGGAGAAGGGCTTTCATTTTTACTTTATGTGTTCATGTTGTAAATTTTTATTATAATAATAACTTTTAATAAGCATTTTCATTTTTATAACTTTTTTAAAGACCACAAAATGCGTTTAATAAAGGTAGTCGTAAACTAACATTATCCATTGCTTGGATTTATTGCCATGCTCCCAGAAGTCATTGTCTAAGCAGCCTCCTCCTTTACATATTTGTTTTGGTTTCCCAATTTGAGAACTCCAGGAAGATTTTTGCTCTATGGCACGTTCACTGGGCCTTTCTTCTTCTAATGTGGGGGACCACTAAACAGAGAATGACTTAGAGTAAGTCATTGATTTAGGCTTAAAAGCAAGAGTTTGAATCTTAGATGCATTATTTGCAAGTCAAGACTTTTGGTTATGAGGAATAGAAACCTAATGAAGCCACCTAAAGTCAAGGGAAGATTTATCATGAGAATATAGATCATACCTGTAAATGAATCACAGCTGGAGGTTCTGGAAAGCACTGGTGGGAGCTACGGAGCTATGGGAGACCCAGCCAATTACTTTCTCTGCTCTCCTCTCCCTCACTTGGCTGACTACACAGTCCTCTGTTTTCTACTTTATTCTCTTCTCTGCAAAAAAATTTCCTCTTCTTTTTCATGGTTTTGGTGCCCACTAACTCATTTGCACATGACTTTTCTGGCTGTAAAATCTACTTAGGCCTGGCTCTGTGGGACCTTCAGCTTCTCATAATTCTTGTGTCTCTTATTTATGACAGATCACAAGAATTAAATGGAATTACACTTTGTTTAAAAGACTCATGTTTCCTGACACGATGTATGAAAGATACAAATCTTCTTTAAATATCAACGTCTTTAACTACAAAATGTAAAGATTGACGGTATCAACATCATAAGGTTTCTGTAAAAGTCTTAGTATAGTTCCTGCCATAGAGTAACTGCTTCATAAATATGAGGTTATGTATTGTTACTGTTATTGTTATTAAATCCATCATGATTATTATTTTAAGGGTTTTAAGAAAATGAATGGCCTCCTTCATCCACATGGGTAGACTTCATGAATGCCTCTATTTCCACATGGATTTTTGGAGCAGACGACATCATATAATCTGATAGAGAAGTGCACAAGCAATAAAGCTGACAGCTCTGTAAAACAAATCATTATACATCAACGGTTTCTCAAGGCCAGGCAACAATGAGAAAAGACAGAAATGCTCTTATTCATGTTTGAGGTAAAGGGATGTGCAGTTAAATGGAGACAGTGATAACATCATTTAAAGCAAAGGCTATCGAGATGCCTCCATTAATCACCAGCCAGGAACTTGCTCATAATGTAAAGGGGACAAAATATGCCGCTCACTGTCCTCTCTGTTTCTTGTTCCAGAGGAAAAGAATTGATGAAGCACATAACTGTAGATTCCTGCCAATTATCAGACACAGGGGAATTCAATAATGAACATTTTCCAAACTATCAGATGACCAGTTTCATATCTATAAATGAGGAAGTCCTGGCATGAACTTTGGAGATGCAGCAACAGACATGCAGACATGTTTTAATCTCATGTTTCTTATGAAATTAGCAAGCAATGTGCTTAGTGATACTCTAAACATAACACACCACCATCTGATTAATGAAACATGTCAGTTCAGCTATCAACACTTAACATTTATTATGCTCAATGACATTCTTGTCTTAAATCTCAAAATAACAGGTGTTTCAGTGATGAAAAGTCAAGACAGAAGTGTGAAGCTAAGGCTTTCACATACTTTCCTTCAAATTTTGCAGCAACACGGTTTTCGACAGAGGGCTTCTGACTGCTCAATTTGATGGCCATACAAACTTATAAAAGCTGAAGTGTAGAGTTTCCCAGGGGACGACATAATGAAATAAATGCACTCATGAATATGTATGGTGGAGGACGCCATCTGTTCTCCACCAACCTCTTTTCTTTGAACAACTCACAAATATCCAGCCCCACCCCCACACCTACCCCACCATTCAGGAAAAAAAAAAAAAGTATATCTTTTTCTGAAGATTTTAAGAATCAGTATTCTTTCATCTCGGGCAAGAAACATAACTGAAATAGAATTACTTTTACTGTCAGACTAAAAATATAAATTAATGAGTCCAAGAGTGCTGTGCAACTGTGGGCCCCGAAGCCCCTGGTTGCTGTTCCATGCTTCAGGAAGGATGTTCCTTGCTCTTCACCTATCCTGAAAGCCACATAAACTTGCCTCTTGGGCTACAAACATGAGAACAAGAGAAACATCAATATTAGCAGAGTAGGAAACATTCCATCATTCAGAAATTTAGAGTGAGCTCCAGTTGCTATATGTTCAGGGGTTCAATATTAAGTTCTTCCCATGATCCTTTTGGAATCTATTATTCATGCACAATTTTGAACACAGAAGATGAGGCCAATCTTACCACTCAAAGGTGACAGAAAAGAAATTTTTAGGAAATGAGATAGTCGGCAAAGAGCAAGAGACGAATTTCTTAGAAAAATGGATTCAAAATGATTAAATTTTTTGGTCAACTGAATCATATCTGAAATGCATAAAGAACACTTGTGCATTATTTATAGGGTTCTTTTGGTAAATCTTTTATAAAGTGAATACATATGAAAAAAATAATCACTCCTAATTCCTTTGCTTTGCAATTTCAACTTTGCAAATATCTGGCCTTCTTTAAGGAAGGCTTCTAGTGAGTCTCTCTATATTTCAGAAGAAAAATAACTTAAGGTTAAACTCTCCTTACAACAAAATGGAACTTCAAAAAAACAAAAACAAAAACAAAAAACATAGTCACAGCAGCATCCCCTGAGCTTTATTAAATTTTCTGAAACTACTCTTAGAGATATAGTCTGTGATAAACTGTTAGTTTTATCAGAAAACAGACAGGACAACAATATCATTAAATTCCAAAATGTAAAAAGATAGATTGGGAAGAACATATATGTTCTGAAATAAAAAGATAAAGCCTTTAATCCCTCTTTTGTTTAGTTAATAGTATGATCTTGGGCAATCCGCCCATGATTTCTAACATTCTACATTTTTATCTGTTAAATCACAATACCAATACCAACCTCACGATGCTATTAGGATGATCTGATAAGGTAATATATGTGAAACCACTCTATAAACAAAAAAGAAATTGCGAAAACAGATGTTAAAGTAAATTAATTTATAAGTTACATTCCTAATAAAATTAAAATGTGTTTACTCCCCCATAACTTCTCACCATGAAGATGGTCATCTCTAAACGGTCATTTATATCACCTAAAACAATTCCACTACACTTTGCTCTCTTAGCCTGTCACAGTAGCAAGATGCTGAAAATAAACTGAAGCACTGGAATTGTTCCCTACATGTAGGAATCTTAAGAACACCAGCACCACATCCTAAAGGAAAGCTACCCAAGTGGAAGAGAGCTCTGAGACCACATTGCAGAAATCTTCTGAATCTCTGTGGTCAGCTGCCCATCCACGAGGTCAAGTTATTGAACGGCATTGTCTCAAAGTTCTCTCCAGGCTCTGAAATTCTGTGATGCTTAGTGAACAGTGTGGCAAAACAGGCTGGAGGCAGAGAGCTACCAACAGGCTGTATGGTTTTGGATGAAGCAAATTACAGAAACTCCCTGGGTGTTAGTTCCTCTATCTGCGAAGGAAGGGGATTGAACTGTATATCTCCCGAGGTCTTTCCAACTCTGACATTGCATGTTGCTGTAATATAGTTGAAGTGGAGATTGGGATTTGAAGACAAACTGTGGAGTGTCATGTAAATGGTTTTCAAAGGTTTAAAACAATGTAGTCAGGGCCTCTACAATTAAAAACAAAAAGTCTGCGCTGACAGTGCAGAGCCAGCTTGGGATTCTCTCTCTCATCCCCTCCCCTGACATACACTCTCGCTAAATAAACAAACAAACTTTAAAAAAAGTCTCATCTTCTTGTGTAGCATTAAGGCAGAACTTGACACTTGTGTAAACAGTATGATTCTTTTTACACAAATTAAGGGTCTAGAGAAAACATGTCACAGGTTAATTTCTTTTTAAAGGTGTAGTGTCGTTTCTTTTTAAGTTTTTATTTAAATTCCAGGGAATTAACATAGAGGGTAATACTAGTTTCAGGTGCTAGTGTCATGTTTTTTTTTAATTTTTTAAAGAGTCACTTCAAGAAGAGCTACATCCTTGGAATAATGTCAGCCAGGTCTACAAAAGTTTTCACAATTGGAACATCACAAATATATTTCAAGATTATAAATGATACAGTTTTTACCCAAGGGAGCTGGTGAAGCTTCAGTCTGACAGAGATGTCAGACTGTGATGGTTTGATTATTTGTTTCAATTGTGAAAAATCTTTCTAAATTATATTAGATCAGTTTTGAGAAGGCATATTTGAATACCATGGTGGATCCTATATAAAACAAGTAAAATTAATTTAACACGATGTTCTATCACAAAAAGACAAATGACCACTCCAAAAATAGATACTGTAGGCATCAAGAGACTTTGATATGCACAGGAACCGATCCAAGGATCTCCATTCCACGATAATCTGGACTCCATAGCACATACTGAAAAAGAATTTGTAGAAGATGAGAATGTTGAGTAAAGTCGATGGTAATTTTTTTGGACTAGCTAATAATTATTTATTTGGAATACATGTCTTGTATCATTGAAAGCTTGAGTAAAGTAAAGGCTTAGTAATTGAAACACTCTTAGTAAAGAGATAAAGAATGCAATTCAAAGTTTAACATTGAAATTGAGCCTGGCTCCTGTCAGGAATTGCTCAATTTTATACATTTCACTCTAGATTCATTAGTAAAACAAAGTAGACAGGGATATCTGGAAATAATCTCTGTCTTCCTTTGAGACCACTTTTTACTCTAACAGCTTTATTGGTGTACAAATTACATAAAACTCACCTGTTTTAAGTATATAATCCAACGACTTTTGATAAATTTAGAGTTGTCCAAACGCCATCAGAAAAGATCCCTTTTGGTCATTTGCAGCCAATCCCATTCCCTGCCTAGAGGCTTATCTTTTCTGGACATTTCGGCTAAAAAGAATCATACAATAATCTTTTTTCACTTAGCTTATTCTTTTTGAGGTCCTTTCATGTTATAACATGTATCAGTATTTAGTTTCTTTTCACTGCTGAATAATATTCTATTGTATGGATGTAGCACATTTTTCTTATCACCTCTTCATAGATATTTGGCTTCTACTTCTTGGCTGTTACGCTTAATGGTTCTATGAACATTTGCGTGCAGGTCATTGTGTGGAGATAAGTTTCATTTCCCTATAGTAGTTATCTAGGTGTGGAATTTCTATGTCATGTAGTAAGAATATGTTTGACTTTTTAAGAAACTGACAAACTGACTTCTACAGTGGCTGTAGGATTTTACATTGCAGAGTGTACAGGAATCCAGTTTCTCCATATCTTCGCCAATACATGTTATTGCCTGTCTTTTTAAAGAAACTCATTTCAGTGGATATGAAGTAGAATCTCATTGTGGTGATAATTTGTTTTTTCCCTAATAACTAATGATGTGGAACACCCTTTTCATCTGCTTATTACTCATTTGTATCTCTTCTCTTTTTTTTTCTTTAAATGTTTATTTATTTATTTTCAAAAAGAGACAGTGCAAGTGGTGGGGGAAGAGCAGAGAGAAATCCCAAGCAGGCTCCCTGCTGCCAGTATAGAGCCAGATACAGGGCTCAAACCCATAAACTATAAGATCATGATTTGAGCTGAAATCAAGAGCCAGACGCTCAACCCACTGAGCCATCCAGTCACCCCTGTATCTCTTCTTTGATTAAATGTCTATTCAAATATTTTGTTCAATTTTAATCAGGTTGTTTGTCTTACTATTGAGTTGTAAGAGTTCTTTATATTTCTTCTGTTTGCAAGTCCTTTATTAGATATGTTCTTTGGAAATATTTTCTTCTGGTCTGTAGCTTATCTTTTCATTTTCAAAACTGTGTCTTTTGAAGCACCTAAGTCTAATTTTTATTAAGTTTGATTTACCAGTTTCTTTTATGAATCATGCTTCTGATACCATACGTAAGTACTCTGTGCCTAACCCATAGTCACAAATATATATTTTTTAATGTTTACTTATTTTTGCACACAAGCGAGGTAGGAGCAGAGAGAGGAACAGAGGATCTGAAGTGGGCTCTATGCTGACAGCAGAGAGTGGATGCGGGGCTCTAACTCACGAACCATGTGATTGTGACCTGAGCCAAAGTCAGATGCCTAACTGACTGAGCCACTCAGGCACCCCACAAAGATTTTCTTCTAAAAGTTTTTACTTTTAGTTCTTACTTTAGGTCTGACCCATTTTGACTTAGTGCTTGTGTATGATACTGATAAGTTTCTAAAATCATCTCCTCACATGTGCATACCAAATTTTAGCAGCACTATTTGTTGAAAAGACTATCATTTCTTCCAATTAAATTTCCCTTGCCCCTTTGTTGAAAATCAACTGACCATAAATATAAGATTACTTATTTGTAATGAGGCAAACAGGAATAGTGCTAAGTGTATGGACTGTGGATCCAAACAACTTAGAAAATAATCTTAATCACGCCTTTCAGTAGCTGTTTGGCCTGGATCAAGTTGCTAAATGTCTCTGTGCATCAGGATTCTTCTCTGTAAAAGGTGGAGGATAATAATAATACCTCAATCCTGGGGCTATGCTGTGGATTAAATGAGATAATACATTTAAAGTACTTACATGAGGACCTGGAATAAAGTAGTGAATGCCCACAAGTGGAGCACTGTCATTATTTTCTTCTTTGGGGGCAAAGACAGAAGAATGTGGTCAGCTTCTTTGTACCTTGGAATACAAGCTGGAGCCAACTAGCCAAAACTTAGAGGATGGCCTCCAAGTATGGGTAAAATCCCTGGGGCAGATTCTGCTTCTTACAGGGTCTTCCTTATTTTACTTTCTTTGTTTTCAGTTTTGTTCAGGTGCCAATGTGCCTTTTAAAAATACTTTTCTCTCCAGATTCCCTTGCAGCTAAGACTTGCTTTGTGACCCAGTTTTGGTCAATGAGATATAAGCAGAAGACACTACATGAGATATCAGAGAAAGCTATGGATTTCCTGATAAAAAGTAGACAGTAATCAGCTGGCAAAGATTACTTCAACTGCTTTTCTTCATCCTGCTTGGAACATAAACACAGTGCCTGGAGGGAGAGCAGCCATCTTGCAGCCATGAGGCTGAAATCTTCATGTTAACAGTAATGGAGTGGAAAGTGAGATCCAGCCAACTGAATCAACTGGAGCAAGGCTGGATTGCCTTCTGGATTTCTTGTTGCCTTGTGACACTTGTCACAGCTACTAGCAACTGAGCGCCTATGATAGGTAAACTGTTTTATGTATCTGCTGTCTCTAAATACGGTAAAAGTGCCTGTCAGATTAAGTTTCCCTGTCTCTATTTTGCAGATGATTACGTTGGACATCAAATAACTTTAAATAAGGTGTCTGAGGACAGGTAGTGGTCAAGAGGCAGGGCTGGGCTTAAATGCAAATGTGCCTTGGTCAAAGTGCGTCCATGTCTCTGTTCATGTGCTGTCCCCGATTAGCAACATGACTTACCTCAGAACAGAAACCAAGCCTGGTGTCTCCTTTGTATCCTACACTCACCCTAGCTCCTTTCTTATACAAAATGGGCAGGGTGTTTCCCTTTTTGCCTTCTAAAGCTTAGGCCCAAATCTTTACATTTTAAGTAGATATTTTTACTTCAGGGAATTAGCATTTAGCTGCAAATAGGCGAAGTTTCTGTTAATTGTTTTTAATCAAAATGGTCAAGCAATTGACTATGGATTGCCGTGTGGGCTCCACAGATTAATGGTTAGAAACAGAGTAATTTAAAGCATTTAGGAATTCACTTCACAGAAATCACCCTTAGGTGGAAAGTAATCCAAACAATTTCTCTTTCTTTCCAACTCAGCTGGTTGCCCTTTACCTTCAAAGAATATTAATTGCACCTCTTACGCATTCTAGAATATGAAAGATTCTAAATAAACATCTTTCCATAATACAGGTAAAGTGGCTTTTTAAAAAAGGTGAATGAGGAACCAAAAAAAATGTTCTATTATTTTTGTTTTGTTTTGGTTTGGTTGGTTTTCAAGAACAGTTTCCCCTGTGAGAATATTTCCCAAGGAAATATCTTAGGAGATGTTGGTAAAATCCTCAAGTAAAAGGTTCCCTGGTTCATTGTTGAAATGCTCTTTCTTAGAAATACTTAATTCATATCAATATGTTAAAGGTCCCCAAACAAAAACCTTCTAATTTTGCTTAACCCAATGCTTTCCAAATTTACTTGATCTAAGAATTCTTTTATTTACAGCACCTATTGACATTTACGGTGACAAAATATACAAATTGCTGTTTTTGGAGAAATAAAAGACTATCCCACATGATCTGTTTAACTATTCAGTCCATCTGGGCCAGGGGTCAGCAAACCACAAAAGCTAGCCTGTGATCTGTTTTTATAAGATCTAGGAGTTAACAAGGTTTTATGTTAGTAAACAGTTGTAAAAACAAGAACAAAAACAAAACCACAAAGGAATATGCAGTAGAGACCTATGTGGTTCAAAGGCCAAAACATTTATTCTCCATCCCTTTATAAGGCACATTTGCCCACCATTGCCTGAGTAGATTAATATTTTAAAAATTAAATCCATATATTCTGAGAATATAAAGGATGGTTAAGAAAAAGGGGAGACAGCCAAAGGAAGGAAGTGACAAGTCTAGTGTCTAAAATGTAGTGGGTGGTGTAATGTGAGAAGTAACCCTTTAGGACTGTGTAGAATAATTTTCTACCATCTTCTATATGGCAACCCATCAAGTATCTTGCATCCAGAGTAAATGTCTCTAGTTCTTTCATCTTTCCTCATATGTATCCAAGTATCCTGGTCACCTTGGTCTTTTGTGTTCCAATTGGTCTATCTCCATCTTCAACAATGAGGCCAGACCACCTGTTATTCTACTGAAGGGCCCTGGTAGCCAAGAGTAGAGCAGGACTTCATCTCTGTTTCTCATATCAGAGCACAGAAATCAGCCAACTAAAATCCCAATTACATACGAGTGTGTTTTGTGAAGCCTGTTCAATGTTTTAAAATATAGAAAGTCACATATCAAAGTCCAGACTCAGTTTTTCTGTGGAGGAAAGAGTAAATGGAATGATCTGGCAGCATTAGGCCTGCATTCCCCCATACCACAGTCAGCTGGAGCTGGGTAGAAGCTACTCCCTTGAGACAGAGCAAAAGCTCTCTGGTTTGCTACAGTTCCTATCACTCTAGTGTTGACAGCAAGACTACACCACCGCTCGTTAGCACTTCCTTCTTGGCTCCTGAAGCATTTGAGTCTGTACCCTATTTTACCCTTTACCACTGGTGGCCTATTTCTAGAAATATTTGTTTAGATATCTCTCTATATATTGTGAAATTATTCATTAGGACAGGAGAGGTCTGTTTAAAAAAGTGATCTTTTGGCACAAAGTTGTAATGAGGGAAAAGCTTAGGAAAAGATCTGGAGCCCAGGTGCCCTGGTAGTCTAGGCTGGCTTCAGTGCCAGGGTACACAGCACAACCAGGGTTAAGTAGGTGTGCAGTGCTCAGAACCACAAAGAAAAAGAGGATGAAGCCTAAAGATGGAGCCACATGGAAACAGCATTGGACGAGGAGAAAGAATACCTGGGTTCTATGTCTCACTTCCATTTAACCTACTTTGTGTTACTGAGCAGCTTGCCTAGCCCTTTGGGCTTTAGCCAGCTCTTCCACTAACTGCAGTAAGGTAGACTTGCCTGCATTGGTTTGTGAACACCCAGCATAATCAAGTAATAGATGCAGAAACCCTTTAATATCTATAAAGTGCAACACACATGTAAAGTATCATTAATTCACCACTTTTCAATTTGGCCTAAGTCTGACATAGCAGAAAAAAATCAAAAGAAAAAAATAAAACAACCAAAAGAAAGAAGATCCACAATGAGAAGAGCCAAGCTCCTCTAGAACTAAGACCCATCCATCTTTTACACTGCAAACTGTGTGCTGTTGAAAGGCACAGATGGACCCAGTATGAACTGCTAAAGATGGATAATGATGGGCTCATGTCTACCAAGAATTTCAGACCAACAAAGCTTTTTGGCACAAGACGCCAGCCTCTTGGACTCAGAGTGTCACAGGTGAGGTGTTGAGACTCGCTGGCCACCAATGAGATCAGCAACTTTCTAGTGGAACACTCAGAAAGGGTTCTTCAATATACCCTCAGTTTTTTTTTTCAATATATGAAGTTTATTGACAAACTGGTTTCCATACAACACCCAGTGCTCATCCCAACAGGTATACTCCTCAATACCCATCACCCACCCTCCCCTCCCTCCCACCCCCCATCAACCTTCAGTTTGTTCTCAGTTTTTAAGAGTCTCTTATGCTTTGGCTCTCTCTCCCACTCTGACCTCTTTTTTTTTTTTCCTTCCCCTCCCCCATGGGTTTCTGTTAAGTTTCTTAGGATCCACATAAGAGTGAAACCATATGCAATATACCCTCAGTTTTAACTCTGCTCAAAGTTCTCCTACTTTTCCACATGAGTCCAGCTCTACCGTAATTCTCTACCTGCCTCTCTTCCACCTGAATTCATACCTTCTTGAGGTTGATGCCAAGAACACACATCCACATGAAACCACTCCCTACCCTTCCAGGAGGGAGCCAAGGATGCGCTGTGTCATGTTGCTGAAAAATAAGAAAAGGAACTAAAAATCAAAGCAGGAGAAAATATTCTTATTGGGAACCATTAGAACTCAATACCCAGGCCAAAGTCATGCATTTCAGCATGAGTAGCTATTCAGAGATTTTTTTCTGAATGTAATTTTATTTAACAATTTTCCCATGCCTAAACCATTGATCACATTAGAATAACTAATGATAGTAGAGCCGAAATTCATTTCCTGCATAGTTGACCTCAGAACTAAGGTTTTTGTTTTGTTTTGTTTTGTTTTTAATGTTTATTTATTTTTGAGAGAGACAGAGAAGAATGCAAGTGGGTTGGGGCAGAGAGAGAGGGAGGCACAGAATCCAAAGCAGGCTCCAGGCTCCGAGCTGTCAGCACAGAGCCTGACACGGGGCTCGAACTCATGAGCTGTGAGATCATGACCTAAGCCGAAGTCGGATGCTCAACCGACTGAGCCACCCAGGTGCCCCAGAACTATGGTTTTAATGGAAGGACTACACTATAGCTGAAAGGCTGTTTTCACACTAGTTTTGCAATGCATACTGACAGTTATTTGCAGAAGAAGAGAAGATAAAGGGAGGCCAATTTGGACTCAGAACACAGAAAAATGATCCACAGTCATCAGACTTGACAAAAAATAAGAGTTTTTGATTCAAGAGGTCTTACTCAAGTCCAATGGTACAAACTTTTGCCCTGAGGGATATGAAAGAGAATCACACATCCAGTAGACTGATAGACTAGAAGTTAGATAAACTTCCAGGTTCCTTTCAATATTTTGGTGGCAATATTATCTGTTTTGGCCATGGATAACAGTCTCGGTCCAAGGGTTCATTTGTACTGAGTTAAGCCAAGGCATATACAATGAACAAGAAATGGCTGCAGTGTGATTTTCATGATTGGGCAGGTGTTCTCAGCCCCAAATGAACATGTCCACCACTCTAGCATGCAGAACTTGAAACAAAACAAAACAAAACAATTTAAGAGAGTGCCAGGTCCGGTTTGCATATTTTAACAGAAGTGTGGAGAAAATTGATTGTTACAGTGAGGATTTTCAACTCCATTTTCAGCCAGTGAAAGGGAAAGGGGAAACATATTGTGATGGTTAATTTTCTGTCTCAATTTGACCAGGCCATGGGTGCCAGATTAAACATTATTTCTGGGTGTGTCTCTAAGGGTATTTTTGGATAAGATTAGCATTTGAATCAGTGCACTAAGTAAAGTAGATTGTCCTCCCCAATGTGGATGGGCATTATCCAATCTACTGAAGGCCTCAATAGAATAAAAGGATGGAGGAAGGAAGAATGTACCCTTTTTTGCTCCTTGCATGCCTGCTTGAACTGGGACATTGATATTCTCCTTCCTTTGGGACTGGGATTCACACTCTTGGCTCCCCTGGTACTCAGGTCTTTGGCCCTGGACTAGAATTATGTTGCCAGCTTTCCTGGGTCTCCAGGTTGCAGATGGTACATTGTAGGATTTCTCAGTTTATACAAGCCAATCCCTCATTATAACTCTCATCCTATAGATATATCCTACTGGTTCTGTTTCTCTAGAGAGTCCTAATACCCAGGCAGACTTTCTCTAACTAAAATTAATGAAAGGGAAAGATAGTGAAAATTATAATAGTAGTTTCTACTATGTGTCAAACAACATACTAAGTGTGTTACATAAATGATCTCATTTAATTCTTACTACTACCCCCACATTTTAAAGATAAATAAACTAAGTCTTGGATGGCAGCTGGGAAGATGGTGGGCATAGGAGGACGCTGGGCTCATCGTGTCCTACTGATCACTTAGATTCCACCAACATCTGCCTAAAGAACCCAGAAAATCGCCAGAAGACTAGAAGAATGGACTCTCTGGAGCCAAGCATAGACAAGAGGCCCACAGAAGAGGGTAGGAAGGGTGGATAGGCGGTGCGCACTACACAGACAGGTGGGAGGGAGTGCGGGTGGTGGAGGGGCAGCCTGACCGGCAAGGCAGAGTCCCCAAGTCTAACCTGCAAAAGCAGAGGGGCCAGACCGGGTGAGTTCTGACAGCCAGCGGGACTTAACATCTGGAATGTTATTAGTCAAATGCTCTGCTCAGAGAGTGGGAGGGCTAGAGGACAACGGGAGGGAGAGTTGTTGAGCCCCGGAGGACAGAGCTCAGCTTGGTGGGGAACAAAGGTGCTGGGAAGCACCATCTCCCTCATCCATTCCCCAGCCAAAATCCCAAAGGGAACCAGTTCCCGTCAGGGAACTTGCTTGCACCACGCGCAAACACCCAATGCCGTGCTTCTGGGGATCCATCCCTCCAATGGGTCTGCCTCCCTCCCGGTGCCGCAGGGCCCCTCCTGAAGCAGACCACCGAAGGCAAAGCAAGCTGCATCTGCACCTCCTGCCCTTGTGCACCTTGCAGATCCACCCCGGCTAATACACCAGATCCCATCGAAGCAGCACCACAAGCCTGGCAGTGAGCAAGTAGCCCAGACAGGGGCCACATCACTCCACAGTGAGTCCTGCCCCTGGGACAGGGGAAGATAAGGTACACGCCAGTCTGACTGTGGCCCCAGCAGTGAGCTGGGGGCAGACATCAGGTATGACTGCGGCCCCGCCCACCAACGCATGTTACTCCAGATAGCACAGAGGAAGAGCCCTGCAGTTCTGAGCCACTACAGGGACTATCCACAATGACGAAATGGAAGAATTCTTCTCAAAAGAAACTCCAGGAAGTAGCGACAGCTAGTGAACTGATCAAAAATGAATTTAAAGTAATAATCATAAAATTAATCACTGGGCTTGAAAAAAGTATAGAGGACAGCAGAGAATCTATTGCTACAGATATCAAGGGACTAAGAAACAGTCAGGAGGAGCTAAAAAATGCTATAAGTGAGCTGCAAAATAAAATGGAGACAACCACGGCTCGGATTGAAGAGGCAGAGGAGAATATAGGTGAATTAGAAGATAAAATTATGGAAGAAGAGGAAACTGAGAAAAAGAGAGATAAAAAAATCCAGGACTATGAGGGGAGAATTAGAGAACTAAGTGATGTGATAAAATGTAATAATATATGCATAATTGGGATTCCAGAGGAGGAAGAGAGAGAGAAAGTGGCTGAAGGTATACTTGAAGAAATCATAGCTGAGAACTTCCCTGATCTGGGGAAGGAAAAAGTCATTGAAATCCAAGAGGCACAGAGAACTCCCTTCAGATGTAACTTGAATCAATCTTCTGCACAACTTATCATAGTGAAACTGGCAAAATACAAGGATAAAGAGAAAATTCTGAAAGCAGCTAGGGATAAATGTGCTTTAACATATAAAGGGAGACCGATAAGACCTGTGACAGATCTCTCTACTGAAACTTGGCAGGCCAGAAAGGAACGGCAGGATATCTTCAATGTGATGAACAGAAAAAATATGCAGCCGAGAATCCTTTATCCAGCAAGTCTGTTGTTTAGAATAGAAGGAGAGATAAAGGTCTTCCCAAACAAACAAAAACTGAAGGAATTCATCACCACTAAACCAACCCTACAAGAGATCCTAAGGGGGATCCTGTGAGACAAAGTACCAGAGGCATCATTACAACCATGAACCTACGGACATCACAATGACTCTAAACCCATATCTTTCTATAATAACACTGAATGTAAATGGACTAAATGCTCCAACCAAAAGTCATAGGGCATCAGAATGGATAAAACAACAAGACCCATCTATTTGCTGTCTACAAGAGACTCATTTTAGACCTGAGGACACCTTCAGATTGAAAGTGAGGGGATGGAGAACTATCTATCATGCTACTAGAAGTCAAAAGAAAGCTGGAGTAGCCATACTTATATCAGACAAACTAGACTTTAAATTAAAGGCTGTAACAAGAGATGAAGAAGGACATTATATAATAGTGACAGGGTCTATCCATCAGGAAGAGCTAACAATTATAAATGTCTATGCGCCGAATACCGGAGCGCCCAAATATATAAAACAACTACTCATAAACACAAGCAACCTTATTGATAAGAATGTGGTAATTGCAGGGCACTTTAATACTCCACTTACAACAATGGATATGTCATCTAGACACAGGATCAATAAGGAAACAAGGGCCTTGAATGACACATTGGATCAGATGGACTTGACAGATATCTTTAGAACTTTGCATCCCAAAGCAACAGAATATACTTTCTTCTTGAGTGCACATGGAACATTCTCCAAGATAGATCACATACTGGGTCACAAAACAGCCCTTCATAAGTATACAAGAATTGAGATCATACCATGCACACTTTCAGACCACAATGCTATGAAACTTGAAATCAACCACAGGAAAAAGTCTGGAAAACCTCCAAAAGCATGGAGGTTAAAGAACACCCTACTAACGAATGAGTGGGTCAACCAGGCAATTAGAGAAGATTTTCAAAAATATATGGAAACAAACGAAAATGAAAATACAACAATCCAAACGCTTTGGGATGCAGCGAAGGCAGTCCTGAGAGGAAAATACATTGCAATCCAGGCCTATCTCAAGAAACAAGAAAAATCCCAAATACAAAATCTAACAGCACACCTAAAGGAAATAGAAGCAGAACAGCAAAGACACCCCAAACGCAGCAGAAGAAGAGAAATCATAAAGATCAGAGCAGAAGTAAACAATCTTAAAAACCTGTAGAGCTGATCAATGAAACCAAGAGTTGATTTTTTGAAAAAATAAACAAAATTGATAAACCTCTAGCCAGGCTTCTCAAAAAGAAAAGGGAGATGACCCAAATAGATAAAATCATGAATGAAAATGGAATTATTACAACAATCCCTCAGAGATACAAGCAATTATCAGGGAATACTATGAAAAATTATATGCCAACAAACTGGACAACCTGGAAGAAATGGACAAATTCCTAACCACCCACACACTCCCAAAACTCAAACAGGAATAAATAGAAAGCTTGAAGAGACCCATAAACAGCAAAAAAATTGAATGAGTTATCAAAAATCTCCCAACAAATAAGAGTCCAGGACCAGATGGCTTCCCAGGGGAATTCTACCAGACATTTAAAGCAGAAATAATACCTATCCTTCTCAAGCTATTCCAAAAAATAGAAAGGGAAGGAAAACTTCCAGACTCATTCTATGAAGCCAGCATTACCTTGATTCCTAAACCAGACAGAGACCCAGTAAAAAAAGAGAAGTACAGGCCAATATCCCTGATGAATATGGATGCCAAAATTCTCAATAAGATACTAGCAAATCGAATTCAACGGCATATAAAAAGAATTATTCACCATGATCAAATGGGATTCATTCCTGGGATGCAGGGCTGGTTCAACATTCTCAAATCAATCAACGTGATACATCACATTAATAAAAGAAAAGATAAGAATCATATGATACTGTCAATCAATGCAGAAAAAGCATTTGACAAAATTCAGCATCCTTTCTTAATAAAAACCCTCGAGAAAGTCGGGATAGAAGGAACATACTTAAACATCCTAAAAGCCATTTATGAAAAGCCCACAGCTAATATCATCCTCAATGGGGAAAAACTGAGAGCTTTCTCCCTGAGATCAGGAACACGACAGGGATGTCCACTCTCACTGTTGTTGTTTAACATAGTGTTGGAAGTGCTAGCATCAGCAATCAGACAACAAAAGGAAATTAAAGGCATCAAAATTGGCAAAGATGAAGTCAAGCTTTCACTTTTTTGCAGATGACATGATATTATACATGGAAAATCCAATAGACTCCACCAAAAGTCTGCTAGAACTGATACATGAATTCAGCAAAGTCGCAGGATACAAAATCAATGTACAGAAATAAGTGGCATTCTTATACACTAACAGTGAAGCAACAGAAAGACAAATAAAGAAACTGATCCCATTCACAATTGCACCAAGAAGAATAAAATACCTCGGAATAAACCTAACCCAAGATGTAAAAGATCTGTATGCTGAAAACTATAGAAAGCTTATGAAGGAAATTGAAGAAGATATAAAGAAAAACATTCCATGCTCATGGATTGGAACAATAAATATTGTTAAAATGTCAATACTACCCAAAGCTATCTACACATTCAGTGCAATCCCAATCAAAATTGCACCAGCATTCTTCTCAAAGCTAGAAAAAACAATCCTAAAATTTGTATGGAACCACACAAGGCCCTGAGTAAGCCAATGTAATTTTGAAGAAGAAGACCAAAGCAGGAAGCATCACAAACCCAGACTTTAGCCTCGACTACAAAGCTGTAATCATCAAGACACCATGTGTTGGCACAAAAATAGACACATAGACTAATGGAATAGAATAGAAACCTCAGACGTAGACCCACAAACGTATGGCCAACTAATCTTTGACAAAGCAGGAAAGAATATCCAATGGAAAAAAGACAGTCTCTGTAACAAATGGTGCTGGGAGAACTGGACAGCAACATGCAGAAGGTTGAAACTAGACCACTTTCTCACACCATTCACAAAAATAAACTCAAAATGGATAAAGGACCTGAATGGGAGACAGGAAACCATCCAAACTCTAGAGGAGAAAGCAGGAAAAAACCTTGTGACCTCACCGCAGCAATTTCTTACTTGACACATCCCCAAAGGCAAGGGAATGAAAAGCAAAAATGAACTACTGGGACCTAATGAAGATAAAAAGCTTCTGCCCGGCAAAGGAAACAATCAACAAAACTAAAAGGCAACAAACAGAATGGGAAAAGATATTTGCAAATGACATATCAGACAAAGGGCTAGTATCCAAAATCTATAAAGAGCTCACCAAACTCCACACCCGAAAAACAACCCAGTGAAGAAATGGGCAGAAAACATGAATAGACACTTCTCTAAAGAAGACATCCGGATGGCCAACAGGCACATGAAAAGATGCTCAACGTCGCTCCTCATCAGGGAAATACAAATCAAAACCACACTCAGATATCACCTCACTCCAGTCAGAGTGGCCAAAATGAACAAATCAGGAGACTATAGATGCTGGTGAGGATGTGGAGAAACGGGAACCCTCTTGCACCGTTGGTGGGAATACAAACTGGTGCAGCTGCTCTGGAAAACAGTGTGGAGCTTCCTCAAAAAATTAAAAATAGATCTACCCTATGACCCAGCAGTAGCACTGCTAGGGATTGACCCAAGGGATACAGGAGTACTGATGCATAGGGGCACTTGTACCCCAATGTTTATAGCAGCACTCTCAACAATAGCCAAGTTATGGAAAGAGCCTAAATGTCCATCAACTGATGAATGGATAAAGAAATTGTGGTTTATATACACAATGGAATACTACGTGGTAATGAGAAAAAAATGAAATATGGCCTTTTGTAGCAACGTGGATGGAACTGGAGGGTGTTATGCTAAATGAAATAAGTCATACAGAGAAAGGCAGATACCATATGTTTTCACTCTCATGTGGATCCTGAGAAACTTAACAGAAGACCATGGGGGAGAAGAAGGAAAAAAAAAGAAGGTTAGAGAGGGAGAGAGCCAAAGCATAAGAGACTCTTAAAAACTGAGAACAAACTGAGGGTTGATGGGCGGTGGGAGGGAGGGCGGGCGATGGGTATTGAGGACGGCATCTTTTGGGATGAGCACTGGGTGTTGTATGGAAACCAATTTGACAATAAATTTCATATTAAAAAAATAAAAATAAACATACAAACTAAGTCTTAAGACAAGCTAAAACACTTTTCAAAGAATAAATACCAGGTATGCAATTCTAAACAAGACTCTATGACTCTGGAGCAATATTTTTATGGGTAAGAGAAGACAGGCCAATTATCAGATGGTAGGGGACAATGAAAGATGAGAACACAGGAAAGGTGGTGCTATGTAGAGAAATCTCAGCATTTCAGAGAACTTGAAAGAAGCCACAGAGCTCTCTGGGCATCAATGCCACATTTCTTAGGGTGTAGAAAAAATGGAGTAGCAACCCCCAGGGCTTGCACTTGGAGGGTTTGCTTTTGGCATCAATCTCTACCTTCTTCTACTCTCCAGCCTTGGAATCTAAAACTGAAAATCTGAAAAGGAAACAAAGTGAACCCTGGCAGAGATTTTTGGTGAGCCTGTCTTAATACTAAGGGATCAATGCAGGTCAGTGTACACAGCAGGAAAGGCCTCTGTTAAGTTAGGGGCATCAGGACTATAAAGGGAGGAATAGATGTGATACTTTGTGGGGGCAAAATGTTAAAGTGTGGTGGCTGGTGGCAGATTAGACAACAAGGCAGAGAAGAAATTGAAGTCAAGATGGTCTCCAAGTATCTTGAAAATTTTCTGGGAAGAGGCTGTACTCCAAACTCCCTAAAGACAGAACCCCTGTTTAGCTCAGTATCCTTCCACAGTACCTAGTATAGTGCATAATATTTATTTCTAGTTTTTGAGTATGGATAGTTGAGAGATGTTTGGTGACACTGAATGAAAATTCGTAGCCATTAATTTGTTGCTGGAAGAGAAGGGAAAGATGGAGGTTCTGCTTGAGACATTTTCAAGTTGTAGGTGTATTGAAAAATAAAGTCCAAACAGATACAGGCTCAGAAATTACTTGTATTCAAAAGGAGAACAAGTCTAAATGTCTTGAAAGATCTCTCTTCCCTCTCATATTCAGCGAGAAGTTGCTAATCCATTGGGCACTTAAACATGTGTACCAAATGACTTCAACCTTTTTGGTGAGCCCACACGGGACCATAACTACTTCTTCTAGCATGTACTTCTATCCAGAATTTATTCAACAAATATTTATTGTGCAAGGCCCAGAGGTAGTACCCAGGATGATTCAGTCATAGAGACTACCCTTAGGAGGCTAAACAGCCTAATGAGGAGATGAGTAAGATCTATAAATGACCAGAAATGATATTCAGAATATTTAACAAATGGTAGAGCCTAAGAACTGGCCAATCAAAATGGATTTCTGCTATAGAATAGGATCTGGGTATTGGAGGGTCCTGGTTAGTACAGCATTACTCTCTTAGTTGTTCAATTGCAGAGAGATCTAAAGGTGTTGAAAGAGGGGCCAAGGTTAGGCCCTACTCAGGAAGTTTGAGGAAGACACTATCCACTGAATCAAAAGTAATTCAACATTTTAATCACCAGAATAGCAAAATGAGTATACAAAGGTAGATGATCAACCCTTTAAATATTAACAGAAACAATAAATGTACCAGGTAGCTACTGCTGCCTAACAAACCACAAAACACAGTGGCTTTAAATAATGGCCATTGATTATACCTCACAGGTGACAAATGGATCAGTTGATCTTGGTGGAGTCCATTCACATGTGTGTGAGTCAAATGGGACCTCTGCTCTAGGGTAGGCCTATCTGAGGGTGCCTTAGCTGGGGAAGCTGTGCTCTACATGTCATTGTTCTTCCTCTAGGACCAGGGGATAGTCACTTCATAGTTAACAGGTGCAAGAGACAGACCCAGTCAGTAAGTTCTTTTTTCATATCTCTGCTTGCATCATTTCTATTAAACCTCACTGCTAAAGCAAGTCACATGGTCAAATATGGTATCAAAGGATGGATTTGGGAATCACCTTCTCCTTAGAGAAACAGCAAAGTCTTATGGCAAAGCTCATAGATATAAGAAGGTGTCATTAATGCAAACTACCACAGCAAACATTTTTTTGTTTCTCTGTTCTGTATCCATTCCTACTTCTGGAAAGCGCACCTTAACTCTCCTTTAGGAAACCACTCTTACACTTTTGGCCCCTGTGTGGTTGGCCCTTGCTCTCAGTTCTTAAGGATGGCATATGTCTCAGGTCTACACAATGACAGACTTCTACCCACTTTGGCCATGCCCATAGGCTCAGAAATAGGCAGGTGATCCAAGCCAGGCTGATGAGATTGATTTTGGGGGAATTTTGTTGGAGTTATTGTGAAAGAGAGATGTCTTTCTGATAGAAATTGCTGAGAGGCTAGCCCATGAGTCTAGAGCTTCTGGTAGCCATCTTACTATACTGTGGGGAGAGCCTTGAGAAAGGTGTCAAATGCAGGAAAACAGGAAGAAATAGAGCATAAAAGTTTAAGTAAATACAGCTGATATCCTTCAGTCCCCTGGTTTCAGCTGTGCCTAAACCAGTCACTCCTGAGATTTTCGAGTATATGTGCCAATATTTCCCCCCTTCTTTTCCTAGATGAGTTTGACTTAGGTTAAAGAGAAATAAAACTATTATGGAAGTTAAGTGTTGAGTAAATTATTTTGGCCAGGAACATTATGGTAGGCCATTTAAGAAGCTGTCATTTTAGCTAAACAGAGTCTCATTTAATGTTTTGACTTAAAAAAATTTGTTTTACATTTATGTATTTTTGAAAGAGAGAGACAGAGCATGAGCGGGGGGGGGGGGGGGGGGGGCAGAGAGTGAAGGAGACACAATCTGAAGCAGGGTCCAGGTTCTGAGCAAGCTGTCAGCACAGAGCCTGATGTGGGGCTCAAACCCATGAACTGTGAGATCATAACATGAGCCAAAGTCAGATATTCAATGGACTGAGCCATTCAGGTGTCCCAATGTTTTGATTTTTTTTTTTAATGACTAAGGAACTCTTTCAATTCCTCTCTTTTCCCTAAAAGTGATAATTTCTATTAAAAGATCCAGCAACAGCAAGCACATTTGAATAGTGAGTAGTTGGGCACCTCTTTCATTTCTACTTGGCAAATTTTAGCATGAAAATGATATCTCTCCAGTAAATACCCTAGTTAATTTTCCAGTTGGTCTAACAATGTATTTAAGGAACTTGCTTCCTAAAAGATTAGTTGGGCCCCACTGGGTTAGGAAGACAATGTAACCCAATTGCTAGGCAGGTCATCTATTCATTATGTATATTTTCATATTTTTTTTTCCCAAAGACCAACTGAAGTGTGAGGGATAATATAGCTTCCTTAAGCAATTGCTTTCAAGTTCTGACGAAGAAAGTCCCAAGCCTAGATTTCAACAGTCTTTCTCAAAGTTGTGCTATTAAAGTCAGCTTGAATTACATCTTATAGTTGCCTTTTTGATTCTACTTCTCCCAAACAGAATTCATATTCCAGTCAAGGTGACCCACACTTGATCTTGTTCACATTTAGACATCTTTCCATCTATTAACTTTCTAAAACATCCTCTAGGACTGAAAATTTAATACATTATAAAAAAAACTTCACAGACTTTCATATATCATCCCAACTGCTCTACTCAAATGTGTAATATTGACTATTCCAACTGTTTGTGCTGATGCTAATCTTAGAGACGAAAGAAATATCAAGGAGGAATACATGTACACATTTGAAAATGGTTCTGGAACAACCATGGTAACAATTTCCACAGCAACATTAATACCACAAGCTAACAGAAAAAGAAATAAGCACAAATACTTTCCTGTGACATACCGTAACCAATTTGGAGATATAAAGAAGCTTAAACCTGTGTGTGGGTGTGTATGTGTGTGTGTGTTACTTAAACTCAAGTAAAAAAAAAATCAATGATCCAATGAAGCAAACTTATTGACATGGAAGACCAAGTTGGTAATCACAAGCCACAAACTCAACTTCCTACGCCTAAATATACTGATAATCACTTTCATATACATGCACCCACACCAAACATAAACACTCTGCCAATCATAGTGCTTTATCAGTTTTCCATATTCTTGAGAGTACAGGCAGTCACAGTGCTTTTGTTCTGGGCAGACCTTTTCATATTGGCCATAATGTTGCCACATTTAGAAATCAGTCATAATTTGGCTATAGGTATTGTTTTGGAATATTTCAGCTAAAGTTGGATTCACTTTCCTTGCAATTATGCTCGGAAGATAACATTGCAAAATGCCACCAGAAAGTTCTCATCCCATTTCTCCACTTTCCTGCTCAGATCCAGGAGGAAGAAAGGTTAGAAGAATGGAAGAGAAGATTACCCTCCTGATCTCATCTCCCATTCTTTTTTTTTTTTTTTTTCCATTTCTCAATATTGAGCCATGGTCTGCCAGGTGCTCGAGAAACACTGATGAGCAAAACAGACCTTTTATTAATAAAATACTTGCACTAGTAAACTCATAACTGTAGATAAGGGCTCTGAAGGAAAGGCAAGTGTCTATGAGAGTATGTAGCCAAAAAATCAGCCATATTGGTAGGTCTAGGAAGATTTCCCTGGGGAAGTGATAGTTGAGCTAAGATCTGAAGGAATGTAAGTCAACCAAAAGCAATCAAGATATCAGGATGTAGACATTAATTATCTGCAGAGAAACAGAAGGTGGCAAAGTCAGGGGAGTGAGAGAAACCGAGTGTGACTGGAAAACAGAGAGTATTGCATAGGATTTTGCAGGCAAGAGTAAGGATTTTAAGAGGACTCTGAAAATAAAACTTGTTGAGTTGAGGTAATGATAGGCAGGGAATGAGCCAACTTTCAAAAATAGTTTTTTATTACTGTAAATTACCCAGGAATTTCTCCTCTTTCTTTTTATTAAGGTTTATTAAGGTATAATTGACAAATAATATTGTATATACTTAAAGTTTATAATATTATATATATAATATATATGTATTATATATGTATATATGTATTGTATATATAATATATATATGTATATGTATTTTATATATATATATATATATATGTGTATGTATATGTTTATAAGAGTATTTTCCTGTAGAAGTTTTACAGTTTCAGGTCTTATATTCAAGTTAATCTATTTTGAGTTAATTTTTGTGTATAAAGTAAGATAGTGGTCCAGTTTTGTATGTGGCTGTACAATTTTCCCAACACCATTTATTGAAGTCCTTTCCTCATTGTGTATTCTTGGCTTCTTTGTCATAAATTAATTGACCATTTATGCATGGATATACTTCTGGGCTGTCTAGTCTGTCTCATTAATCTATGTGGTGTTTTTTATGCCAGTATCATACTGTTTTAATTACTATAGCTTTCTAATATAGTTTGAAATTAGGGGGGTGCGATGCCTCTAGCATTTTTTGTTTGTTTGTTTGTTTGTTTTTGTTTCTCAAAGTTGCTTTGGCTATTCAGAGTTTTCTTTGGTTCCATACAAATTCTAGGATTGTTTCATGTCTGTGAAAAAATGCCATTGAAATTTTGATAGGGATTGCATTGAACTTCTATACTGCTTTTGGTAGTATGGACATTTTAATAATATTAATTTTTCCAATCCATGATCACAGAATATCTTTCCAATTATCTGTATCTTATTTCTTTCTTTCATTAATATCTTATAATTTTCAATGTATAGATATTTCACCTCATTGGTTAAATTGATTCCTAAATATTTTATTCTTTGGGATGCAATTGTAAATAGGACTGTTGTTTTAATTACCTTTTCTGATAATTTGTTATTAGTGTATAGAAATACAATAGATTTTTGTGTATTGATTTTATATTCTGCAATTTTGCTAAATTTGTTTATTAAGTTATAACAGTTTTTTTGAAGGAGTATTTAGGGATATATCTATCTATCTATCTGTATCTCACCATGTCATCTGTAAATAGTGACTCTTTTACCTCTTCCTGTTCAGCTTGGAGGCCTCTTATTTCTTTTTCTTGCCTAACTGCTATGGCTAAGACTTCCAAAACCATATTGCATAAAAGTGGTGTGAGTGAGCATCAGATTCCTGATCTTATAGGAAAACTTTTTACCTTTCACTAGTGAGTATGATTGGAGCTGGGAGCTCCATGGCCTTTACTATGTTGAGGTGTGTTCATTCTATGCCCATATTATTGAGTTTCTATCATAAATGGATGTTAAATTTTGTCAAATCTTTTTTCTGCATCTATTGAGATGTTCATATGATTTTTATCTTTTGTTTTGTTAATGTGGTGTATCACATTGACTGATTTGCAGATGTTAAACCATCTTTGCATCACTGGAAGAAATTCCACTTGATCATATTGTGTGATCCTTTCAACATATCATTGAATTCAGTTTGCTAATATTTGTTGAGGAATTTTGCATTACTGTTCATCACAGATGTTGTCCTGTAGTTTTCTTTTTTTTGTAATGTCTTTGTCTGGTATCATGGTAATGTTGGCTTCATAAAGTTAGTGTGTGAGTTCTCTCCTCTTTCTTTGAGTCTCAAAAGGGTTAGTATCACTTCTTCTTTAAATGTTTGGTAGAATTCACCAGTAGCGCTATCTGGTCCTGAGCTTTTGTTTACTGGCAGGTTTTTGATTACTGATTCAATTTCTTTATGAGTAATTGATCTGTTCAGGTTTCTATTTTATCATGATTTAGTTTTGGTCAATTGTATGTTTGTTTGTTTCTTTATTTATTATTTATGGATTTATAATTTATAATATATTATTATTTATTCCTAATAAATTTAGGAATTTATCCATTTCTTCTCACTTGTCCAATTTATTGGAATATAATTGTTCCTAGTAATCTCTGATGATTCTAGTATTTCTGTGATATCAGCTGTAACTTCTCTTTTATTTCTAATTTTATTTATTTGAGTCCTTTTCCCCCCCTTGGTGAGTCTAGCTAAATCTTTGTCAATTTTATCATTTCAAAGAACTAGCTCTTACTTTCATTGGTTTTTATATTATCGTTTTAGTCTCTTTCAGTTATTTCTTCTCTAATCTTTCCTTTCTCTAGTAACTTGGGCTTCATTTTTTGTTCTTTTTCTTCTTCCTTGAGGTTGTTACATTTCCATTTTCATTTTTCTCGAGGTTTTTAAAAATTATTTCTCTTGATTTCTTCTTCTTCTTGGTCGTTCAGTAGCGTGTTGTTTAACCTCCATGTATTTGTTAGTTGTCCATTTTTCTTCAAACTATTATGGTTGGAAAAAGATGCTTCATATAATTTCAATCCTCTTAAATTTATTACAATTTCTTTTGTGGAGCAATACACAATCTATCTTAGAAAATATTCCGTGTGCAGTTACGGACAATGTGTATTCTGTTGCTTTTGGATGAAATGTTCTCTAAATATCTGTTAAGTCCATCTGGTCTAATGTGTCACTTAAGGACAATATTTCTTTTTTTTTTAATTTTTTTTCAACGTTTATTTATTTTTGGGACAGAGAGAGACAGAGCATGAACGCGCGAGGGGCAGAGAGAGAGGGAGACACAGAATCGGAAACAGGCTCCAGGCTCTGAGCCATCAGCCCAGAGCCCGACGCAGGGCTCGAACTCACGGACCGTGAGATCGTGACCTGGTTGAAGTCGGACGCTTAACCGACTGCGCCACCCAGGCGCCCCAAGGACAATATTTCTTTATTGATTTTCTCTCTGAGTGATCTATCTATTGACATAAGTGGGGCACTAAAGTCCCCTACTATTATTGTATTGCTGTCTATTTCTCCCTTTAGGTCTGTTAATATTTGCTATAATAATTTTGATGCTTCTATGTTGGATGCATAAATACTTATAAAAGTTATATCCTCTTGTTAGACAAATTGCTTTCTTAATTTCTCCTTCAGATTGTTTGTTGTTAGTACACAGAAATGCAACGAATCTTTGTATGTATTTTGTATACTGTAAATTTACTGATTTTTTTTTTGTTAGTGCTAACAGTTTTTGGTGGAGTCTTTGGGATTTTCTAAACATAATATCATGGCATCTACAGAGACAATTTTATTTCCTCCTTTCCAGTTTGGATACCTCTTCTTTCTTTCCCTCTTCCTCCTTCTCTTCCTTCCTTCCTTCTTTTCTTTCTTTCTTTCTCTCTCTCCTCCCTTCCTTTCTTTCTTCCTTCCTTCCATTCTCTCTCCCTCCCTCCTTCCCACCCTCTCTCACTCTCTCCTTCTCCCTTTCTGTCTTTCCTCTTTCTTTCTTCCCTTCTTTCCTTCCTTCCTTCCTTCCTTCCTTCCTTCCTTCCTTCCTTCCTTCTACTTTTTCTTGCTTATTGCCCTGGCTAAGATTTGCAATAGAAGTGGTTAGAGTGGGCACCATTGTCTTCTTTATGATCTTGAAAAAGGCTTTCTGGTTTTCACTATTGAGTATGTTACCTGCTTGTCATATATGACCTTTACTATATTGTGGTACATTTCTTTTATACTTAATCATTTAGATTGCTTATCATGAAAGGATGTTGCATATTGTCAAATCCTTTCTCTGCATCTTGTTGAGAAGATCACATGATTATTTTCATTTTGTTATGATCTTTAGTATTCCTCCATCCTCAGTTTCATTTCTGATTTTATTTGAGTCTCTCTCTTCTTCTTAGTCTAGCTAAATATTTGTCCGTTTTTTTATCCTTTCAAAAATCTAGCTCTTAATTTTGTTTATCTTTTTTATTGTTTTTCTAGTGTCTGTTTCATTTATTGCTGCTCTCTAGTCTTTGTTACTTCTTTCCTTCTAGTAATTTCTGATCATATTTTGTTCCTCTTTTTCTATTGCTTTGAGATATAAAGTTAGGTTGTTTATTTTAGACCTTTTATCCCCCCTTAATGTAGGCATTTATGACTAGAAATGTCCCCTTAGAATTGTTTTTGCTACATCCCATAAGTTTTGGTATGTTGTGTTTCCATTTACATTTCTCTCAATATATTTAAAGAACTGTTTTCTTGGACACACTGATTGTTTATAAAGGTGTTTGATTTCCACATATTGTGAATTTTCCAGCTTTTCTTCCATTACTGATTTACAGTTTCATACCACTGTGGTCAGAAAAGAATATGATTTCAGTTTTCTTAAATGTGTTAAGACTTGTTTTGTGATCTATTATGTGATTTACCTTGAAGAATATCCATATGTTCTTGAAAAATATGTGCTCTGTTTCTGTTGAATGGAATGTTTTGTATATGTCTGTTAGGTCCATTTCACCTACAATATAGTTCAAGGTCAATATTTCATTATTGAATTTCTGTCTAGATGATCTATCTATTGTTGAAAGTGGAGCATTGAAGTCCCCTACTATTTTTGCATTGTTATTTCCCCCTTCAGATCTATTAATATTTGCTTAATATGTTTAGGTGCTCTGATGTTGGGTGCATATATATTATGCTTTATTCTTTTGACTAATTGATCTTTTTATCACTATATAATGATCTTTGTCTCTTGCTACAGTTTTTACTTAAAGTTTATTTTGTCTTATGTAAACAAAGCTACCTTGCTCTCTTTTGGGTTCCATTTACATGGAATATCTTTTTCCATCCTTTTACTTTCAGCCTATGTGTGTTCTTACACCTAAAGTGACTGTCTTGTAAGCACAGAGTTGGGTCTTTTTCTTTTTCCTTTTTTTTTTAATCCACTCAACCATTCTATGATTTTTCACTGCAGAATTTAATCTATTTACATTTAAAGTGATTGTTTATAGGTAAATATTTACTGGTACCTTGTTAATTATTAATTGTTAATTGTTAATTGTTTCCTGGCTGTTTTGTAGTTCCTTTGCTTCTTTCTTCCTCTCTTGCTATCTTCCTTTGTGATTTGATGATTTTCCAGAACAATATGCTTGGATTCTTTTCTTGTTATCTTTTGTGTATCTATGAAATGTTATTGCTTTGTGGTTACCAAGAGGCTACATAAGACATCTTATAATTGTAACATTCTCTTTTAAGCTGATAACAACTTAGTTTGGATTACATACAAAAACTACACTTGTCCCCACACATAAATGTGACATTGTATGTTTTAATTTCATAGCATATATCTTTTTCTACTTATACCCATTACCAAATTATTATAGCTGTAGTTATTTTTAATATTTTTTCTTTTACACTTATACTATAGTTAAGTGATTTATATACTACCATTACAGTATTCAAGTATCCTGAATTTGACTATGCTTATCTTTACCAGTGAGCTTTATACCTTCAGATGTTTTCATTACTTATTAATGCCTTTTCATTTAAGCTTGAAAAACTCTAGTGTTTCTTATAAGGTAGAACCAGTGGTGATTAACTCCATCAGTTTTTGTTCGTCTGGGAACATATTTATCTCTCCTTAATTTGTGAAGAAAGACTTTGTCAGAGAAAGTAATCTTGGTTGATGGTTTGTTTTTTGTTGTTGTTGTTGTTGTTGTTTTCTTTCAGTGCTTTGAATATATCATCCCACTGTCTCCAGGCCTTCAGTTTCTTCTGAGAAATCTGATAGCCTCATACGGGTTAACCTGTATGTTGTTGTTGTTGTTGTTGTTGCTGCTGCTGTGGTTTAATGTTTATATGGCTGCTCTTTGGAGAAGATACTAGAAGGGAGAAAGAATGTAATCAAGAAGAGTGATAGAGGCTATTGTAGCCAGAAGACAAGGATGGTGGCTAGAGCCACTTCCAAAATATACTTCTAAAATACTTTAGAAGTATCAATAACAGGATCTGTTGCTTGACTGGATGTGTGAGATAAGAGAGAGGGAAAAATTCATGAGGACTCCTCAGGTTTTTGGTATGAGTAATTGTTTGGTCTTCAATATCCATGAGGAATGGTGGAATAAAATAGGGTAACTTTGGGGTCTAATTCACAATTAATATATACATTTACTAGTGCTTTTCTTTTTTCTTATCTCTCTCAAATGAGGATATCTGCAGAGAAAAGGTATTAAACAAGCAGTTGAAGGGATTTGAGATGTAGTAAGGCTAGGTGTTGCTGTTAGAATATCCTACTGAATGGGGGCCTGGGTGGCTCAGTTGGTTAAGCATAGTTTTGGCTGAGATCATCATTTTACACTATATAGGTTCAAGCCCTGCATGGAGCTCTGTGCTGACAGTGTGGGGCCTGCTTAGGATTCTCTCTCTCCCTCTCTCTGCCCCTGTCCTGCTCATTATCTCTCTCTCTTTCTCTCTCTCTCTCTGCATATGAATAAATAAACTTAAAAAAAGAATGTTCTAACTGAAAACAGTCATGTAAACTTAAGATTAAAAGTTTTAAAGTATCTTGTCTACTTTCCTAGCCCCCACTGCAAAAAATCCTACAGTGATTCACCTCTTGTGTGCATCTCCCAAGTTGGAAATATCAAGGTAACAGATGTGACACATTAAGAATTTGTTAAATATAGATAGTGAGTGAAGGGATTAAATCCAAATTCCTCAGCCTGAAACATGGGCTTCTAAATAACTCAGGAATGAATGTCATTCAAAAGTTCACTGAATTAACTTAATTGCCTCTCCTATTTCGGTACCTGATGCAATATTTTATTTTGAGAGGTTTTTTTTAATAAAAAATTTGATTCTGAAGTGTTCTAATTATATTGTATCTTGCGGTGAACTAACTTTGAACTGTGTTACCTCCTCCCAAGGCACAGGACTGGCTAAATTCATTAACTGTCTTTTGATTTCATGGACCATTGAAATGTCAGGCCTTGTGGGTCCCTGCTGAGTGGCTCAGGGTCACCAGTGCCCCCAAGGTTTATAATCTTCTTAATTTCAATTATTCCCTCTTTGTCTCCACAAGCTTTTGGAAGGTCTCCTCCTGGGTTTGCTTTTTCTTTGCTTAGAACTGAGTTTCCTCTCCAGCTAGCTCTTTCTACAACTTCCTTATTTTTCTGTGTCATATTCTTTCCCTTGCCAAATTATTAATATTTGAGAATTCCCTTACTTCATGGTCCTGAAATATATTTAGCAGTGGTAATCAAAGTCCAACCTTGCCACTCACTATGAAAATAAATACTAGAATCATTTAACCCAGAAAAGACCTAGGCTTCTGGAGTAAAACAGCTTGGAATTCAAATCCCCACATACCACTTTCTGGTTGCATGATCTTTGATGAGCTATTTAAATCTTTATGAGTTTCTATTTCTTCATCTACAAAGTAGGCATGTAACAAAACCTATAAAGTATTATTGTGGGTGTTTAATGAGGTAATATACAGAAAGAGCTTTAACACAGTACCTGACATAGGAAACGCCCTTTAATTGTCTGCTCTTATTGCTATTATTATTATCATCTAGGAAGGTTGTGCTGTTTGTATGTATCTCATTTGCATGCAAGAAAAGTACCGAGCTCAGTGACCAGCGCTCATTAAGCATTCAATAAATTTCAGGTAAAATTACTTATGAACCACCTAGAATCACAGTATATTGTGGAAGAGATTATTAGATAATTAAAGATTATCTAGGTCAACCCTCTCATTTAACAGATGAGGAAACATGTTTGAGAAGGGGAATGAGCTGCCAAAAAGGACATAAAGGACAGCTCTGGACTCCACTGCAGACTCTTTCCCAGGTCACCCCCAACCCTGAATAGCAAGTGGTGAACAGAAGGGCTAATTTTTAAGTTGATGAGTGGGGGGTAGGAGAAGAAAGAAAAATGCATAAAAGAAACTGCTAAAATGGACCCAAAAGAGAACCTTGGACCAGATATAGAAAGAACACAGTAGAAAATGTTTCCAATAATTTGCTGGCACAATCAGAGCCTCCTTGAAATCACATCTGACAATAAAAAGTGAGAAAATGAGAGAAAAGTGGAGACAACCATAACACTCAACAAAAAGGTCCAAGGAGTTTTGTAAAGGGACAGAAAGTGTTACAGTGACTTGACCCTTGATCCTGAGGTAAAAGTGTAGCTTATACTCAGATATTGTCCCAAAAGCCTAGACCTGTTTATAACCTGTGAGTACTTCCAGATTACTTCTGATGGTCCAACTAAGAACTGTTCTTTGGTGTTAACTCTTTTTATTGCTGCTGCTAAGTATGCAAGAATGTGATTCCATCTGGCTCAAGCCTGCAAGAAACTGATCTGTCAAGGAAAGAGTAAATAACCATTGGTGACAGCAATGAGGGAGTGAGTCTTGACAAAACCAAACTCAGTGTCACAAAGGGATGCTGGGCTAACTTGTGGTTTCCTTATCATGAAAGAGGCATTTGCCTACAAATTTGCAGATGCAAAACCCAGAGGAAGGCACTAGAATGAAGACTAGCACACGTATGGACCTAAATGTGAAAGAAGAAACCATCAAAATCCTAGAGGAGAACACAGGCAGCAAGCTCTTTGACCTCGGCCACAGCAACTTCTTACTAGACACTTCAAAGGCAAAGGAAATAAAACAAAAGCAAACATGAACTATTGGGACTTCATCAAGATAAAAATCTTCTGCACAAGAAAGGAAACAATCAACAAAACTAAAAGGAAGCCTACAGGATGAGAAAAGATATTTGCAAACAACATATCTGTTAAAGGGTTAGTATCCAAAACCTATAAAGAACTTATCAAAATAAACATCCAAAAAATAAACAATCAAGTTAAGAAATGGGGAGAGGAAATGAGTAGACATTTTCGTGGGGCGCCTGGGTGGCTCAGTAGGTTAAGCGTCCTACTTTGGCTCAGGTCATGATCTCCCAGGTCGTGGGTTCAAGCCCTGCGTCAGGCTCTGTGCTGACAGCTTGGAGCCTGGAGCCTGCTTCGGAGTCTGTGTCTCTGTCTCTCTATGCCCCTCCCCCGTTCATGCTTTGTCTCTCTCTTTCTGTCAAAACATGAATAAACATTAAAAAAAAAAAACAAAAAAAAAACCAGGATAGACATTTTCCCAAAGACATTCATATGGTTAACCAGGCATGAAAAGATGCTCAACACCACTTACCAGGGAAATAGAAATCAAAACCATGATGAGATACTAACTCACAGCTGGCAGAATGGGTAAAATTAACACAAGGAACAAGTGTTGGTGAGGATGTGAAGAAATGGGAACCCTCTCGCAGTGTTGGCGAGAATGCAAACCAGTGCAGTCACAATGGAGAACAGTGTGGAGGTTCCTTCAGAAAGCTAAAAATAGAACTACTCTACATCCAGCAATGCACTATTAGGTATTTATACAAAGGATACAAAAATGCTGATTCGAAGGGGTACATACACCCCAATGTTTATATCAGCATTATCAGCAATAGCCAAACTATGGGCAGTGCCCCAATGTTCATCAGCTGATGAATGGATAAATAAGATGTGATATATATATATATATATATATATATATATATATATATATCAAAAATGAAATATTATTCAGCCATCCAAAAAGAATGAACTCTTGCCATTTGCAATGATGTGGATGCTGGTAGAGTGCATTGTGCTAAGTGAAACAAGTCAGCCAGAGAAAGACCAATACCATATGATTCACTCATATGTGGAATTTAAGAAACAAAACAAATTAATATATGGGAAGGGAGGAAAAAAAAGAAGAGAGGAAACTAACCACAAGAGAATCTTAATGATAGAAAACAAACTGAGGCTTGGTGGAGGGATATGGATGGTAGGATGTGTTAAACGGGTGATGGGTATTAAGGAGGGCACTTGTGATAAGCAGTGGGTGTTGCATGTAAGTCATGAATCAATGAATTCTACTCTGAAACCAATATTGTACTGCATGTTAACTAACTAAAATTTAATAATAAAAAAAAGAGTAACACATGTATGAAAAAAGGCATATATTTAGATGAAGGAGTACTAAGGGCTTTATAACTTACAGTTTAGCTTCGCTATTCGGCTCCTGCTGTATTATTGTCATGGAGGGTCTCTGAGGTGCTCAAGCCGGTTAGAGTGTAGCAGCTCCCCTATGCTTTGCCATATCATGGGCTTCTTATGCCATGCAAAGTCATGGAAAGCAAACTGCCTCCCTGTAGCAGAAAGAATCTGCCTTGGGGCACCTGGGTGGCTCAGTCAGTTAAGCATCTGACTTCAACTCAGGTCATGATCTCACAGTCCGTGGGTTCGAGCCGTGCATCAGGCTCTGTGCTGACAGCTCAGAGCCTGGAGCCTGTTTTGGATTCTGTGTCTCCCTGTGTCTCTCTGCCCCTCCCCTGCTCATGCTCTGTCTCTTTCTGTCTCTCAAAAATAAATAAATGTTTAAAAAAAAATTTAAAAAAAGAATCTGCCTAAAGTGGAAAGGGGATTGGGCAAAGGTCAAACGTATGGCTAGAACACAAGGCTAAAAGGAAAGAGAGGACTAAGCAAAAACTTTCTAGGGTAACAAAATAGGCCTCAGCATCTAGCTAATGACAACATGGAAGAAATAACCGTCAACAGCTCCACTGCTTTTGTCTCTCCCATTAAGGAAATGATGTTCCTTCCAGTCTATGTAGTAGCATATATAGTATATGCTTAATATGGTGCTGGCATGATTGAGGACAAAAAAATTAGAACATGGATTGTGCCTCAAGAATTTACGGATATCAAGCCTTCAGGTTTTCAAGCAAAAGTCTTTTTTTAATATATATTTAACAGATCTCTTAGCAGTATTCAGCATCACTAAGCAGCTAACCTGTATGCTGTTATCTTAGAGTCATAGGAGAGGTCAGCATAAAAGAAACTCATGTTATTTCTTCACTGGGACATGTCTTGGAATCTCCTATGTGAGAATCACAAGGAGATGAAGTGAAGACTGCTAGTTTCTGAATGGTGGGGTTCAAATGTTATAGCTTACAGGGAAGGAAATCCCTGATACTTACACTCCTCTCACAACACCTGCATCCAGAGATTCACCGCTAAACCCAGATATGGCCTGAACATCGTTTCTAGGATACTCCCTGCTGCAGGCAGTATTACCCAGTCAGTAGCATTTGCAAAAAAGGGATGCCTTCCCTGGATAATCCCCAATTTCAAATATGAGTTGGAGACAGAGGAAAGATTAGGGTCCAAGTTGTCTGAAATCTAATTTAGAGTCTTTATACCTTAATTCTGCTTCTCTTCTCTCTTGTGTTGGTGAGGACCCTCAGCTGCTTTACTCCTGCAACATCTTATGACATTCCTTATAACCCAGATGTAGGTTTAATTCACAGGAAACACAGAGTTCATCTTGTAAGTGAGAGTGAGAATGAAGATTTGAAAGATGCACCAAGATCTGCTTACCCTGAGAGTACAGATCCTGACAGGCTAGCTTTAGCTGTTGTGATCATCCTATCCCCCTCACCCAGTTTAACTCAGATGGGTTAAGTTAGCCCATGACGACTAGAACTTAGTGTACCTACACTAAGAGGCAGAGAATAATGGAAATAATAAGCTCTTTAGAATCAGCTAATGACAGGGGGCAATCATCATCTTTTCTAGGGCTAGCTGTGTGACTTTGCACCGATCAGGTGACCTCTCCAAGGCACAGTGCCTTCCTACTAGAAATGGGGTTAATAACACCCACCTAAAAAACTTGTGAGATCAAATGAGACACACAAAAAAAAGTGCCTTATCTATTGACTAAATCATGGTAGGTGATCAATAAATGGTGGCTATCAATATCATAATCGTGATTTTCCCAAGATTGCTGAAAAGAACTCCAGAGAAAGTAGGATACAGGTAAGTGATGTTTTAAAATGAGAATTAAGAGCAAGAGTCTTTATCTGATTTCTGTGGTTGTAGGCAACTGAGAAAAGTGAGCATTATAAAGATCACAACTAGAGGCACAATTGAACCACAGGTATATGGGCTGGTCCTGGAAATGGAGTGACAATGGGGCACAAATCTACAGCAGATGCTGAGGAAAAACCCAGCCTGGCAGGCACTGCAGAGTATTCAAAGGGCTAAACAAAAACTGGGCCATGGAATAAGCAAGCAAGCGGCAGTCACCCGAAGTTCTGGGGGCAGAGGGGAAATCTTGGCCAGAATCACCAAAGGGAATCTCTGGGCAGGCAGTGGGATCCCTGGGACAGACCAGGGTTCAGGGTGACCTCGGCCTTTGGCAGGGACATTGTGAAATCTCATAAGGACCTCTGTCCTAGAGGATCTCTTGTAACATGCAGGTTACTATGGTGTCATTTCATTTTCCAAGCTCAGAGGCCGAAGGCTAGACTGACTTATAGATGGGGATCAATTAGCAGCTACATATGAGAGAAAGAAGAGAGAAAGTATTGGAACTAGGTAGGGTCAGAAATGCATGGTAAGAATTTTAGGGCCACAGAAACCTAAGTTAAAAACAATAGCTGGCTGTTTGTCTCAGGAACTGACAGACCTTAGACACATTATTTTTCAAAGCCTCTAAGTTTTCATCTGTAACATGGGGATAAGAGCTGGGAGACAACATTGCTATGGGGACTTTACAAAATGGATGTAAACTTTGTTTCTTCACAACTCTGTCTAACAATGACTTAAATATAAATTCTCATTTACATCTTAATAACTATCTAGAAAAAAATACACATAAAATATGATAATATATAAAACATTATAGTTATAGCATATTCAACAATGGGTACTATAGATGATATTAGCATATCTCCATGTGTATGTCACTTTTCAATTGATAGTCTTAGCACACATCCACTTTCTTGTTGGATCTTCACACTTTGTGATAGAGGCAGAGTAAGAAAAACAATACCAGACTAGAAAAAGTAAAATGTTCAGCAAATGGAGAACTTTTTGTATTAATAATGTTTTTATATACTATATTTTATGATGGTTTAACATCTTGGGGTCTTGTGGAACCAGGGAGGGATTACTTTTCCAAGGGTTAGCTAATTTTAGAGACTACTAACAACTTTCCTTCAAGCATGTATCTCCTGTGCAAACCAACCAATCCAGAACCCATACCCCTAACCACCGCCTTCATTTAACATTCCTTTTCCCCCTTTTCCCCACTCCAGGGCCAAGTGCCAGACAATTATATTAGGGACCACCCCTATATCCTAGAGTCTGCTGAAATTATTCTAGCCATCCAGTCCTAAACTTGCTTAGTTTGCTTACTTCACCTCACCCATTCCTTCCCACAAAAACAATAAGGAGTGTGCTTTTCTCTACTTCCTCTGCCTCCTGACCAAACATGGTACTTCCCCCATGTGGTCTTGTATGGCATTGCATGTCATTCCCTTCCTCTTGGGAATTGTGGAGTAACAAACCATCATCATTCAATGTCAATTGTCTCCTGATCTGTTAACCTCACCATACCTGAATAAAAACAACATCCCAGATACAGATGGCCAACAGACACATGTAAAGATTCTCCACATCACTCATCATCAATCATCATCAGGGAAATACAAATCAAAATTACAAATTACAATGAGATATCACCTCATTCCTGTAGAATGGCTAAAATCTAGAAGAGAAGAAACAAGAAGTGTTGAGGAGGATGTGAAGAAAAAGAAACCCTCATTCACTGTTGGTGGGAATGTACATTGGTGCAGCCACTCTGGGAAAAAGTATGGTGGTTCCTCAAATAATTAAAACAGAAGTACCATCTGATCCAATAATTCCACTATTGGGTATTTACTCAGGGAGAATGAAAACACTAACTCAAAAAGATATATGCAAACCCATGTTTATTGCAGCATTATTTACAATAGCCAAGATATAGAAATGTGTATCTATCAATAGACAAATGGATAAGGAAAATGTGGCATACACACACACACACACACACACACACACACACACACACACAGTGGAATCTCACACAGCCATAAAAAAGGATGAGATTGTGCCATTTGAGACAACATGGATGGACCTAGAGGGTATTATACTAAGTGAAATAAGTCAGGCTGAGAAAGACAAATACCATATGATTACATTCATAAATGGAATCTAAAAAAAAAAAAAGAATAAAACAAAAGAGCAGAATCATAACCATAAATACACAGAACAAACTGATAGTTTCCAGAGGGGAGGCAGGTGGTGGTTTGGTAAAATGGGTGAAGGGAAGAGGGAGATATAAACCTCCAGTTATGAAATGAATAAGTCATGGGAATAAAAAGCAGAGCATAAGGAATACAGTTAATGTATTGCAATAGTGCTGTAATGGGTCAGATGGTAGCTATACTTGTTGTGAACATAGCATAATGCATAAACTTGTCAAGTCACTAAGCTATATACCTGAAAATAATGTAACACTGTATGTCAACTGTACTCAAAAAAGTGAAACAATATCCCAGATACATATAAAAACAATGTTAAATCAAATATAGTACTGCACCAGAGTATTTAAAACTGACTTTAAAACCTTTAAAAAGGATGAAAAGAGGCATTGTGTCAAATTAAAATGGAAACATCTCAAAATTTCAAGTGAAAAAAGTGTCATACACAGAATAAATTTTACAGTATGATCCTATTTATGGAAAAAAGTTATATTTGTTTCTTTACATGCACATATACAAACGAGTATGCAGCAAGAAGCATAAAGGATGTATACTTGTCTGCTGGCCATGCCTACAGCTGGGGCAGGGGTGGGCTGCCCAACTGGGAGAAGGATGTTGAAGGAAAACTTTGTTCTTCTGCATATATATGTATTCTTTGAATGTCTAAAACAATGCTGGATTCATGCATTACTTACATAATAAAAATAGTAAAATGATTATTCAGTATCCAATTATTAATATGTATATAGTATAATGACATAGAAGGGATCTTACCCAATCAATGGATATTATTTGGATATTATCGAACCAAATCTTCCTACCAAAGAGAAAGTAGGAGTTACAGCTTTGGGCCATAATGGGGTTTTTATAGCTTCTAATCAACTCTGATGAACTATTAGGGAAGAGCTTATGCTTAGAAACCAAAACTTTCAAAAAGGCATTTATTATCATTATCTCTCTATCCCCTAATACAAAATGATTCATTTTCCTGCATCCATAGTTTGCAAGGGACTTTTGAATTAAACCTTAAAAGCTATTTTTTTTTCTATACTCTGTCTGGACCTAGCAGTGGATGCCAATAAAAAAGCTCAGGGTAATTTATTTTCCTCTATAATTTCAAAGTAGGTCGATACAAGAGTCCTTTATTGCTGCCATGGCTTCTATAGCCCTTGATGGTGAATCATTACAGTAGAGAGGTCTGGGATCCATAGATTGGAGTTGGCTAGACTCCATTTTTCATGTGGTTTCTGTGGTTCCAAGTGAGTTTGGGACAAAGAGAAGAAAGCTACTTTCATACTGCGTGCTCCATAGAGTTGGAGGTATGAGCTGCTGAGAATGAGAGGGTAAGAAAGGGATTATGGTTCAGTAATACTGCAAAGGATAAGGGGCAGGCTCTGGAGTGTGACCAGCTTCCAATCTTATCTCTACCCTTTTAGGATGTGTGACTTTTTGCAAGGCACTTCATTCCCTAAGTCTTTGTTTTCTCATGGGTATAACAAAGATAATAATGCTATCAATATCACACAGTTATTATAGGGAATCAATGAGATGATACAAATTCCATATAATGGAGTGTTCAATACACATTAATTATTTTCCTTATATTTGAGATAGTACATACATAGTTTGGTAGCATTCATGCCTTCAATCAAACTTGAATAAATACATATTAAGCATCAACTGCTTGGTAGCCTCAGTCTCTGCTCACAATCTCTTCTTACAGTCTGTTGAGGAGGCCAAACACATTCCTGCAAAACCTCAGATAACCATACAAGGTTACTCTTGTAATTCAGGGCAAAAACAGATCACTGGGTCATTCCACATTAATTGTCTGAGTCATTCCATAATAATTGTCTGAGTAATTGTCTAAGACCTTCTAAGGTCTTAGAAGAAGGAGAAAGTGCATTCTGGGAGGTTTTATAAAAGAGTTGGGATATGACCCAGGCCTTGGGTCAGGTTTGTTTAGAACAATGTAGGAGGTATTTTGCATGGGATAACAGAATAAGGAAACAATAGTGTACCTAGAGGGTGCATGAAGCAAAAAGTAAGTGAGTGAATATGGAGAATGCATTTTGAAATAATTGGTTTTAGTAGATCAAAAAGTGATCAAGAAACACTCCAAAATTGATCATGTTCTTTTTGAAGACTTACACCACATTCAAATAAATTCTGAACCTTTAAGATTAGATCTTAGACACTAGTTATTTATATTCAGCATACATTAAAGCTAAATTATTAAATCTCTATTTTCTAGACTTCCTCAGATGGGAACCAATACTAACCATTGCAATAAAAGCCAGAACCTAATGTAGCATTGCATAGCATGGTCCTAGAACAGTGTTTCCTAAAATGCAGTCCCCAGACCAGCATCATCATCATCATCACCTGGGAACTTGTGAAAAATGTGAATTCTTGGACCCACTACTGCCTCAGAAACTTGGGGGGTTAGGCACAACACTCTGTAGGTGATTTTGATGCAGTTTATGACAGTTATATTGCTGTTACAGTATATTTTTTTTAAAGTTCACTTATTTAGTATTTGTATATTGGTTAGCACATAAGCTGCTCCATTATTAGTTGTCAAGAGTCTTGTAGCCGTCCTGCCATCATCTATTTTAGAGAAATTCCTTAGCAGCAATAAATCCTAAGGGGGTCTGAAGTGAGACTTTTTTCTTTCCTAGCAGCAAGAGGAGAAAAAAAAAACAGACAAAAATAATCAAATGATCATTTTAATAATGCAATTTTGCTTCTTGTAATATGGCTCAATAGAATCACCATGAGGGATTTTTTTTTTAAAAGAATAGCCTGTGTAATTGGAGCTTTATGGTTTTTTTGCTGAAAATGCTTTAGCTGTAGATGGGCCACATCCCATTAGCAAACTTTCTACAGAGCCCACAGGAGCTTTTTGACAGGAATATCCTATCATGGTGGTAGCAAAAAGCATAAAAATTGATTTTAATTATTCGAACTCCAATTTTCAAGTGAGGGATTGATCTAGAGAGTTAAGATGTTGCTAGTACATTTGATGTTCCTTTCTGAAATGATCTTTTTTGAGGATTTTTTTTAGCTCAAAACATCAAAACATGTAAAAGAATAAAAAAAAAAAGAAAAAATCTAAAAGTTAGAGAGCCAGTATAAACACAAGTTTACCTGGCTCTCACTACTGAAGCCCCATGGGGTAGTAGAGGAATATTCCAAATCTATTTCTTCCAATTCTTAGTGCTGAGACTTAAATCTCTCTCTCTCTCTTTTTTTTTTTTTTTTTTTTTTTTGTGGTATCCGGATATCATTATATCTAAGCATCATTACTTCAACTTTTTTTCTAGATATGCTGTTTAATATTATTGAAGAAAACTATGAGGCCATACATAGCATGAGGGCAGTGTGAGTGAGCCATCAGAGATAAAACTGAAGTCCTTACAAGGGTATATCAACCTTCTACACTCTGGCTCCTGACTATTTCTCTAGAGCCTCATCTACTACAATTGTCTACCTCATTCTGTCCCAGCCACACTGGCCTCCTTACTATTCCTCAAATCACATACCAAATGTGCTTCCAACTAGCCCTTTGCTTGACCTTTATATCTGCATGATTCTCTACATCATTTCTTCCGGCCCTCTCTTCATATGTCACCTCCTCAGATCATCTTTCCCTGACCATCCTCATATAAACCTCCCCAGCCCTTCCTATCCTACTTTCCCTATCTTATTTTCTGGACATGTTATACAATTTACTTCATTTTGTCTCTTGCCAATTTCCCCCTCCACTGCTACAATATAATCTCCATGAGACAGGGGCTCTGTATATTTTGCCGATTATTCTCAGGGCCTGGAACAGTGTCTGGTGAATGGTGGACAGGCAACACATGTTGATTAAATTAAAGATTTGTGATGGAAAGGGTGAATAGAAAATAATTACAAAAAATGTAGAACTTCACTTTGCCTAGTAAGGTAGGCAAGGAAAAATATCCATGGGTATTTGTTCAAAAACAGCTCTTGAATAAAAAAGTAACTCTTCACACAAAAATTGATTGAGCAGGATTTGCCACCATAAGATCAAATGCCCATGGTGGCTACAATGTAGAGAAGTGAGCCTTAAAATACACTCAAGTCCACCAAAGAAGTGGTCACCTCCCTACCAGCACCTATCGGAAACCACTTCTCTTTCTTTGAGTCCTAGAATAGTACACTAAGGGCCACGTGCCTTGAAGGAGTGGAAAAGACTTTCCAAGGGAAGAAGATGCCGCATCCATTCCATTCCCTTGTTATAAAGCCCGTACCTGGAGTGAGGATCTGGCTGTTCTGGGATGCCCAAAGCGGCTCTTAAAAGATACTAGATGATTCACTTGGGTATTATCATGCATCTTGGAGAAGAGCGAGGAAAATTCTTACCTTCTTTACAGCAAGACAGATTTCACCTAGATCTGGTTCCTAACCCTAATTCCACCACCATCTAGTAGCTGGCCTTAGGCAGGTCACTTCTCTCCAAACATTAGTTTTTCATCTATCAATAAGAACAATAATAACAATAGCTACCAAACAATGAGATCTTTATAATACGACCCACTTTTAATATGCCTTCTGATTTGGCATATTCTTTGAAGAAGGCACCGAGGACAGAAGAATCCCCCTAGTATATATTAAGATCACACAGAAGGGCAGAGTATGGCTTTAAATCAGGAGAGTCTGACTCCAAAACCCAAGCTCAAAATGACAGCACTATAACACCTCTCCCATGGACCAGAAAAGTAGATGGGGAGCAAATGGCATCCTGAATAAGAAAACACTGAAAATTAAAGCACATTCATCATGTGAGATTTTATTAGGAAGCATCATCTAATAGTCTAAAAGAGAGTCATACAAATGTGATGTGGCCCTGTATTTTCCCTTGAGAATTAGTGGGGACCTTCTCCATTTAGCCTCCATGGATTATTTATTGCCATTCTGATCACTTTTATTCAAAATCTCATCAGCATTTATTTATTCCCCAGTTGTTTGAGAAGTGGATTCAAAGAGACATTGAGTAACACCGGAAGCAGGGGACTGGCTTAAGGTTTCTGTCTTCTCATGTAGCTTATGGGCAAGCTGGACAAAGTGGGTTAAATGTAGCCCACCACCTACTTGTAGAATAATTTTAGACAAGCCACCTAACCTAAGTCTCAGTCTCCTTATGTGCAAAATGACAACAATAATACCCACTCCCTGGGCTAAATTGAGGAACTAAAATATGACAAAGGTGAAGTTCCAAGCTGGCAGTAAGCCCTTAGAGACTGCCCATAGTGAATTTACACCCCAACATTGTCCTGAGTCTCATGCTCCAAGCATTCTCTGGCCTCTGTACCATGTTCTACCCTCACATACCACAAACCAGAAACACCTGGGACATCAATGCCCCGTGCCCGCAGCAACCTTAAACCCAAGGGGGTAGGTAGAAGTGAACAGTGCTGAGGGACATACTACCCTCTCTTAGAGGGTCCCCAGATGACCCCTTGTTGTTTACAGTAGTAACTGATTCCTTAACTGACTTTCCTCTCTCCTGTGTCTTACTTCCTTGCTCTCTCACTGGGCTAATCAGGACCACCTCCCACCAAAATTACTTGAACCCAAATTCAAGCCTGCTTTTGGATAACTCAAACTAGAAAAAAAAATCCCAACCAAATTTGTGTTAATCAAATGTGGTAGGCAGAATTCTAAGATAAGCCCCAAAATTTTCCACCCCATGAAATGCATGATCAGCACAACCCCCAAGACTGAACCTAATGGATTTTACTTCCATGATTATGTTACATTTTATGACATATTGACCTTAACATAGGGAAATTATTTGAGTATCCCTGACATAATCACATGAGACCAGCTGAGAGTTTTCTCTACCTGGTTGCACAAAATGAAGTCAGAGAGATTCAAAGCATGAGAGTGGTTCAACATATGCATCCTTACTATTGTGAAGATGTAGCAAGGAATGCAAACTGCCCCCAGGAGCTGACAGCCAGCAAGAAATCAAGGATCTCAGTGCTACCACCACAGGAAGGGAATTCTTTCAAGAATTCATCCCTTCTAAGCTTTAGCTTAGAAGCTGATATTCCCCTCAGCTTCCATATGAGAACTCAACCCAACAAGCACCCTAATTTCAGCCTTCTTATGCCCTGAACAGAGAGCCCAGCTGAGCCTATTTGGACTTTTCACCTATGACACTGGGAAGAATATGGGTATTGTTTTAAGCTGGTAAATGTGTGGCAATTTGTCACATACCAAGTGAAACTAACATACCAGAGATAGTCCCTTAAATGTCTACCAATTGAAACTAACACACCAAACAGAGATAATCACCTAAATGTCTAGTCAACAGACATCAGGTGCTATTACTCAAGAAATATTCAAATAATATTGGATAAACAGTACAGTATATTATCCACACTCTTTTCTAAAACACCTCAATATTTCTTTAGTGTCAGTTTTAGTTTCCAAGTCACTCAATGCTAAGAAAAGAAGTACGATAATACAGGCATTTCATAATTAAACAACTAAATAATAAAACCTGATGGAGCATTTAAAATAAATTAAACCATAACAATGTCAATTTAAGGGGAAGAATCCCTTTCTGTGGGGATGGGGTGTAAGGAACAGGTCCAATGATGTAATGTCTCTTAGGGCACCACCTTCTTAAATTAGGCTACTGATAGCTACATGAAGAAGAAGCCATAAGGTTAGGCAGGAATTTTAAGCTTCTCAGTTTGCTCTGGATTTGCAACCATCCCAGGCTGCAGAGGTCCTGAGAACTGCACAGTTCACTTCACATCAACTTTTCCTACTTTTCCATGCCAATGCTGACACCAGGCTCACCAAAATGGTGTATATTTTAATGCAATCAGAAATGAAAAGGTATCAGTCACGCTTTTTCTTGCTAGAGGTCCTCAAGCTAGCCAGCTTCGGTGCAGTCAGGAGCGATGCTGGGCCCAAGGAGTGTCAAGAAGCAGCAAATGCAAAAGATAGCCATAAAAAATGGGGACAATGAAGAGCCACCAAACAAAGGTAAGTTAACATGGGCTGAGCTCATGGAAACAAAGAGAACAACCCAGACCATAGGGATTGATGACAGCCCAGGGATTTACTTTACACAGTTGCTTTTCATCATCCATTCATGATAATTTATGATTTTAATCTTGGAAGTTTTACTACTTTTAAAGGGTCACAAACTACTGAACCATATAATGTTGGTGTGCAGGGGAGACTTGGAAGGGAATCTAATACTAAAGACAATTTTTTTCTGTCTCAGATGATGTGACTGAGGCCCAGAAAGAGAAGGGTCGCGATGAAGACAGCACAGCAGATAAGCAACAGAGCCAGGCCTCACTCCAGGTGCAATTTCTTCCATTTAATAAATACTGGAATTTCTTCTCTCCAATTCTCTCTGACTTTTGGAAACACTGATAGGCCTATTCTAGCCACCTCCCCCCATACAATCCATTGTACAAATACCTGCCAGAGTAATGCTTTAAAATACACACCATATCATGTCACTCCTCTGGTTTAATGGCATTCCAACCCCTACAAAATAAAATTACAAACTTCTTAAACCTCAGGGTTTTAAAGCTGTACATTATCTGTCTCCTGCCTACCATGTTGATCTCTCCACCGTACTTTCCTTGCTCACACACTCCACCTCACACTTGTCTTTCTGTTCATTAAGCCCATCTACCTTGTTTCAACCTCAGGGCCTTTGCACTTGATGTTCTCTCTGTTACAACTGTCCCAATGGAATCATTAAGTGGCTAAGTGATGAGGCTTAGGTAGAAAGCAAGAAAGACACATGTAATTTATGTCCACTGGAAACTGAGCATCTAGGATAGAGCTGGCTAATAGCAACCCATTTATCCTTTCCTTTGGGTACTGGAGTCAGATCTGTTTATTTTCCCCCTACTGTGGTAACAGCAGTTTCCTTTACTATTCTTTTCTTCATGGAGTCCATGAATTTGCAAGGGAGATAGGATCTCCCTCCCTTTGCTATTCCTTCAGGGTAAAAGATAAACCTCTTTCCCTCCATGGAAACTAACAGAGTGACTTCTCTCATAGAGCCTATAGCTGACTCACTGAATACCGCAGCCAGAAAAACTGCTCTTATTAAAATGTTTCCTATGTTATGTCAACAGACCGTTCGTTCTAATAAACTGTGTCCTTTCTTAAATTGATACCTATACATATTATATCTCAGCCAATATTGTTAATATAATCATACGTTCATGTGAAAGAAAATAGGTGAACTATTAATATGTGCCCCAATTCCTGCTAAGTTATACATTTAACTTTTCAAGAAAATATTTAGGCTTTCTTCTGACAAAAGACTTTTAGAGATGCATCTTCTCCAAATTTGAAGACAATCACTAGTCAGAAACCGGCAGTTATTTTTGCTTCCTACTCACTTTTTGCCCTTCATAAAAACTCATCCCTAGGGAGCTGACAAATAAAGATAAATTACCAGTCTAGAGCATTCTAACTAACTAAGGCACTGCAGTCACCTAAATGAATCTCAAAACGCACACTTTGCTATGTTAGCTAAATTTTCTCCTCTCTTTGTCTTCTACTACATGACCTAGAATTACATAATACCAAGAAAAGATTGTAAAATCCAGGTTCATTGTCATGCTGACTTTACTTTTGGACTTAATGATATTCCTTGCCTGGAAAAGGGATTGCTCTATGCCTGGGAAAGTCTGTGATGCAAGTCCTGAACCTTCACTACCTTACAAACATAAAATTCCTCTTTTCCATATAAAACAAAGCATACATATGACTTTCAGTTGATTCTACATGATGCTATAGGGTATGACCAAATTAAGCATCCCGTAATTTATTTGAAGGACAGATGTTATTAAATACAGAAATATTTATCTAATGACAACAGGAATAACAAAAAAATAACATTTACTGAGTCTTTATTATGTGTTAGAAACTTTTCAATGAGTTTTATATACTATATGTAATTTAATACTCACAGTGATCCTACAAGGTGGGTATTTTAATAGGGTGATGATGAAACACACTAAGAACAAGACTTCCAAGAGACAGACTGCCTAAACTCATATCCCAACACTGCCACTGACCTGTGACATGACCTTATTTCACCTCTCTAGGCTTCAGTTTCTTAATCTGTAACATGGAAATTTTAGTAGCTACCAATCTCATACAGCTTTTGTAAATAGTAAATTATAAGAAATACATAATAGGCGTAAAGAGTTAATGTTACTACAGAGAACATTGTACTAGAGTTTCCCAAATTTTGATCGTTTCTATTCCACAAACAGAATTTGACTCATACTCACAGGTACCATTTTATTATTAAATAATTAACACCGCTATTTACTTAATAATTTACCCTTTTGTAGTGCAATTCTGACACTAACTATCTAGAGTTAGGTCAAATTTCCACAGTTAAGCGAACAGTCCTCCACAAGCCTAGCTTTCCTTCAGACACCAGCCACAAACTCCAGGGCTTCCAGATAAACTCAGGGGTTCCCACTGCCTCTTCAAGTTTGATAATTTGCTTGAATGATTTGCAGAACTCAGCAAAGTTCTATACTTATGATTATAGCTCTACTATAAAGAATACAACTGGGAGCACCTGGGTGGTTCAGTCGGTTAAGCTTCTGACTTTGGCTCACAGTTTGTGAGTTTAAGCCCTGCAACGGGCTCTGTGCTGACAGCTCAGAGCCTGGAGCCTGCTTTGGATTCTGTGTTTCCATCTCTCTCTGCTCCTCCCCTCACTCGCACTCTGTCTCTCTCTCTTTCTCTCTCAAAAATAAATGAACATTAAAAAAAAATACAATCAGGGCCAGCCAAATACTGGTTACATACATATTTTGTAGCATAAACTCTGAAAAACCCACAAGGAAAAACAAAAACACTTCTATCACTTGGTAATTCCAAGAATTAAGAGGTTAAACTCCCAGGAACCAGGGACAAAGGACTGCCAAATTCTTTAATAGAAAACACTTTTCAATCAACTCATATTTTTGCCTTAAATAAGTTTATCATTATTGTAAGCAATAACGTAATCACGGGTTGAATGTGCTAGTCATACGTTTTCTAATATATGTTAAGAGAGATGACTAACTTAAAATTTAAAATGTTTATCTGCATAACATCCCAAATCATCTCATATCACATATCAAATCATCTCATATTTACTTATTTATTTATTTATTTATTTATTTATTTATTTATTAGAAAAAATTTTTTAGTGTTTATTTGTTTTTAAAAGAGAGAAAGAGACAGAGCACAAGTCGGGGAGGGGCAGAGAGAGAGGGAAACAAAGAATCCCAAGCTGGCTCCAGGCTCAGAACTGTCAGCAGAGAGCCTGATACAAGGCTCAAACTCATGAATTGTGAGATCACGACCTGAGCCTAAACTGGACGCTTAACCAGCTGAGACACCCAAGCACCCCTACTCATCTATTTTTAAGAGTTAAGTTTGTCAAGTTATTTCACCAACAAATTCATATTCTTTCATGTGTTACAAGGGTCTCATATGAAGAAAATCAGATTGTATGAGCTCCAAGATCTCAGGGTCATGTTGTCCCATCCTTTCATTTTATATAGATGAGGAAACAGACCCAGCACAGGGAAGTGACACATCCAAATCCACATAGGTAGGATTCCATCTCAGTCTTTTGATCTCCAGTGCAGGGGTCTTTTTCTACCTTTAAGTGAACTCCTTCCCCAGTTTGGAATTGCTCCAAGAGAGGTAAGGGAAAGTCTGACATACTTTGTACGAAATGCTGATAGCATCATAAGGAAGGTGCAATGTGTGAAGTGCTGAGACTGGTGAGTTGGGTTGACCAGCTCTCCAATCCATAAACCAAGGTAAGTCAGGTTTTGTAGTCAGTCTCTGTGGTTACCAACAGCTGGTTTACTGCCATCCAGGGCCTGATTGCTATCTTTCCCCTGGTATTGAGTGGGACATTTTCATGTTATATCCTTATTCCTGCCTACAGGCTTGGAAAACCCATTTGCAATGTCTCCTATTCATCTGTTTCAACATGAACCTTGAAAAATAATAAACACAATGTGGGTCAATGTGAACATGAAATTGAAGAAAAGCTGGCATAAAGAACAAAAGGACAAGCATCTTAGCCACTTTCCTTAAGCTTGCTAAACAACTCCACTCTGCATAATAATGTTATTTGTCATTTGCCTAATGGATATGATAAAGTGAGGGCAGAGACAGGCATCTATTTGTAAAATTCAACATTGATTTTTCCCCCTTATATATGTGCCCAGACACAGTTGTGGTGAATGATCTTTTAAAAATTTAAAAATACATTAAATAGATGAATGAGCCTCCAATAAATGTGTATGTGAAGAGTTCTTTACTTGACACAGCTTTCTGCCACAAAAGCTAAATGCATTCCCGGAATACACTGCAAGTAATCTCTTGACAGCTACTATTTTGAATACCGATATTTTATACCCGTGTTTAAAGTGAACTTTGATATGTTTTGACTCATTGTTCTGTCTTTTTCTTTCATCCAGTATCTAAATCCTGCAATGTTTCTTTGCAAAATCTCTCATTGTCATCCTCCTTGACTCTTCTCTTGTCATCACACCATCCAGGCTTTCTTTACTTTGTTTTGGAATAATTGAAGAAAATTCTGAGATGGTCTTTCTGTTTCCAGTGTCTTCTCACCACATACTTCTCTGTGCAGTGATATTCTTCATCAGTCCTTGAGGTCACTATATCATTTCCCTTGCTAGAATGATGGGATAGGTAGTGTTAGGACTCAGGCTCTGGAACTGATTTCAAATCCTGACTCCTACATTTATTAGGTCTGGAACTTTGGGCAAGTGAATTTATCTTTCTGATCCACAGTTTACATACCTGTAAAAGGAGGATGAGTTGCATACCTCATAAGATTATTATGAGAATTAAATGAAACAATCCATGTAAAGTGTTTAGCACCAAGTCTGGCATGTTGTAAATGTCCAAGAAATGGCAGCTATAAAAAGCTATGTTATCTATTGAACCAAGACTAGAGGTTTTTTTTTTTAACAGTATTGCAAAACTCTCTAAAAATTAAGCCATCCTCCATGCCTCCACATTTTTGTTATTTTTTTCTGAAGCAATGTCACCAATGAATGATTCAGTCCAATCCTGAAAAGACTGAAACTGAACAATCTGTCCCCAAGAAACTATGTTCCCATTAACAAGTCCATGCAAGGCACCCCAATATACCATTGGATTAATGTGCATTAAACCCCAAGCTGACAAAACCTAATTACCAGGGTGAAGGGGTCACCACTCCTCAACCCAGATGAAGCTGCCTGCTGATCATGTTGGTAGAAATACAAGCGTCATGAGCCTGCTGCCCATCCCACCAAGGGGTGAACACCAAGATCCTCAGAGGTCAGAATCTTTGCCTGGCTAGGGAGACTTAAACTTTTACACTGTCTTGTTTTCATATGTGTTGAGCCTGTTTTCCCAGCTCAACTATGAATTGCTAGGGGATAGAGAAAGCTTCTCATGTATCTTTTGTAATTTCCAGGGATAAAATTCACTTTACAAAAGACATAAAAGGGTTGTTTTGGTTTGGTTTTTGGCCTGAAGTACAGAGTTCAGTCGGTGATAGAGTAGATCAAACACTGTTTCCTACTCTACCTCTCCTGCTCCCTTCAGCTGAAAATTAAAGTGAAAGGACAAGATTGTGCCTGATGATGAGGAAACTTTCAATTTCAAGCAATAAGAACCCAATTCAAAGTAGATTTAGCAAAAAAAAAAGGGGGCGGGTGGAATTTACTGGCTCACTAATTAAAATTTGATGATTATGCTAAATTCAAGCAAGTCTAGCTCTAATGATATCCAGAAATTGTCTCTTTTCATCCTCTGTCTCTTCTGTTCTTTGTATTGGCTTCACCCCAGGCAGCTCTCCCTGCCTGATGTCCTGATGGTCCCCAGCAGCTCCAATCTTACCTTCTATCATCCTAACAATTAGGAAAATAAAGTTTCTCCTTCCCAGAACTGATGCCTACTGGTTTGACTGGCTTGTTTTGAGTCCCAAGCCCTCTGCAAAACTATTCATTGTATTGGAAAGAGGGCAGAGTCCTTGACTGATAGTCTCCTCATAACTGGATGCAAATGAGAGAAGGGATAGTTCCCTAAAGAAAAACTAGGGCTGTTTCAGATAGAGGAGAAATTCTACTGGCTAGACAAAGACAGAAGATGTTTATTAGGCCATTGAAGTCTCTTTAAACCCTGACTTTACATATAGGCAGTTATCTTTGGAGCCTTTTAGCAGCTTAAAGACTAGGCCAATTCCACTGACAAATCCTTAGGGCACACTTCCCTCTGCAGTTAGAGTCTGGTTTACACAACACATCCTATGGGTAAGTTGCTCCTAAGTTATACATCTTCTCTGTTTGTCTTTGTAGCATTTCTGTGTGGGTTCTCAGGTCCTTGAGGAGCTGATCTGTTAAAGCTGGATTTCATAGGACACTGGCTGTGGCTGGTCTAAGGACAAATGGAGAGGATAATAAATACTTAATTTGAGTTTGACTTCTACTACGATCAAGTCAAATGTTCCCTCTCTTGACATCACAAGGGTCCTTCTGTTTCCTTCTGTATATTTCAGTCAGTCCATTGTCAGTTAACATTTCTTAATTGCCTATATGTACCAGACACCAGACTAGGTGCCACAGAGTTTGAGTTTGAAGTCCCTTTTCAGGGCATTCATGGTCCAGTGAGGATCTGATGTGATAGTAATAAGCACTGTAATGATGGTATTGCAGGGTATTGAGTACAAAAGACATAGACTTGAGATCAGAAAGTCTTCCTAAGAAAGTAAGATCTGGAGTGTTGGAGACTAAGACTGAGTTTGCTGGAGAGAGATAGAAGTAGCATCCCAGGGTAAGGGTAATGCGAAGCCATGGAGGTGGAAAACAGGTTTTAAAGATCTGCAAGTGGAGCAGTAGGGGAAGGCTGGTGCTTCGGCGGAGATGGTGGGAAAAGAGAAGTGGTGTGAGATGAAGCCAGAGAGAAGTGGATTGAGGTAGTCCATGTATAGATGCACCATGTACATTTCTCTTCAAGGAATGGAGGGAGTGCAGTCTGCTGCTGGACTCCAGCTGCCCGCACTTCAGGGTGGGCCTCAACTGCAGAGAGTTGTTTGTCCAAGGTTCTGTTCCTAGTTCAGCCTGCAAGGTCTAAAGCCATGGTGATTTTAGCCCAACTGGGGACACTGATGGACAGAACTCTGCCAGAGCCCCCAGTAGGTAGGTTAACAGAGGCCACATCAGGTCTGCATCACAGTTTGACTTCTTTTCTTCAACCCTGCTTCCCCTCCTTCTTTTCATTGGCATTGTTTTCCAGTACATATCTGGAACCCCAAACTCCATCTCGCTTCTGCTTTTGGAGAGCCCAACCTAGAGACCGGCATGGATCAAACCACAATATGAAGCTGAGCCTGCTGCCTGTGATCAAGCATTTCATAAGGAGAATCAATGCATGAACTGTGCCCTATAAACTCTATCCCCCAAAGTCTGAAATAAAATCCTGTCTTATTACAAAGCTAGGAAAACAAAGAATAAAAATCACTCTATTATATGCCTTCAACAAGCATTTATTGAGTGCCTATTCAGAGTAAGAAACTGTCTGAGGCATCGGAGACACAAAAAGTAAAACATGGCACAGGGCCCTCTTGGAAGACTTCTTGGAGATGGTCCCTGAGAAGTTCCAAGCTGGTTAGAGAGTATTTATGAGGCAAATACACAATGTGAAAATGAAGATCTAAAACATTCCATTGTAGGATGGGTTTTGTATTAGTTTCCTAAAGCTGCTATGTGTCCTTGACTTTTCCTACTTTCTGGCATTGTTGTCAATCCTTGGCATTTGGGGCTCTGCCTGTGTTTCTGTTTTCTCTACTTATAAGGACACCAGTCATATTAGAACAGGGCCCATCCTAAAGTAATATAACCTCATCTTAACGTGATTACATCTGCAAAGACCATATTTCCAAATAAGGCCACATTCTGAGGTTCTGGGGATTAAGACTTCAACATAGCTTTTTGGTGGACACATTTAAACTCACAACAGGCTTCAACAAGAATGTCACTGGTCTAGATGGGCAATCATCACAATGGTTAGAAGCATCAGTTTTAGAGTCAGATACTCTAGTATTGAAATTATGGCTTCCAACTTACTATACGACCCTGAACAAGTTACTTTCCCCTTTAACTTAAAGTGACCTCATGTGTAGAACAGGAACAATAGTAGTATGTGCTCACTGAGATGTTTCTCTCCTCTTCATCCAGGCATACTCCCCCCTGATGTTATGCATTGTTGTTTGACTTTCCATGGTTGATTCTAGCAGAAATGATATGTGTCATTCCAGTGTAGAAGTACTGAAAAGTTAGCACTCCATTCTCCTGACTTGCTCCCCCTACCATGGCTAGTCCTAAAGGCTTGTTCTGAGATGATGGCATCATCTTCCACCAGCCTACTTTCCTGAATGATAGAGATAAGCAAATACTGCTATTTATCTGCTAGATAAATGTAGTGTGGAAATGTAGTATGAAGAAGAAAGAAATCTATGCTCCATTTAGCCATTGAGGTTTGGGTATTATTTGCTACTATAGCATAACCTACCCCATCCTGACAGTGTTTACCTCACAGGATTGTTAGGAGATTTAAACAAGATAAAGCATATGAAGTGTTCAGCATGATGTTTGACATATAAGAAGCCTCAATAGTACTATTCTCATTCTCCCTAGGGGAGCATATGTATTGCAGCATTTACACAGCAAACATTTTGTGAGGTCCATTCTCTTTCTATGGTACTGGGAAAAAAAGAAGTCCTATATTCAACAGTTATTATATTCTATCCACATTGGTAACATTTATTGAATGCTTGCTATGTGCCAAGTACTTTTCTAATGGCTTTACATGAAATAACTCATTTAATCCTACAAGTACCATAGAGGATAGGTACTAGGATTATCATTTTTCACAGGTAAGGAAATTAAAGCACAGCAAGGTTGAATAACTTGCCCAAAGGCATAAAGTCAGGAGATGGCTGATCAGTACTTGTACTCATGCAATCCAGCCCAGCCTGAACCCTGCCCTAGACTCACAATCTTGCACAAACAAGTACAAATAACAGAGCATGTTTGAGAACTTTCCAAGACTATCTTGGAAGGGAAAGCAGAAGTAGAGGAAGAAGCATCTTGCTTTCAAGATGCCCCAGGGTCAAATTATCCATTATCCCAGGAGAGTAACAAAATGCTTTTAGGTCTCATCTGCTAAACTTGGGCAAGCTGGATACAAAACATTTGCAACCTAGAGACATCATTTTGCAGTGCCATCATGAACAGACCAACACATGTAGTTTTAGCTAGACATTTACAAACAAGCAGGGCACACCGCCTTAAGGCTGAGCACACACATAGGAGCGACAGATGCTGCCCACGAAGCCTACAGGCCCTTGTTCTCCAAGGCTACAGGAGAGAAGGGGTGACGTAGAATTCCTCTACAACCTAGAAATGATAGATTTATAACAGCCCCCTCAAACTAATTCTATCTGAGTTTATGTGGGTTTGGCCCTTGTCCCTGCCTTCCATGAAAAGCCCTAGTATGGCAGGTAATGAAAGCACAAAGCCTTTTCCAGAGCCAAGTTTTATTTGCTGAAATTACCCCAGGATCTTGGAGTCAAAAGACCAGATGCATGTTTTACGTGCTATGGCTTTCCAGGGAGAAACATTTAGAATGGCCCATCTGTATTAGTTTCCTAGGGTTGCCATAGCAAAGTATTATAGACTAGGTAGTTTAAACAACAGAAATTTATTTTCTCACAATTCTGGAAGCCAGAAGTCCAAAATCAAAAGATGTCAGCAGGTTTGGTTTCTTCTGAGGCTTCTCTTCATGGCTAGCAGATGGTGACCTTCGCACTGTATCTTCACATGGTTTTTCCTCTATACCTGTCTATGTCCTACTCTCTCATGCAGATGCCTACCCTAATGACCTCATTTTAATTTGATTACCTCTTTAAATACCTTATCTCCAAATACAGTCACATTCTGAGGTACTAGGGGTTAGGACTTCAACATACGAATTTGGTGGGGTTGGTGGGGCGGGGAAATTCAGCTCATAGTACCATCCAGTACAGGAACTATAAATCTCTAACAAAAATAAATAGTTCCAGGGGTGCCTGGGTGGGTCAGTTGGTTGAGTGTCCAACTTTGGCTCGGGTCATTATCTCACAGCTCATGAGCTCAAGCCCCTCATCAGGCTCTATGCTGACAGCTGAGAGTCTGGAGCCTGCTTCAGATTCTGTGTCTCCCTCTCTCTCTCTTTCCTCCTCTCTCTCTCTCTCTCTCTCTCTCTCTCTCTCTCTCTCTCAAAAATAAACATTAAAAAAATAAATGAATGAATAGCTCCACAACTTCTTAAGTAAGGGAAATTGTTCTGGGATATTCTGTATGGAAAATTATTCCTCAAATTTAGCAGGTACTTTTAAAACTTGTTTTGTTCTAAAATGTAAAAAAAAAAAAAAAAAACTTGTTTTGTTCAATCAGTTATTCTTTCCTATTTACTGTGAGAAAAGGGAAAATTAGTGGGAAAACTAATGCCCTTTGTGAAAATGACTTTGTGGTCACAACCAAAGGAAGTTGGCTACCAGCTGGTCATACTAAACATATATGTTCATATATGAACAATCTCATATTCAGCACCTTATATTTCTACATAGTACTTCAGAATTTCAATTACTTTTATATCAATTATCTCCTTCTATGATCACATCATGTTACAGGTTAGGATATGAAGATCACCAGAAAGATGAGGTAACTCATTTCATATCATGTGGCTACAAGGAAACAGAGTGGTGAGGGCAAGAACACTAGTCTCTGGAATCCTAATAGAACTCAATATTTATTCTTATTTTTATTTTTATTTGAGAGAGAGAGAGCGCACATTTACAAGTTGGGGAGAGGGCCAGAGGGAGAGAGAGAGAAAGAGAGAGAGACAGAGAGAGAGAGAGAGAAAAAAAAACCCAGGCAGGCTCTATGCTCAGTGTGGAGCTCACCACAGGGCTTAATCCCACAACTCTGGGACCATGACTTGAGCCGAAATCAAGAGTTGGACACTCAAGCAACTGAGACACCCGGGCACCCCAGAAGTCAATAATTTAGTAAGCACTAGTACTTGTTTTCTGGAAACTGGTTTTTAGCATAGATAATTTTTTTTTTAATAAATGGCCAGTGAAGTTGGAAGCTTATAGCTACAATGGCATATTGAATAATGCCTCCAAATAAGATAAATTGTCCTTTCATATGTAATTTTTTTTAAGAAAAAGTTAATTGGGCATTCTAGGCTGAAATTTCTCAACCTCAGCACTACTGACATTTTGGACCAAATAATTCTTTGTTGGTGGGAGCTGTCCTGTGCATAAAAGAATCTTTGACCTCTAAGCACTGGATGCCTGCAGCACACACCCACTCCCACACCAGCTGTGACAACCCCAAATGTCTCCAGATATTGCCAACTGACCCATATGGCCCCAAACTGCCACTAGTTGAGAACCACTCTTCTAGGTCAAAAGAGAAATTGCCCCTGCAAGTCTCTAAAGAGTATACATGTACTCTTAGAAACCAACCTAACCATCATATTTATATCTCATCTTGGGTTCCATGTTCTATTCACCCTTATATGTTCAATAAACACCAAATGGAGAAAGCAAGTTTTCAATCAAACACTTAACTTCTGCATGCTCAGTTGCTTCATCTATGGTTTTTGGATCTGATCATTTCTTGAGTGCTTACAACTCTTGATCTGTGATATTGATTTTGGTTCAGTAACACAAGATGGGCTTGAATTCTTTAGAGAAAATTTTTTAGCAGCTGAACTTACATCAGCAACTCAAATCTAATATATGTATATTTAAAGGTGGGGCCTAACTACTTAACCCTAAGTGTCATAGCCTGTTTATCTCAGGAAATAAGTTCTATTGTATACCAATATGCCAGTCAAAGAAGTCAACAGCTGAGAATATTTTCAAAAATCGAGGCAAAACTGCAAGGTAAAGGGAGAATACTTTGCCCTTGCAAGAATGACCATTAAAGCATATTATAAAATCAAGTATTATATAAGTGTATACCATGTGGCACAAGAACAGCCAAAGAAATGAATGGAATAAGATGCATAGTAACTATACTTTAGTATATAAAAACATTTAATGGAAATAATAATGGCCACTAAACGTACAAACTAAGTTTAATGTTTTTAATATCAAAGAATGCCAATAAAAACATCAAAAATACTCCTTACAACTATAAAGTGGGAAATCTTAAGCAGAAATTTGTAAAATTATGATCTTAACCAAGAGAAGTATTCAGGAAAGCTGCTTTTGTAATTAACTGGTTTCTGGATTTGGATACATAAAATAATACTTCTAACTAAACAATGAAATACTATTAAAATAATAAATACCATTCAATTTTTAAGTGTAACCATAATACAAGCTTTTTGTGGAAAATTTTCAAATATGAAAAAATATGAACACTAATGTTAAAATTACCTTAAGTTCTATCTTCCACACATATCCATTATTAATAGTGTGTGGTGTCTCTCAAGTCAGTAATTCATTTATATATATGATTGTGGATCCTTTTCTGTTCTCATCTAATATATTTTGTTCCTTTTCCCCATTTTCTGAGATACTCTTTTAAAATATATTATTGATTATTATAAAGTAGTTGCTCATTGTGTGTGTGTGTGTGTGTATAATTAAACCATTATTATGCTTATAATGCTTATAATGGTTTAATTAGTTATTACCATTAACCATTAGAGGTTTCCAATTTTTGTTAAAAATAAGTAATAATGCAATAAATATGCCTATAGATTATTGCTTATATACATCTCTATTTACTTGCATTTCTGGAAGTCAAATGGTTGTGTCAAAGGTCATGAATATTTTTAAGATTTTTGATTGCCCCTGGATTCCCTCTAGTATTAACATACCAACTCATACTCCTTCTTGTCTATCAGTAAAAGAGTACAAAAGCTTATCTAGTTTCTCCATCCATATTTCCCATGATTATTTCTGTGATCATACTTCAATGTGATAACTTCAATGTGATCATACTTCAATGTGATAAAAATTATCATTTAAAATTTCCTGCAAAATAATTTCCCCCTTAATAGATGAAAAATAGTATATTTTCATGTTTAAGTTGGATTTTTTATTGCCAGAAGTTTGAGCCCTTAACACCTTTATTTTCCATTTATATTTCTATTGCTTATTTGCACCAAAATTGATTTCTGTGCTATCTGTCCAATTATGAAACATTAGCATCATATTTTGATTTGAAGTGCCTTCTAATATATTTTAATTTCTAGGAAGGCAAGCTTCCCCTTCATTACTCTTCTTGTTCAAAATGTTCTTGGTTTCTTGCCAGATGTATCTCTCTCTGTTCTCTTCTTCTCTTTCTCTCTTCTCTTGTGGTTTGATCGCTTTCTTTAGTGCTATGTTTGGACTCCTTTCTCACTTTCCTTTGGGTATTTACTCTAAGTTTTTGCCTATGGTTACCATGATATATGTATGTATGTAACAGTCTATTTTAAGTTGTAGCAACTCAAATTTGAACACATTCCAAAACTTGACATTTTTACTCCCTCTGCATGCATTTTATGTTTTTGATGTTACTTTATACTTCTTTTTATTTTATGCATCCCTTAACTAATTATTGTAGTTTTAGTTAGTTTTACTACTTTTGTCTTTTAATCTTCTTAATAGCTTTATAAGTGGTTAATCCACTACTTTTACTATTTCCAGTTACATTTTTTTTCAGTGACACTTTTACTTTTATATGTTCTTTTGTAATTAATGCCATTTCTTTTTTGCTTAAAGTCCTTTTGATATTTTTTGTAAGGCTGGCTTAACAGCTACAAAATCCTTTAATTTTTGCTTATCAAGAAAACTTTATCTCTCCATCAAATCTGAATGATAACTTTGCAACGTAGATTATTCTTGGTTAGAAGTTTGTTTGTTTTCTTTTTTCCTTTCAGCACTTTGAATATGTTATGTTACTTTCTTCAGGTTTGCAAAGTTTCTGCTGAGAAATCTGCTGACAGCCATAAGAGATTTCTCTTGTATGTAACGACTAGTTTTCTTCTTGATGTTTTTAAGATTCTCTATCTTTAGCTTTTGATATTTTACTTATAATGTGTCTTGGTGAAGCTCTCTTTGGGTTCCAAATATTTGGAACTCTCTAGACTTCTTGGGTCTGGATGTCCGTTTCCTTCCCTGAGGTACAAAGGTTTTTAGTCATTATTTCTTCAAATAAACGTTATTCTCCCTTCCCCCCTTCTACTTCTGAGACCTCTATAATACAAATGTTATTCTGCTTGATGTTGTCCCAGAGCTCCCTTAAACTATCTTTATTTTTTTCATTCTTTTTTTTCTTTTTTTTTCTGCTCTGTCTGAATGAATTCTACTGATTTATCTTCCAGCTCACTGATCCATTCTGCTTCATCCAGTCTGCTGTGGAAACCCTCTAGTGTATTTTTCAGTTATTATATTCTCCAGCTCTGTGACTTCTCTTTGGTATTTTCTTAGGTCTTCTGTCTTTTTGTTGAAGTTCTCACTGTGTTCATTTGTTATTTTCCTGAGTTTGGTGAGCATCTTTATGACCATTAGTTTTATTTCTTTATCAGGTAGATTACCTATCTCCATATCATTAAGGTATTTTTCTGAAGTTTTGTTTTGTTCTTTCATTTGGAACATATTTCTCTGTTTCCTCATTTTGCTTGGCTCTCTGTGTTTGTTTCTATGTATTAAGTGAAAACTACCTCTCTTAGTCTTAATGGAGTGGTCTTGTGTAAGTGATGATTATTCTCATTCAACCTTGCCTTAGCATTTGTCTCTCAAGTCTTTATGATTGTCTAAATCACATGATTTATTCCTGGGGCACCTGGGCAGCTCAGTCAGTTAAGCATTTGACTCTTGGTTTCAGCTCAAGTCATGAACTCATGGTTCATGAGTTTGAGCCCTGCATTGGGCTCTGTGCTGAGAGTGCAGAGCCTACTTGGGGTTCTCTTTCTCTCTGTCTCTCTCTCTCTCTCTCTCTCTCTGCCCTCCCCCTGCTCGCACTCTCTGTCTCTCTCAAAATAAATTAACTTTTATAAAAATAAAATAAAATCACATCATTTATTCTTAATATGCCCCTATTGTTGAGGGTGTGCCAAAACCTGTTAGTAATACAAGAGAAGGAATCTCATTTAGCACTACTTTCAGGCTGACTGGAAGCCAGACCCTTGGCAGCAACTTTTAAAGTGTGCAAATATACAGACATCTCTCCAAAGAAGACATCCAGATGGCCAACAGACACATGAAAAGATGCTCAACAGCACTCATCATCAAGGAAATACAAATCAAAACGATGATGAGATACTACCTCACACCTGAAGGAATGGCTAACATCAGAAACACAAGAAACAAGTGTTGGCAAGGATGTGGAGAAAGGGGAACACTTTTGCACTATTGGTGGAAATGCAAACTGGCACAGCCACTCTGGAAAATAGTGTGGAGGTTCCTCAAAAAATTAAAAAACAAAACAAACAAAAAAATGCAAAAACATTGCAGTATTATTTACACTAGCCAAACTATGGAGGCAGCCCAAGTGTCCATGGATAGATGAATGGATAAAGAAGTTGTAGTATATATGTACAATGGAATATTATTCAGCCATAAAAAAGAATGAAATCTTTCCATTTACAACAACATGGATAGAGCTAGAAAGTATAATGCTAAGTGAAATAAGTCACTCAGAGCAAGACAAATATCATAAGATCTCATTCATATGTGGAATTTAAGAAACAAAACAAATGAGCAAAGGGTAAAGAAAAAGAGAGAGAAACCAAGAAACAGACTCTTAACTACAGAGAACAAACTGATGTTTACCAGAGGGGAGGTGGAAGGGGGGATGGGTGAAATAGGTTATGGGGATTAAAAAGTACATTTACCATGATGAAAAAAAAAAAAAAAAGATAAAATGTGCAAATCTATACAGTGCTGTGGGACCACAATTGTAATTCCTGCTGGCCTCCAGACCAAGAGATTTGCAGGTGACCCCTGGGCAACATTTGCAAAAATCAGCGCTCCAGATGAGTGTATAAACTATTTTGGTGGAAGGCCAAGGGGGTACTTATGTTCCCTGGGAACACTTCCTTACCCCCTAGTTGCATGGGGAAACCTGAAGACTGTTCCTCAAGCTGAAGCTCCACGTAAATAAGCCTTTTTCATAGGAAGACTGAGGTGTGTTTCAGCCTGCTGTCTGTATGCTACCCTGGAGGTGGTAGCCTGCCAAGAAGTGTCTCTCTAATTGTTATAGTCCCGTGGAGTTCTGAAATGCCAGCCTGCTTGGCCACCACAACCAGGCAATCAAGGGGTATCCCTTGTGTGGGTTGCATGTGCTGGCTGGCTTTAGAAAGGCAGCTAGAGGGTGTCAGGGACAAGGTACATTTGTTGGCTTCAGAGAGGCAGCAGGAAAATATCTGATTGTGCCTGGCCAAATCTCCAGCAACACAGCAGGAAGAGTTCCTTGTCTGTGTGCATGCTGGCTTTAGGCCAGGTGTAAAAGAAGGCTACCACTACTAACACTTACCAGCCTTAGCCAGGGGGCAAGGGAGTGTCAGAAGAACCCATGCTTGCAGACTTTAGCTATGGAGCAGGAGAACTCCATGACCATTTGTACTTGTCTATCCCATTAAGGGAGCAGGGAAGTACTGCAACCACCTGTACTCTCAGGTCTCAGCAAGTGCCAGGACCATTCACTCCTGCCTGAACCAGCAAGGCAATGGGAAGGTATCACTTTAAGCTCACCCATGTGTGCTGGCAAGCTATGTGGAGAGTGCAACAACGACTTCCACCAGCACCTCCTTTTCTAGGGAGTGTCTCAGCTGTCCCTCACCCCTCTTAGTCAATGCCACAAGATCAGCATATAAATCTCACCCACATATAGTCTAGGTAATTTTCAAACTGTTGTTTGTTTTATTATTTTTTTTTTTTTTTACTGGTCTCAGGGTGAGCAACACTGCTCTCAAGCCAGCCAAGTGGAGAATCTCAATTTCCTACAGCACTTTGGCACCCCTAGATATCAGGCCCATTGGTTTTCCAAGCCAGATGTCCTATACAGATTTCAGGTGTTAGGGTGCTCAGGGCGGGCACCGACCCCTTACTCTTCTGGGAGAAGCTCTTGGCTGGTGAGCTCTCTCCTTACTGTATGTCACAGCACCAGGGGCAGGTTTTTGCAACACTGTGTATCTGCTTCTCCTACTTCTGGATGTGGTCCTTTTATCCCTTATTGTGGAAAACAGTTCCTTTAGTTTTCAAATCAAGTTCAGAGGGAAATGATTCTTACGTAGTTATAGATTTCTGTGTTCTTAGGAGGAGGTGAGTTCAGGATCTTGCTACCCCACTATATCTTGGAGCCCTTCCTCTAACAGGTATATTTCTTTATGAAACACTAAAGTATTTAAATATTCACCTACCTATCCATGTGTTAAAGCTCAATATTTGATCTCTTGGTTAACTTTTTTGTTTTTTCTCTAGGAACAATATGTTGCTTCCTAAGTTGATTCTTAGGTCTTTCGTATTTTTCATGCTGTTTTGAATATGATCTCTTATGGTAACAAATTGTCTAACATATATTACTAGTACATAGGAAACATAATTTTTAATATATTTATTTCATACTTCACTTTATTTCAGAATTTGGTTCATATCTCTAATAGTTTTTCTGTTAAGTTCCTTTCTATTGATGCAAAATAATTTCCTAGCTTCTATTTAATATTTATGTAAGTTAAAACCTGTATTATGATAGAAACTACATATTTTTTAAAATGAAGACCAATTTTTCCAAATGCCCAAGGAGTGTCTTTGCCAGTCCAGAAAAACGCTTAACAATCTATACATCAGTGTGGAAAGAAAAAAAAAATTATAATTCTAATACCTGTTTTCTCCTTAAAATCTACTTTCCTGTTTTCTGTAACTCTTTATTCTGAATTTTCTCAGTAAATAATTGTTTATTCTGTTAGCCTTCAAGCTATATCAGAAAAAAAAAATCTCTGAAAGGGAAGTGGTGAGTTAGAAGAACCTACCTGAGGGACAAGTTAGAATGGTATATAAGGACTATACTAAAGTTGGGATGAAAACACCTGGGTCTGAGAATTTGACTCCATTGTTTACTATCTAGATGACCTAGAATAATTTACTTGATTTCCCTTAGCCACATCTTCATCTATAAAGTGGAACTAAATAATAGATTTTAAAAAAACTAGCAAATAAAGAAAAAATAACAACAATAATCATAACAACAATAAATTCACCCCTCTAATTCCTAATACCCAGTGTACAGTAAGTACTCAAATAATGCCTGTTGAACGGCTGACTTGTCACCTTTCTATTTGGTATATATATGGTAGGTATTAAGCAAGTATTTAATGCTGCGAGCTTCAATGGAGATAATAATTCAAAACCATCTTGTGAACCATAAAGCATTTTACAAACCCAAAGGGTTTTCAAGCCCAAAGGAACGTGATAATTTTCACTCTGAGAAGATATAAAATTTCAAAACACTGTCTGTCTTCCCATCTACTACAATAAGATGGCAGCAACAGTAATTTCAGCATTGGGTTATAAGATCGGGGTTTAAGAACTAGGCTTCGTGCCTGAAAGCTCCCATGCAGATATGGGTGCATCTTCCTGACTCAGCAAAAATGTACTGAGAAGCACTAAATGAGAAGACATAGCTGTTCAGAATTGTACCGTGGCAATTGTTCCAGGCAAGAATTGTTCCAGGCAAGCTGTAGACTCCCTCTGATTTCTCTGGGCCCCAGGAAAGGCAGTGTCAGAAGACACAGGGGAAACATATGGAAGGAGAACAGCATGCTGACAGCTGAAGTACTGTTTTATAATAACACATAAAAGTAACAGCTATGCTAGTTAAAATGGGATTACTTTAAAATATATGCATATACACACATACACACACACACTTGTCTTGAAAACTGGGAGAGAGAGGCTCTCTGAAGAGCCAGATTGAATCAGATGAAGAGTCAGGAATTTGCAAGCTCTTGTCTATAATGATGACATACAACGCTGGAAGTTGGGAGGGGACCAAGATTTACCTGTCCTCCTTACCACAGTCCTAACCAATGGATGCAAGAAACTGCCACAACACATTATTTTTACTCATGGCGGGGAAGCACCCAATGACCTTCAAATAAGGAGGTAGGGTGGTAAATATTTTTGGAGACTGTAGCTTGGATTTGAGACCAGTGAGTGACTCTTATTTTCTTCAGAAACCTGGATCTTGGGGTCAACAACCTATGTGAAGATAGCTGGATCTGCAGAAGAGATGTGCTCTCTCACTCAACCAGATGAATGGAAGAGAAGAGCTTGCCGCAAATATCAGAAGCATTAGAATGCAATACTTGATGGTCTGGTATTGCCTTTTTAATTTAGATATCCTGTCCCCTAGAAAATGTGGCTCAATGAATGTCCCCACTTCTGATCAATCAGATTATTTATTACTCCAACCATGGTGAGAAATAATGAGAAAAATTATGGGGACAGAACTTCCTTCCTGGATGGATATTAATTAAGAGAGAGAAATATTACTATTTTCCTTTAAAAATAATGATATGTATCATTATTTGCTTTATATCTAAATGACATACTGAAGAAGCCCCATGTAAATAATATGTGAAATCCAGGAGATTGCAGTGGCTTTAGTAGGTATTCTATATTTGAAGTGATAATACAAACAGTTGGCTGTTGCTCATATATTGATACAACTGTAAAAAGCTAGGTTCAGAATCCAAGATACATAATCATTTTCCAAGGAATAAATTATCAATATGGCACAAGAAGTTCCTGATTAGAGAAAGATTGTGTTAGTGTAACCACCCAGGCTTGCTTGTATGCTCAACTGTAACAATGGATTTTATTTATTGTAATTCTTTCAAAAAACTTTTTTAATGTTTATTTATTGTTGAGAGAGAGACAGAGAGAGAGTAGGAGAGGGGCAGAGAGAGAGGGAGACACTGAACCTGAAGCAGGCTCCAGGCTCTGAGCTGTCAGCACAGAGCCTGACACAGGGCTCAAACTCATGAACTATGAGATTATGACCTGAGCTGAAGTCAGATGCTTAACTGACTGAACCACCCAGTAACCCCTATTTATTGTAATTCTAATTGAACTGAGATAAGGTTTTATAAGCTAGAAGGTAATGTATGGAGATCTTCCCCATGTGAACAAAGTTCAAATATTAAAGAGACACCTGAAAGTACCATTAAGCACTTGAGAATCAATGATTTCTACACATGATGAGGCTAGCCTTAGACCTGAAGATGAACCTGTGATTTTTAATGAAATCACCTCATTTTACAGATGTGAACAATAAAGCCCTGGGAGGAGAAGAGACTCCCAAAGCCACAAAGCAGCAGAACCAAAACCAGATCTTCCAGTCACAAATGAGAACTTTTTCTATACAATGCTATGCCCTTAACCTGTTTTATTAATAATAAACTGCTCTTGCCTATTTAACTAAATTTTTACATTTTATTTGGCCATACTCTATTGGCCTATATTTAGCTGCAGACTTCTGCTACAAAGCTACATTTTTTGTTAACCACTCCATAATTGAGAATTTCAGTGAAGCAAAATGGTCTTTCCACTGAAACATCTGCATTAAGTTTGCTGTTATTATTTTGTTTTACCATGTTATATTATTATTGTTACCACTACGACTACTATCATTATTATTTAGTGCGACAGGGTGCTTAAGGAATAGAGAATTAAAAGATAATGGATCTTATTACTACTTGTTTGTAAAATGCAAAATAGCTCTGAAGAAAATACTCATTATTTGCATAGATTCTCCTATGTAAGTCTCAGAAGGGACACATGGATTTTCTATGTGATTGATATGACCAATGACCTGCATAGTCCCCCACACCATATAGAATCTCAAGAGATAAGGGGACACAGCAGCAAGAAGAGGACACAGACTTTCATATTAGGAAGGGTTTGCTTTTTTGGTGCTCTGAGACCAATTCTAATGTGTATGTGTTGGAGGTTGGGCGACTGCCACAAATACAACCAGGCAATTCTTAGATACCAGCCAAGTGTCCAAGAATTCCACTTAGGTCGACTCAATTCTGACACTATCTACCCAAAAGTAGCACCAGATTACACAAGTCCTTACAAGACTGCCTCCTGCCCCACCTCAGATGCCAGTCACAAGTCCCAGGCTTCTGACTACTGGCGACAGATTGGGGGTTCAAATGACCTCCTCCTTAGGTTCTATTAATTTGCTAGAGCAGCTCACAGAACTCAGGTAAACATTGCATTTATTAGTGTACTAAAGGATATAATAAAGAATATAAATACACAGGCAAATGAAAAGATACATGGGGAGAGGTCCAGAACAAAGGAGCTTCTGTATCCCTGGAGCTTGGGGTCAGGTTCAGTGGCATATGAGAACATTCTCTTTCCCTCCATGTGGAAGCTCTCCACAAAAAAATGAGCAAATCCTCTTGGGTTTTTCTGGAGGCATCATTACATAGTCATGATTGACTAAGTCATTTGCCATTGGCTGACTGAACCTCCACCCTTTTTATTCTCCCCAGAGGTGGGGGATGGTGTAGGACTGAAAGTCCCAAACTTTTAATCACATGGATGGTCCTCCTGGCAACCAGTCCCCTCTCATGTGTAGGGTCTAAAAGCCACCTTCACTAACAACAAGATACCTATTTCACTTGTATGATACTAAAGCAAACTGTGGGTGAAAACCAAATATATCTTCAGATGACCAATACATATTTCTTATAAATCATATCACATATGCTAAATGGATTTAGGTCAACTTCTACTGTCTGCTTATCGATTCTTAATGTATTCTTGGAAGCAGAAAATCCTAAGCATGGGGATAAGTTGATCTTAAATGTAACTAAAGGACCATCTTGATCTTCTGCCCACCCCAATCCTATCATGTTAGGCTCCTCATTCCCCAGTCACACCTTCCACTCTTTCTTTTATGTATGTCCAGAAACATCCCTAGTGGAAATAACTGTGTTTAGCATCCCAGTTTAAAAGTACTTCCTATTGCCTTCTTTATTTATCCAAATCCTTTCACCTTCAAGTGCCTACCTCTAGGAAACCTTAGTTCTAATGCCAGCTCTACAATTTACTTACTGTGTGACCAAGGGCAAGTCAAGCAAATCGTTTAATTTCTCTCACCCTCATTTCCTGAGCTGTAAAATGAGAAAATAACAGTATGTGCTTTATAGAAAGTCACTGCAAATCGTGAGTTCATCACAAAAATACCTCATCAGCATTAGTTGGGTTATGGAAAGTAATGTTTTAGGTTATTATTTTCTTTCCAGTAGAAACACTTCACTATTTCAGCAGGGACATTTCACCCCATGTGAGGAAACCTGAGTTAGCTGGCACTATAATTTCTAAATCATTCCAGTGACAGTTTAGAACCTCTTTAGAATAAATGAGAATTTGCTCTGGTAAGCCACCCTTTATCTAGCTCTTGGTTTCCCAGAGCTGCAAGAACAAAGCACAAAAAAAAAAAAAAAAAAAAAAAAAAAAAAAAAAAAACAAAAAAGCAGCAATTTATTGTTCTGGGGGAGCTGTGAAATCCATGTGTCAGCAGGACCATCCTTTCTCTGCTAGCTTTAGCAGAGAATTCTTCCTTGCTTCTTTTAGCTGCTGGTACATGGCAGCAAGCCTTAGTGCTCTTGGACCCGTAGATGCCATACTCCACTTTCATGGCTCCTTCCCCCTGTGTGTTCTCACATCATCTTCACTCTATATGTTTCTGTCTCTATGTCCAAATTTCCTCTTTTTATAAGGACATTAATCAGAGAAAATTAGGACCCTCCCTAATGACTTCATTTTAACTTAATTATCTCTGTGACACTCTTTTTCTGAACAAGGTCACATTTTGAGGTACTGGGAGTTAGGACTTCAACACAATTTTGGGGGAGTGGTGAGGGAGGGACACAATTCAACCCTTAACAAGGGTCTAACATAAAGTTGACATATTCACATAGTAAGTTTAATGGTCACATAGTGGGCTGACCATTAAAATAGGCTACTATTTTTATGGTATTATTGTCAGCATTTTTCAGCATGGAGTATATCTTCTCTATTTTATGCACATTAGTTTTTTCTCCTCAACTGAACTTAAGTTCATTGACAAGAAAAGTCATGTTGTATTTTTTTACTTTTAGATTATTGTATAAATCTGCTAGGGCTGCTGTAACAGAATCACACAGAATGGGTGGCTGAAACAACAGAAATATGTTTCCTCACAGTTTTGGAGGCTGTAAGTCCAAGATCAGGGTACCAAGAGGATTGGTTTCTAATGAAATCTTTCTCCTTTGATTAAATATGGCTGCCCTCCTGCTTTGTCTTCACATGGTCTTTCTTCTGTGCATGTGCATGCCTGGCAACTCTTCTTCTTCTTATAAGGATACTAGTCCTATTGAATTAAGCTCCCACCACTATGATCTCATTTATCCTTAGTTATCTCTGTAAAAGCCCTATTTCCAAATACAGTCACACTGGGCATTAGGGCTTCAACATATGAATTTTGGGGGACACAATTCAGCCCATAGAAATGACATTCTCTCCTAAGCAGAGGTCTAACTATGTGGTGGAATTAATCAATATGTTCCACTTAGCAAAACCTTCACACATTTACTGGAAGAAGAGAAAAGAAGTTCTCAAATATCTGTGTGGGGACGGAGATCATTCTTCATAAATTCTCTACTTGAAGTATTTTTCTTTATATGTCACTACTATGAAGGACAAATATGAAATGAACTTCTAGATAAAGCAGCACAACAGAAGGATCCAAATATTTGTTTCAAGTCAAGTATCTCGCTGAAGCCAGAGAAGGATCTCAAAACAAAATTTATATTTTTCAATGGATCCCTAGGTCCTTACTTTGTGGATGGTAAGCAATCCATGGGCTAAAGGCAAAGCATAAGCCTGGTATCTTGTTTGAGTCTTCCATAGTATTGCAGTAAAGATGACATGTCTCTCCCTCTCAAGACATGTGTAGAAGGCTAAAAACTCATTTTTTTTAAGACTGACCTTCAGGACACTGTCTTCTTAGGCTTTGAAAGATACAGGACTGGCTACAACATAAACCCCAAAAAGGGCATTGTAAAATCCCCCAGCATCCTGGTCTCTCACAGGTCTTCCAGGTGACAGATCCACGAGTATCTGTGCAACCTGTAAGAAGGTAAGACTCTCTCACCTTCTTTTAACTGCCTGAGAGTCTCTCCCTTACCTGAGAAATGGGTGCCAGGAGTTCTGCTGCCACAAATGTTCCATGAGCAGGCCTATGCGGTTTAACCCTCACAGTCTTCATCTTAATTTATCCCTGTTGGGATTTGGGGGGAATGGAATCCAGAGTAGGTTTTCCAGAAACCTGACATCTTGTAGAATCTCATTCTGCTCTGATCATTCTTATATTCTGTGACCCCATCAGCATTTACATATTTAGTTTAAAATGGGTTATTTTGGTATTTCATTAGTGGCCCCATAACTATTCACTCATCCATCTATTTCTTAGCAAATCATTTATCAAAGGTAATTACTGTGAGCTCTACCTGGTACCAGGCAAATATAGGATATAGGGATGAACCAAAGAGACTGAGCCTCTGTCTTCAAGGAGGCTACTGAATTGTAGATGCCCCGCCTCCAACTAGCATTGAAAGCAGCAAAAAGGTCTCTGGAGTCTTTTGTATTTCCCTACAGTGGCCGAGGCAGGGTTGTGCTCACAGCAGGTGCTCAATAAATAACTGGTGAGTCATGAACCAGATGTCCAGGGTCAGCTTTGTTGCCTCAGTAGCTACTGATTTATGACTCCATATGGTGACCTTCTCTAACCTCACTTGCTTTCTATCCCAAGGCTGAATCCTTCTTCCCTCTGCACCTATTCGTCTATTTCTAAGAGCACAAAACATTCTCCCTTTCCCCTTATCTCTTATCCTTCATATCCAAAGTAGAACAGAAAAAGTGAAGGAGTTGAGGAGGTGTCTTCCTCTGTTGGTGCAGGCTACCAGACAGACTGGTTGGGCTGTTTCTCCAAATGAAATACAAAGTTAAAACCATTCTCAATCACATTAACCATTGTCAGGAAGAAGCTGATTAGTTACAAAGCATGATAATGCAGAGAAAATTCTAATTAAGAGAAATGAGGGAATCTAACACATATCATCAGTCATTGTACTGTCATCCTTACTCACATAACAAGAGGTGGTTTTTTGTGCCAAAAATCTGGCTATCGCTTTTGAAAGAGAACTATTTATAATTAGAGTTGTGTTGAATATTTAAAAGTTGCAAAATTACCATGTCTCTGGGGGAAAATGTCTATGGAACCGTGCAACAGCAAATCCAGAAAGATTTCTGATGCATTTAGGAGCTTCCAATTTTGTATTAAACAAGGAAAATGGGCCATAGCAATTAAAAGCAACATACATTTTATAGAGCTATCCAGCTAATTAATTGTCATTGCAAAAATGCTACTGAGCTTATAGAGTGATGATGAACGTCACATTTAACGATTACTCAGTAAATTGAAATTTGAGGTTCATTTTTTTTCTTTTTGGCAGATTTTAGAGACTACTTAACAAATCCTTATTTGTCCAGTGCCATTTATGTAGCACCTCTATCCATCCACAACACAAGAGAAAAAACACCAGAAATAAAGCTATAAATACCAAAATAGCTGTTATAAAGCTTATGTGCTTTTATTCACTGGAAAGCCCTCAGAGCCTCACTGAGACACTGATTTTTTTAACATATTATAAAAAATTTGAAACTATAGGAAAGTAGAGAGAATGGTATAATGACTCAACTTTTTATGCATCACACAGACTGAACAAATATCAACTCATGGCTAATCTAATCTCATCTATACCCTAGCTACCCACCCCCCCCCCAGCCAGACTAGTTTGATGCATACGCAAGATATAAAATTTCATTTGTCAATATCCCAGTTTGTACCACTAAAATATATGGGCTGTAAACCCCTCTCCCAAAGAAAATGACAATTACACCTAAAATAATTAATACTCTCTTAGTAACAGCTAATTTTCTACTCATTATGAACATAATTGTATTAAGCTTGTATATGTGGCTTTATTTCCTTCAATAAACTTGGAGCAGCAAATCAGATGGCAGGGGGATGGAGATGGGAAGGGAAGATGAAAAATTTAATTACTTTAAGCCTTAATTGTTTCAAAAATAAATATGGTTGGGGCGCCTGGGTGGCTCAGTTCTTTGAGCATCTGACTCTTGATTTTGGCTCAGGTCATGATACCAGGGTTGTGGATCGAGCTCGTCATTGGGGTCAGCACTGAGCATGGAACCTGCTTAAGATTCTCTCTCTCTCTCTCTCTCTCTCTCTCTCTCTCTCTCTCTCTCATCCTCTGCCCATTTCTCTCACTTTCTTTCTTTCTAAAACAAAACAAACAAAAACAAACAATCAAACAAACAAAAGGGGCACCTGAGTAGCTCAGTTGGTTAAGCATCTGACTCTTGATTTTGGCTCAGGTCATGACCCCATGGTTTGTGAATTCAAGCCCCAACTGGGCTCTGCCCTGACAGTGTGGAGCCTGCTTGGGATTCTCTTTTTCTTCCTCTCTCTCTGCCCCTCACCTGCTGGTTCTCTCTCTCTCTCTCTCTCTCTCTCTCTCTCTCTCTTCCAAAAGGAATAAACTTAAAAAAATAAATATGGCTGATAAAATAGTTAAATTAGAGATGATGTAATATATATGAAGAATCCGTGCCTTGCACATACTTAAGGTTTAGTGTCAGCTATTATACCTAAAATGTTTAAAGTAAAAATATTATTGGAGCACCTAGGTGGCTCAGTCAGGTGATTCAGTCAGTTGAGTGGCCAACTCTTGATTTCAGCTCAGGTCATGATCCCAGCGTTGTGAGAATGAGACCCAGGTCAGGCTCCACAGCTGAGCGTGGAGCCTACTTGGGATTCTCTCTCTTTTCCCCACTGCCCCTATCCCACACTTGCTCTCTGTCTCTCTGTCTCTCTGTCTCTCTCTCTCACACACACACAAATTAAAATAAATAAATAAATAAATAAATAAATAAATAAATAAATAAATAAAATATTTTCAGCAGTATAAGAAATAAATTCTCTGGAAATTTACTTAGGCGGCTCATAAGTGACCACCTTGCTTTTAAACTAGTAAAGTTTATTTTTTGAACATATTTTATGTAACTTAGCTTTTGATGCCACCATTGAGCACACACTCCTGGAAACAGTCTCTTCTCTTGGCTTCTGTGATGCCAAGAAAACCTTTCTGGATGCTCCTCCTTAATCTTCATAGAGGGCAGCTTCTTCAAAGCCTAGTTCTAATTCTAAGTTGCTTTTTTCCCCATCTTCATTCTCACTAGTTTTTTACTTAACAATTTCCATGGCTAAAAACACCAGTGATATGCTCGCAACTCAACCAAGATCTTACTTCTCAGCTCTAGAATTTATAACCAGCTCCCTAACAGACATCTTCACCTGAATATTCCACAGTATTTCATGAACCTGTCCATAACTGAGTTCCTACGTATCTCTGTTTTAGATATCTATTGCTATATAATGAATCATATTTATAAAATATATACAAATAAATATATATTATATATATTATATATAATATAATATACAATGTGTATATATACATTATATATAATATAATGAATCCAAACTTAATGGTTTAAAACAGAAAATTATGTTTTCTCATGATTCTGTAGGTTATCTGGATGATTATTCTACTCCATGTGGGATACCTAGGGTGCTAAGAAGTCTGGAAGTTCCAAAACTTACATGGCTGGCAGCTGACGCTGGATGCTGCTGGGAAGCCAGCTGGGGTGATGAGCCACAGTATGGTTCTCCTCCCATGAGATTTTTCCACCTAGCTGCTTGGATTTCCTTATAGATGGCAATTGGATTTCAAGAAGGAGCATTCCAAGAGATTAAGGCAGGAGCTGTAGTTCTCTGGAGGTCTAGTTTCAGAAGCTATACACTATCACTTCACTTTCACTATGTTCTATTAGGACAAAGCAAGTCAAGGCACCAGCCCAGATTCAGGGGGAGGGGAAATAAATCTTACCTATTAATGGAAGAATAGTAAAGTCACACTGCAAAAAAGCAAGCCAGATGGGAGATATTTTTGCAGCCATCTTTGGAAACAAAATTTACTACATTCTCTTTAATTGTGTTCTTCTTCCAGAATTCCCCTTTTCATAAGTGATATCACTATCTACCCAGATGTTCCTACTATGATTACCCTCCTTTACTCTCATCATGTATGTTTCTTCAATCACTGAGTGTTGCCATTTTTTACCTCTAACTATTACATATCTATTTCCTTCTTTCTATATTCATTGTCACAACTTAGTCCAAACCACCACCATCCCCTGTCTGGAATCCTGAAACAGACTCTCAATGGTCACTCCATTGGCTATCTTGAATCCATTTTTCCTAGAATGGAAAGAAAGATCAGTCCTCCCATTAAGACCTGTCAGCATCTTTTCACTGCTTTTGTAAAGTTCAGATCTTTAACCTAGTCAACAAGGTCCTGCATGAACTATCCTGCACCTCCACAAACACATTCATTCTCTTATAGTGGCCTTATTGTATTTCCCAAATAAATCATAATCCTTCCTCTATCAGGGCCATACCCATGCTGTTGCCTTTATCTGAAGTGTCCTTCTTCCCCCTCTTGACTCAGCTAATTCACACATCTCTTTCATGCCACAGCTAAAACATCAATTCCTCAGGGAAGCTTGTTTCAACCATTTATATGAAGTTAAGTCACTGTATTATACACTCTCATAGTATGGAGTGCCATTAATTTGTAGTACCTATCATAACACAGTTAAAGAATTTTTTATTAAATTGTAGTCAGTTCAGGCCATTCACAGTACTTATGTTCTATAATGTAACCATGAACACTAAAGTAGCAAATACTAAAGCATGGGTACCAGGGGAAACACAGGATTAGGTTCCTACAGGTCTCTGGTCATTACATTTCCATCAACTGCTCAATACATAACCTTGTTGCATGTGTATATCTGTTTAAAGGTACCTCATTTAATATATATTGTTGATTCATTAGCACTGAAATCAGGGTCAACAGTACCATAATCATGACTGAAGGAAGCTTAGCTAATATGTTAGGGCACTTCATAGCATTCTTGTGCTTAGAAACACTAGACAGCACTTCAGCACTAAGCTTGGAAGCCATTTAAACAGAAAACTCACCAGCAAAAATACAAAAAAATATAACAATAAATCCACCATGAAAAGGATACTTTTATGTAGTATGCAAGCTGAAATAAGAAGGCAGAGTACTGTCTTACTTAACCTTGGCTAGGAACATGGGTATTGGGCAAATCAAATTCTTTGCTGCTCTATGCATGTCTGCAAATTACCACGAAAATGTTGTGAGTATTGATTTGGGGGTTATAAATAAATTTTAGCAAGTAGATGAATTTGCAAATATGGAATCTGGGAATAATGAGGGATCAGCTGTTCTAGTTAAATGAATGTTTCCCTTGCTAGATCATAAACTTCCTGAGAGTAGACATCCTATTTGTCTTGTTCACTGTATCCCAGTGTGTCTGATACATGGTAGCTACAAAATAAATATGTGTCAAATTAATTAACTTATATTATTTTATTCTTTCTTTCAGAATATAAAAGTCAATTCTTAACGCCAACTGTCATATCAAGAAACAATAGAAGTGCTTGGCAATCATAGAAGGAATATATAAAGACCAAATGAGACGAGCTTATGTTAAAATTTGAGTAGGATTGGATACAAGACAAGTAGAGACTTCTAACTGGGCTAATGAGGAGGAGAAGCTGAATATGGGTGAAGATCAAGGGATGAAGGAGACTGACCAGGTGTAGAACTGGCTCTTGGTAGAGTAGTTGACAATTCAAAGCGCAGATCCAAAACAGAACTTCTTTTGAAACTGTGCCTGAAACAAAGTAGTCCTCACAGAAGAGTAAGAGAATTAGTGAATAAATAATTGTGTGGGTAGATGTTTGAATGACTAAGGAAAATAGAAAACTGAGATGATCAAATTTAATAAGCATGATATAATGTCATTTGTCTAAGTGGCATCCCATTTCTTCAGTCACATGTGCAGTAGAAAAATCATTTTGGGTGCAAATTATATTCATGAGAGAACTGCAGACAGTGGTCTTGAGTTATTTGTGTTATGATTCAGCTCCTGGGAGAAGGAGATAGTATGATTTCAGCAAGATACCAAGGTACGACTGAGTAAGTTGTATCCTAAAGAAGTTGCAGTTATAGTAAAGAACTGTGTGATCAGAAAAGGAAATCAAAGCAAACTTATAGACATAATCTTGGGCCACCACAGGGAGAGCATGCTAAGCCTAGGTAGACCTGTAGTCTCAGGTTGAACAGATTCCAAATTCAAAGCAACAAGTCTAATTCCAAAGCCTACTCTTGGCTTGGGCTAATATCATACCACTTACTCTCACAGGGGTTGAGTGAGCTGAGCCTGCAGTGGAACCCGTAGGTGATCTCAGCCAAAAGGGACTGGTGAAAAAACAGCTTTACTATTTTGAAATATTCCAGAGTATTAACTGACCAAAAGATGGAAGGATTGACTTTGAAAGATTTAGAAGATACATTTACTTCAACTAAGATTTATTGAACACCCCTTAGGTACCAAAAATAGCGATGTGAAATTGAGGAAAGATCAATGCAAGATGAATGTGTCCTTCACCAAGTGTGTAAAACTTCAGGATGCAATAAATAGTCAATTATGTTAATTTCTTAAGACAGTCCAAAAGACTACAAAGGCTGATGATTTTCTAATTAGCATCCACAGGACTATTGCACAGAAAATCATTTCAAGATATACTAATGGTCCTTGAGAAATAGAAAATGAATGGGGAAAATGCTTTGAATGAAAGCTCAGTCAAAATAAAGGAAACTTACAGATTCTAAAATCCCATGTTCCATGGGATTCCATTTGCATGCATATGCACAATGTAATCTATAGTTGTCCATATCTAGATTATATAGGTAAGCATACATACTTTTGTACCATAAGCATTGATAGACACCTGAAAAGTCCCAAGGAGAGACAACTGAACAATCTATGCTGGAGAGCTAAGTCTGATTTTTCTTATTCTTACTCAGTCTGGAAGTCTAGCCTCACACATGCTGATTTTGCTCCCCAAAGTAACACACTTGAAGAGAATATTACAATAACAGAAATACCTCATGGACTTTGTTTAAGATAACCAGTAGAATTTCTTAAGAAGTCCTTCTACTTCATCTACTAAAATAATAGTACTTATGTGAAGTCATTTGGTCTTTAGGAATAGGTCACGGCTTGAAAATACACATGAAGAATTGTATTTCAAGACAAAAGAAAGGATGGGGAACTGTGAGTTGCATTAGGGCGTCCAGTCTAATAAAAACCCTAAACAAAACAAACCAACCCTGATTTGTAGTCCTTTGAGTCCATCTCTCAGCATATGTACATGGATTACATACCCTCTTTGGCTCACACACACACACACACACACACACACACACACACACACACACCACATAGAATCTTGTATACCCACACTGTTTGATCTTAGGCTATGACCTGATTTTTACACTTTGGGAACTACCCAGAGGCTGACAAATGATCTGTTTGTGTGATTTCTTTCTCTCCCTGGTGGTAACTGTCTGTAAAATCACAAAAGACAGTCATTAAGCTTCTTCTCCCCTCCTCTCTTCATCTCAAGGCATTTAGCTTGCTTTCCTGTCAAGATCTTTCCTGTTTTTTTTCTATGACTATCTCCCAAACCCATTTCTCCAGTTACTAATATCCACTGTAAATCTAAAATGTCTACCAAGACAAAAACATTACTAGAAATAAAAGATTCTAGTCAAGACCTTGTAGACCTCAAGTACTGTTGACCCTGGAACAATAAGGGTTCGAAGTGTGAAAATCCACTTAATATATGGAAATTTTCAATAAATACATACAGTACTATAAATGCATTTTTTTCCTTATGATTTTGTTAACATTTTCTTATCCCAAGCTTGCTTTGTGGTAAGAATATAGCATAAAATACATATAACATACAAAATAGGTATTAATCAACTGTTCATCCTTTAGACTTGTAAACAGTAGGAGGTAAAAATTGGAGGTTAAGTTTTGGGGCAGTCAAAAATTATACACAGATTTTCAACTGCACAGAGGGTCAGCTCCCCTAACTACCACATTGTTCAAGGGTCACTTGATCTTAGGGAGGTGTGAGCAGAAGATCACCAATGGTTGATGAAGCGAAAACTTTGGGTAACTTCTTCACATCTCCTGCCCTTACTTTGTCAGTGCACATTGCCTGGCTTCCAAATGCCAACAATGAGAGCACTCTCCTATCTCTTGAGAACTCTGACATCCAAGTGACAGGCCAGGAAATTAATGCACAATTGAAATAGTCTTCAAGCAATGTTTCACCAGAGTTGGTTTATAATTACCCAGTTCCTTGGCCTGTTGGGTAACAAAACTCTGGAGTATGTATCCTTCCCTGGCCTCCAGAGTTTTCCCAACAGGATTAAACTTCAGTAGCCATAGTAAATAAGGCTTGATCAATATTCTTCTTTATTGTCCACCTTCCCTTTACTGTCTTACTTCCCCAATCCCTACTGGGGTTCTCTTTACACCCAAAATAAACTTCTTATATCATATCCTGTTCAGGGTTTGCTATGTGGATCCCAAAGTAAGAAAGTAGACAATATCAGTAACATAGGGGTGATAATATGTACAAAATTTGGTTATTTCAAAATTGTTCTGGCAGAGAAGGCACATAGAAGATTCAGTATAAAGTGTTCAGTGACAATGACATTCTAAAGATCCAAGTGAAAATGCCTGTGGCGGGGAGGGGTTCCATCAGAATATATTAAAGAGCATTAAGAGAAAGAATGGTGAGGACAGTTCACAAGGCTGCTGAAAACGAGAAATGTTCAGGGGAAATCTTGTAAAATACCATAAAATTAAACGATCCACTCTTAAAAGCACTTGAAAAGCAAAGTTTTTAAAAAGAACTAACCTGGAGTACAAGGTTAGAAAGAACAGGAAGGTCTAATGAACAGTTCTAATTAGCATTTTTCCTAGATGGTATTATAAAGGAAAAATTAAGGTATAGGTTTGGTGAAATACAAGCTGATGTTGATTAACCCCAACATACCTTTGCTCACCTCTAATAATACCCCCATCTTATTAAATGGGCCACAACTATTCTGTTGCTGGTAATTAGGTTCAGAGTGTGTGTCACAATTGTAATGGATTATTGATTGCCTTTTAAAGAACTTCATAGCTCCTCAGGCTTAGAATCCATTAATGAATGCCGGAGCTGATAAAGTTGAGTTTAATTACATACTGTATGTCTTGTTAGACATAAAACTTGTTCTTCTTATTATTATTTTTTTGCTCAGTTGAAATTTTATTTTAAGTCTTCACAAAATACATGTCTGTCTTAGCTGTACTTATTCTTCAGAAGCCATGGCATCAATGAAAATTTAATTTGGAAAAAAATTTAGCACATTTTTCTTCATGATTTATTATTTTATGCAGTAGTGAAGCTGTATTTGTGCCTGACTGGGTATTTGCAGGGAGATCTGAAATCTATTTAGGTATTCTCCATCATGAGATGCTGCCTTCTTTTTTTCTCAGCTTCCTGCTACAGTCCCATGCCTGGTCACTGCTCTGCTTGAGAAGGCGTAGATCATCCCTTCCTTAGAAGAGGCAGCAGTGTGAATGAATGGCACAGGGATCAGGCTGGCCACAGACTCATGAGCTTGGACAGAAATGAAGCAAACCTTTCACCCCAGGCTCCTAATCTTATCCTGTTCCAAGTAAGGAGTTATCTGTTTGAAGAACATTCTCAAGTCCTCTTTTATAGGTCAGTGGGCTTGATGTGAAGCTCCAAGTATTATATGAAACACATTTACAAAGGAAAATACCACTGCATCTTATCATTATTTATGAGAATATGGTAAAAAGGGAAATGGCTGTTTGAGCTGCAAGCTCCACTCTCCCTAGTTTTCAAAACACAGATCAGGTCTTTTCTTCCATTAAATGTTCCTGGTCTACACAAAAATTTCTCTCTCGACTGGGGGCTCCTGGGTGGCTCAGTTGGTTAAGCGTCTACCTTCAGCTCAGGTCATGATCTTGTAGTTCCTGAGTTTGAGCCCTGCATTGGGCTCTTTTTTGATAGCTTGGAGCCTGGAGCCAGCTTTGGATCCTGTGTCTCCCTCTCTCTCTGTCCCTCCCCCACTCACGTTCTGTCTGTCCGTCTCTCTGTCTCTCTCAAAAATAAACATTAAAAATTTTTTTAAAAAAATTTCTCTCTCCCCTAAACTAAAATCTCTTATTTTGTTTCTATCTTACATTTGGAAATGAACAATGCATTATGAGAGCTTCTAAATGTCAAGTTTTTTGGGGCCAGGGATAACTTCTACTTTAAGCTTCTAACTGAGGCTGATCCCATTATTCCTGCTCAGGGGTTTGCACCTTATTTGGACGTCAAAGGGCACCTATGATCCCCTTTTTGGAGTAAGGCATGGAGTAGGGTGGAGAGAGAATATCAACAGAGAAATACTTTAAAAACATAGGACAACCTGTAAACACCCTACAATATATGAGAATCTCACCAGTAAAATCCTAATGGCTGATTTTCAACTGCTTCAGAAAGCAACTCCCCTTGTAGAATATTTCCCAAGCCAAAGGTAAAAAGAAAAGCATGGGGATGAATGGATTAAAAAGATGCCACACACACACACACACACACACACACACACACACACACACACACACAAATACTACTTATCCATAAAAAAGAATGAAATATTCCATTTGCAACAACATAAATGGACCTTGAAGGAATTATGCTAACTGAAATAAGTCAAACCAAGAAAGACATACTGTGTGATTTCGCTTATATGCAGAATCTAAAAAACAAAACAAAACAAACAAAATAAAACAGTAACAGACATATATAGAGATAACAAACTGGTGGTTGGCAGACGGGAGAGTGTTAGGGGGACTAGAGAAATAAGTGGAAGGGGTTAAGAAATACAAATTTCTAGTAATAAATAAGTCAAGTAGATATAATGTATAGCACAGGGAATATAGTCAATAGCATTGTAATAACTTTGTACACTAAGAAAGGGTAACTAGCACTATTGGGGTGATCACTTTATAATATACAAACATTTCAAATCAATATGTTATATACCTGAAACTAATATAATATATCAATTATAATTCAATTTTAAGAAGAAAGAAAGACTGAAAATCTAATCAAAGTTTGACTACAAAAGAAAGCAGTAGCTTAATCAATGGGATTAGCATATCTGAAGAAAGAACACCTCAATAGAAATGGGGGGGTGGTACATAGAATATAAAAAAGGGGAAAGATTTGGGTAGTATGCATCCAGGCCTGTGGAAATGCAGTGCCCTCCACTAATCTGTTTTCATACAGTCATTTTAAGGTTAGAAGGGGCATCCTTTGAGACTATCACCCTAAGACAAAGAGAAGGTAGAGGTCATATGTCCCAAATTTTCTAGAAAGGAAATAGATATAACTGTCAGGAACATAAGAAGAAGAGTCAGAAATTTAAGAAATCATCTAGGTAAATTGTGGTCCATAAATCAACATTCTATCTAAAGTTCAATAACTGAAAAATTGTAAAAAGTTGTTACCAATATAGAAAACAAATAAATATTATTATTTCAGAAGAATAAAACCTATATGCAGTTCTACTACTGAGTCATGTACACATACATCCCCTACTGGATCTAAACATTGTGGTCAACTCCATATTCTCCTAGGATTTTGATTCTAAGTTCAAAAGCAACTTTGGGAATGTAATTTAACTTCCTACAGTGGGTGTGCTTCTAGGTGTAGTGCATTTAAGGTGGTTTTTCTGCTAACTAACTCTTCTTTGGACTTCATGAAATATAACTTCCTCCAGGATGCCTTCTCCTGGCCCGTCATATAATATCTCCTACACTTCCCTTATAACACTCAATGTACATAAAATTACAGGCTTACAGTCTTACTTCCACCACATTGTAATCTCCTTGAGGCCAGGGTTTTTTTAAACAGGCTGGGAAGGTAGGGAGGGGGCTGCTAGATTTTCTGTGCTAAAACTGGGAAAGTCACAGAAACTAAGGTAGGACAACAATTTGATCATTCTATTGGGCATTGCTGTTTTTGGAACACCTAGCAAATCTATAAAATATTTTCTGAACATGTGCATGAGGATAAAACGTGAGAAGAACATAGTATATAATTGTGTGCATACTATTACATCCCTGAAATGCACTGAAAATATAAGTAGTTACTGTGGAGCCATGATAAGGTCATGGTTTCATTTTATTAGGGAATTTTTACATTAAAAACTTTTTATAGATTTTAAATTGATGTAATACTGGTTCTTTTGACTTCCAAACCCTATCCTACTTTTCCCCTGAAACTTTTCCAGAGCCTTCTGGAAAGAAATAATTTTTCCCTCTCTAAATTCTTTCACAATTGTTCCCATGACACTTATTTATCAGATTCCATTTTAATGACTTGTCATCACCACCCCCACCTCTACCAACCTTGTGTCCTAACTGCTTAGCAAGAATTGGTTCTATGCTCCTGGAGGACAGCCATTATGTTTTCTATTGCTTTGAGGGCCTTCTCCAGTGCCCTATAACCTCTCTGCCAAACTACCCCTACCATTTCTGCCTGGGGAAGCCTACACTCCATAATCTAGAAAGCTGCAACCCACAGCCAGCTGATCCTGCCATCAGGTGAAACTCAGACTCTCTCTGAAGTACAGAGAAATTCTCATGGAAATGGCTGGGCCATTCCTTCTCTATAATTCGCTCCCTTAAAAGTCTTTATTGGCCCCAGGACGGCCATTGTGAGCAGAGACTCTATAAATCAGTCAGCCAGAGATATTCTGCGTGGAGATTGAACACCAACCCAGCTCTGCAGTTCACTTATGCTTCTGTTCTGCCCAGAAGCAAGAAGCAGTTTGCTTTGCTGGATGGGGTGGGAGAGAAGCAGGGTGCAGCCAGGAGGGAGAGAGCAGCAGGTGTTTTTAGAGGCAAGAAGAAATCTCGTTGAAGAAATACACTGTCATGTCTAAGGTGATACCAGTTGTAAGATTTAGACTAATAAAGTTCTGGAAGCTAACTCAAGAGTTAAAAGCATGGAACCAAAGTTTAAGAGGCCTTTGAAAATACCTGTTTTTCATGACCATATGTAAAATTAGTAGAGATGAGATATTGGCCACAGAAGGACACCATTTACACCTGCTACACCAATGTGTCTCTTCCACAGGTAGGTAGAGCTCTGGAAGCTGGCCAGAAAGGTTTAAATGAGAAAAGAAGATAATCCCCCCCCCCAAAAAAAATGTGCCTCCTTCAAATCACTGGAAAGGGAGTCCAAAAAAGATCAAGCTACTGCTCTTGAACCTGAAGGCAGAGAAAAATGGAAAGGTAATTTAAAGAGAGAAGATCTCTAACAAATTCTACATTATGCCTGTTCTTATGAGAAGGAAAAATCCCTCTCTCTTGAGTAGTCAATGCAGTGCTAAATTCATGTTCATTTATTGGGAATAAATGAAAGAGCAAGAAAATCATTTTCAAAACACTGTGGAAGGCACCTTGCTCTCAAACTTACTACCTTACTATACACTAAATTTTTCATCTCTTCATTTCTTCTTTTTTCTTCCCTTCATTCCTAAGTGTGCTCTGCTTATTTCGGAGGAAGACTCAAGCAGTAACAAAAGGCCCACCTGTCATGCTGGGGACAGAGGACACATTGGGTTTACCGGAATTATGGCCAGAGGAACGCCAATCATTTGTTCAAACATCTAATCACTTTATCTTGACATTCTGTGTAATTCTTATACTTCTAATCTACCTGACCCTCACACTGCATCTTCACAACATTGTGTAATTAATACCTCTAAACAAAACTTTCTTCACTACCCTGCCCTTGTAATTTCCTAAAAAGCTCTTGGCTTATTCCTCAATCTTAGCTAAATTAATATACTCTGAAAGCAAAGTCATATGTAGAGGACGGAAACAATTACTGATAACATACCCAAGAATAAGAGAACAGAGAGGGGTAACCCTATCCTATTGTGTTACTGGATGTGATTTATAATGCTATAGCATGAATATACCGGTAAAAAAAAAAAAACAAATGCAAATGATTTATAAAACTGTATTTCTGAGGTAATTTGGTTTTTTCCCCTAGCTGGATTTTGCTTTGTCTATATGAAGTGGAAGCATTTTGCTTTTATATTTTGATTTTATCTGTTACAGCAAATATAAAGAGGGATGCATTCTGTATATACTATAATGGTGGATATATACCACCAGAAATTTGTCTAAATCCCTAGAATGTACAACACCAAGAGTAAACCATGGACCGTAGGTGATTATGATATATCAGTATAGGTTCATGAATTGTAACTAATGTGTCACTGTGGTGTTGGCTGTTGATAGTGGGGGAAGCAGTGCATATGTGGGGGTAGGGGGTGTAAAGGAAATATCTATACCTTCTGCTCAATTTTGCTATGAACCTAAATCTTATTTAAAAAATAAAATCCATTAAAATAAAAATGAAAAAAGAAAAAGAAAAAGGGGAGGGGATGGGATGCAGTAGTGAGAGTGAATTCTATGGACTGTTCTGTGCACTCTCTGGAATGTCTTCTGTGTCATTTGGCCTACCCAACACATGTTTCTGAGAAAGAACATCCCCAACCAAGAATCTCTTGGTGAGATCTGGGTCCTACTTCATCTCTAGCACTAGTGGGACTGAGACTGAGTAAATCACTTAGCCACTGTTTCTTTCTGGCAAAGGAAAAGATTGGATTAGATCACGTTTTACCAAGATGTTTTAGTTGTTCCTTAAGAAACACTTGTTTTACAGTGGTCTTTTTAAAGGAGGAACTTCTCAAGAACATGTATACATTAAAATAAAGAATTAATCTCATGAGCAATTTACAGCATACAGCATTTCCTAAATTCAGTGGACATGTAGCATCTTATTTATTACATCTCACAGGACTGAGTCCATCTTACAGGACTGAGACTCAGGGGAAAATTCTCTGAAATGTACTGAATCCTATTTCTAGGGTGTCTCATAGCCCTAATAGAGGAATTGGCTACTTTCATGTCATCATTTAATCCATGCCTTTTATTTTTTACTTTAAATCGTGCAACAACATATTTTATTATGTATGGTATTTTTCAATTATTTCTTCATCCTCTCCATACACAGGCAAAAAATAAGTGTACTGTTTAACATATTGGAACTTGCAAACCTGATTATTTCCTACATAAGGTAAATTATTCCTAAGTCATGCTTAGCCAACAGGCCAATTTATCTGCTGACCTCCAGGAGCACAAGGATGAAAAAGGTAGACAGACTATCCCCTATTGAACTCTCCTTCATTGTCATTCAATAACTTCTCCAAGCCCAGAACAACAGCACATTTCTTGCCAAAAATCATGAAATGTCCAAAAAAAAACCCTTTTATCATCATCACCTTCTGCCGCAGAAATCTGAGAAACATTTTTCTTAAATATCGCCAAAAATGTGTTGGTACACAAAAGGAAATATCATGGAAAGCAAGATTCTGGTCACCCTTAAAAATGAATTAGGCTAGGATTCCCTTGCAGATAAACTTCCAAAAGGTTACATTGTTCTCAGGCTGGACAACCTGAGCCTTGTGATCTCATCTGCTACCCTCCTGTGCGGTGGCTCGGGGAGGAGCCTCATGCCTTACTTCATAATTTTTTTCACGTAGTTGTGTCTAGTGTTCCCAGTTGGATCATGAACCATTTGTCATGTGTGTCTTTGTGTTTTCACAGATAGGAAAATGGGAGTGCAGTAAATGCTTTTTGAACCTGTTCTTACTTCTTGTTTCTGCGAGTATCTGCATTGTTATTATCCACCTACCTCTCCCCCTAAATGACAAATCCATCTGTCATCTTCACTTGTGTAAACTCTACGTATGACCTAATATCCACTTCTGATGGTGCCTATTTTACTAAGTCTTTTCCAATCTAAACCCCAAAGCTTTGTGCCTTCATTATGATATCTGCCATATCTCATTTCCCCTGTCGATATCTGAACAGTTTTCTTGTTTCTTGGCTAAATCATACACTCCTTGGAGACAGAGAGAGTCTCTTACTCATCTGTATTCTCACATGCTACTCGTTCAGTTTGTTGACATGAATTGGACATGAGTCTGTACCAGTGGCTGCTGTGTAACAAACCACCCCAAAACTTAGTGTTCAACACAACCAGCATTTTTTTAGCTTATGTACTAGGGTCAGCTGGGATGGTTTTCCTAGTGTCTGCGGGGCTCACTCTCGCAACTGTAGTCAACCGCTGGTCAGCTAGGCAACTGTGCTTCTAGGGATGGCAGGCTGTTGGCTGGTGCAATACAGGCCACAAGGCTACATGTCTCTCATTTTCCAGCAAGCCAACCAAGGCTTATTCATTTGACAGCTACCAGGTGTCAGGGTTCTGAGACAACAAAGGAATGGAGGGTGCCAGACTCTTTGAGCCCTAGACCTGGAATGGCCATTTGGTCACTTCTGCCACATTATATTGCCCAAAGAAGGTCACAAGCCAGTCTAAATTCAAGGGGTGGAGAAATGGACTCTACCTCAGTGGGAGAAGCTGCAAAGTCACATTACCAAAGCAATGCATAGGGGGAATTATAGCCACTGTGCCATCTACCAGACAGTTTCTCCTTTCTGCAAGTCTAAAACTGTTGCACATACTCACCTGCCTTGCTCAGCCACTGCCGCTCATGTTCTCTCTCATGAGGCACCAAGTCATACACATTTCTTAAAGTCTAGGTTGCTGCTGAAAATATGTACCACGTATGGAAATTTGAGGACATGTGAAATAGAAACAATCATTAGTCCTCTAGAATCCAGAGTCTAGATGGACATATACTTGAAATGTCCAACTCATCTCTCTTTGTTTTGTTCCATTGCACGTGACTTAGAATTGGGGAATCATAAACTATTAAAGCCAAGAATAAACTTTAAGGTCATCTAGTCTAGGGGTGCAAACTGAAATGCCTTCAGGGACCAAATAAGGTAAATGAATACAACTCAATTTAAATCCAGATAGATTGGAGGAGACTTTAAGAGACTGGTAGGAAACTATCTTAGCTAAAGAAATTAAAATTCTTGCTTTAAAGGGCACCTGGGTGGCTCAGTCGGTTAAGCATCCAGATTTGGCTCAGGTCATGATCTCACAGTCTGTGAGCTTGAGCCCTGTATCAGGCTCTTTGCTGACATCTCAGAGCCTGGAACCCTCTTCGAATTCTGTGTCTCCTTCTCTATCTGTCCTTTTCCTGCTCACACTCTCTCTGTCTCTCTCTCAAAAATAAATAAACATTAAAAAATATTTTAAAATTCTTGCTTTAAAAAAAGGAAATAAAAATAAATAAATAAAATACATGTGCACACTGAATTCAGACCCCAGGTCTCCATGTTGTCATATCAGATACTAGACCAACCCTCACTTTACAGATGGGAAAGCCAAGGCCCAGAGAAGTTAAAACATTTTTCTCAAGGTGGCCCAGCTAGGGAGCAGCAAAATGAGGCTGGACCCCGGGCAGGTCTCCTGTGACTTGGCACCGCCTAGAGTGTACTTTTCAAAGTTTCCATCCTGATGGGAGAGCTATATTCAATCTCTTCACAAACAGTTGTCTCATGGGTTTTGTCAGAATAGAAAACCTCTCCTGGAAAACAGCTGTCTCGTGGGAGTGACTGCCTCAGTCAGGTTTATGAAAGGAACAATTTGATTTGTGGCACTCACCCGTGGGAGCCCAGTTGTGCCTGCTGCTTCCTCATTGCAGTCAGGAGGCTGAAGCGAGGCAGACAGAGACTGCTGTGCTGATAAATGCCACCAGCCTGGGCATGAGCTGTGTTTCCAGACAACTGAGAAGACATATCTGACTTGACCTTCTGGCCCAACAGAAGATACTGCCTGGCAGAAGTGAAGTGGCAACACATGACAAGGAAGGAGAGAGATGCCATAAGACCCAAGTCACCCATGACTAGGAACTGATGTTTTACCTGTTTTTCTCTTGATCCTGCTGGTCTCTTTATTTTCCAATTTTCAAATGTGCTGGTTTTCTCATCCTTGGCCCTGATGGAGAAAGGGTTGTTATTTTCAGGAAAGAAAAGGAGATTAAGCCAGTGTGGGAAGAGTGAGGAAGGGTTTGTAAATCAAAGGAAAATGTTTCAACAGAAAATCACAACCCAAGCATCTTAGTCTATTTGGGCTGCTAAAACAGAACCTTAGACTGTGTCACTTAACAAACAAATCTATCTCTCACAGTTCTGGGGCTGCAAGTACAAGATCAGGGTACCAGCATGGTCAGGGTCTGGTAACGACCCTCTTCTTGGTCGCAGACTGTCTTATCCTATGTCCTCACATGGCGGGAGGGGCAAAGGAACTCTCTGGGGCCTCATTTATAGGGACACTAATTCCATTCATGAGCACTCTACTTCATGATCTCATCACCCCCAAAGGCCCCACGTCCAAATACCATCATATTGGGGATTATGTCTTAACACACGAATTTGGGGGAGACACAAACATTCAGTCTTTAGCACCACATGTATGCCGAAGAGCAAACCACAATCTGGCCTGCAGTCTGGCTTCACAAGGAGTTCAGTGGCCTTGCTGTGACCCTCTTAGAAAGATCCCTCCAGGCATCTGTCCAGGACAGTCACAGCAGAGATGTCCTTGGTCTAAGCTTGCATGTCCCCTCAAAGTTGGCATCTCTGCTCTTGTCCCTGGAGACTTCTTAGTAGATACCTGTTGATAAAATTGATAGATGAGATAAGAAATTACTTTATTTTCCAGCATAAAAAACACAAACACAAAAAAGTTTGATTACAACACATGGAGGTAGTGATTAAAATATTGGACACTGGTTACATAAAATAGAATAGAAATAGAAAAAAATGAGCCATTTAGGAGTAGATTTTACTTTATTTATTTTAGAGGGAGAGAGAACACACAAGTGAGGAAGAGGGGCAGTGGGAGACAGAATCTTAATCAGTCTCAATTTAGCACAGAGTCCGACGTGAGGCTTGATTCCACAACCCTGGGATCAAGAGTTGGATGCTCAACTGACTAAGCCATCCAGGTGTTTCAGAAGTGGATTTTAAAAATCAAACTTTTATTAGCACAGACAGGCAGTCAACTCCTTTTATTCCAGCTCAGCACAATCAGGACACTGGGCAGAACTTCCAAGCCTATTCCTTCTAAAGAGCTTTACCATCTTTTTTCAAGAACAAATGAAAATGCTAGCTTAAATGTCTATGGTGTATCTTAGCTAATTATAGAAAGAAAGATTAAGAAGGCAAAAAAAATAAGGATAGGTATTGCCTCTGAATATTTTCAGAAATATGTACAGCCAGGAAGTATCAGTTCCAATTTCTACCCTTGGGTTGCACAGCATCCATTTACTACCATATTATAAAAGCTTTTACAATGTGACATTTTGATACACATCAAATGAAAAACAGAAATATGCTGTACAGGTGGTTAGGAAGCGTAAGCTCTGTTCTGGATCTGTTAAGAATTGGATCTGTGATCTGCTCAGCCCTAGGCTTCCTCATTTGTAAAATGAGAAATTTGAATACAAATTTATGAAATTTATTTCAGTTTGATAGTTCCATTGTCATTGATTTTGACATGAGGTTTATCCAGTCACTCATTCATTTATTCATTTTTTCCCATTCATTCAGCATATTTCATTGAGTCCTATTCCATAAGCAGCATTGTACTGGTAACCAAGTATAAAGTAGTAAGGAGTAAAAACAAACTCCCTGTCCTCAGAGAACTTTAGTTCTACACAGTGAGACAGATGATAGGAAAACAAGAAAGGAAGCAAGATAACTTCAGATTTGTTTGAGGGATTATCCCCAGGATAAGGGAAAGGATCCAAGTATATGTTAGAGAGAAACTGGGGTTGGGATTAGTGGGGAAGACCTATAACAAGTAGTCAAAAGTCCTGGGTGCAACTGGGCTATAGATTAAGTATGTGACATTAGCAAAGTCTCTTTCCCTCTGTATGCCTATTTCTTATCGCTACCACAATAAATTGCCATAAATTTATCAGCTTAAAACAACACAGATATATTACATTTCTGTAGGTCAGAAATTCAACATGGGTCTCATTGGGCTGAAATCAGGTATAGTGCTGCTTTTCTTTCTGGATGCTCTAGGGGACAATTTGTGTCTTTGCACAATTCAGATTGTTGGCAAAATTTAGTTTCCTGATTTTGCTGGACCAAGGTACCTATTGTCTTGCTACCTGTAATGGGAAGGCCACTCACAAGTCCGTCAGGACTTACATTTTTGGCTGGTGGGTTCCTTCCTCCAGCTACAAAGCCAGGAACCAATCAATGGTGGTGTTCTCACACTGCAACTCTCCGACCTACTCTTCTGCCTTTCTCTTGTGTTCTTAAGGATTTGTGATTAGATTGAGCACACCAGGATAACCCAGGATAATCTCCCCACCTCAAGGTCTTTAACTGTAGTCACATTTGTAAAGTCCCCTTTTCCATGTAAAGTAATATTTTCACAGGTTCTGAGGATTAGAACATGTGCACTCATGAGGGGCCATGATTTTGCCTACCTGAATACCCCAGTTAACTTATGAGTAAATGAAGACACTGAACCTAAGCTCTTTCAATTCCAAAATGCCATGTCTCCTTTTGCTTCTATGCTTTGCTCCTGTGTTTCTTTTCTATAACAACTCATGAGAAACTTTGCTAAGCGAAGTCAAAATCTCTTGTTTGAAGACAGTGTTTATTTCATCTAGGACAAATAATGGAGAGTGAGTTATGATGTTGTGACTGTAACTACAAGGCAATCTCAAGTAAAGAGTAGGAAGCATGCTTAGGAGTGATCCCTGAAATGGGTTGCTGAGCCTGCCCTCTGCTACATAGCTGCTTATGATCCTGCTGAATATAATAAAATAGAATCACTTCTGTTAGAGCCGCATTTTACCATCAGGCATGCAAGTCAACATGATGGACTGTTTAAAGGTGTAGCTTAAGGGAAATGTATGTAAACCTTCCCTAAATATTCCCCTGAATATGTATCTCACATGTGGTGACCCAGTGCCATGTCCATTTCCTGAAAGGTGAGGCCACCACAGGCTTCATTGTGCCCAGAGAAGCAGGTGCACATACATCTGGAAGAATGGAAATCCTACTTGACCCAGCCATACTTGGTGGCTTTACAACTCTGTTCTTAGGTATTCTAAGAATTCCAACACTTCTGGAAAGAAATGGGTATTTTCTACTATTATCTTCTTGTCTTTGCAGCATGACAGAAAACCACAACTAGTGGGGGTAGCAACAATAGGAACTCTGGTATAAAGGCTGGCAACCAAGGTGGGTGGAAAAGAATCTACACATTTATCTAAACCTTAGGTGGGCTTTCCCCAAACCAAGGGTGGGTCATGATAAATCAGGGCTATAATCTCAGTGGCCTTCCTTGGTATTCACAACTTGCTTGGATGGAATTGGCTGGGAAGAGAACCACAGCCTAGAGGTAGGCTGATAAACTGGTCTATCAGGGATTAAAGCCTAGTGTTTGGGCCCAAAAACAGCATTTTGGATACAAGTCCTTGAGAGGCACAGTAATTTCCATAAGCTACCAGGTGAGTTTGACCATTTCAAAAATTCTTATTGTGCATCTCCGGCGCTCTTGCATTCTCACTCGCTCTCTCCATGCACACACACCAAGGAAAGGCCAAGTGAGGACATAAAGAGAAGGCACCATCTGCAAGCCAGGAAGAGAATCTTCATCAGAAACCAACCCTGCCAAACCGTGATTTGGGATTTCTGGCCACCAGAACTGAATAAAGGTTTTTGTGGGTTTACCATCAAGAAGTCCCTTCACTCAGAGAAGAGGATCAGTCTCCTTGCAAAGTGATTGATCTTCATTATCAAGGAGAAAATTGATGGCTGCTATGCTGTGCAATAAGGGAGACAATGTCTGGAACCAGAGGATTCACTGACTTTTAGTACTTTTTAGTGTCCCCTCAATAGTAGTGAATGGGACACAGCAGCAGTCTAACTAATACAGACAGGGCCAGAAAAGATTCAGATCCCAGGACTAAAGGTTTGGGCCACCCTGCTTTCTAAAGAATCCAGTCCATTAGGTAGTTGCAGAGGAAAAGAGGGGCCTTAAATGGGTGTTGAAAGATGGAAGTTACAGAAACGGGAGTGTTAAAGCCAAGTTTTATATTGTTTCTTTCTCTCCCCCTTTAGGTATTATTAGGAAATAGTGGTGGCTAAAATTTTATATTTTAGGTGGGAGTATATCAATAGTGCTACTGACCCATAAGTAAATGAAATATGATACAATGAAATATTTTGTATGGGTACACAAATTTTTCATGAAGAAGAACAAAAATAGATACTGAAGGGAAAAGAGATGGATGGTGCTGAATAGTTTTGTTTGCTTCTCTAGATCTCTTCTTCATTCCCTGCCTGTCCTGCCCCATTTTGTTTCCCGGGGAAGTTAACTTTGTAGATCACATCAAAGAGTTCCTTTACCCTGGGCTTGATGTGATCAACAGGAATCACCTCTATAAGATATGATAGAAGGAGGAAATTGAGATCAGGGTATGTGTTCCTCTGACTACTGCAGAGTCTATTAAACAAGGCAGCTCCTTCCTCAGAGCCCCCTCCTCCTACTATAGTTACATTTTCCAGGTTCTAGTAATTGCTTCATCCTCTTGCCTCTTCAGATTTGAGCATTAGCACCTCACAGCCTCACCCAACCTTTATGGTTTCCCTTAATTGCCCACATTTTGTAAAAAGTTTTTTCCTTTCTATTTCCTCAGATAGGAACACCTGGGTGGTTCAGTCAGTTAAGTGTCTGACTTTGGTTCAGGTCATGATCTCTCAATTCGCAAGTTCGAGCCCCGCGTCGGGCACTGTTCTGACAGCTCAGAGCCTGGAGCCTGCTTCGGATTCTGTGTCTCCCTCTCTCTCTGTCCCTCCCCATTTCTCTCTCTCTCTCTCAAAAGTAAATAAATATTTTAAAAAGCATTATTAAAAAAATATTTCCTCAGATACATTTCAAATCCACACTGTTTAAATGTGAAATCTATTTCCTGTGGAGAACTTGAAGTATACAAGCAGAGTGGGCAAAATATTAAATGTTAGATATTATTTTTTCTTCTATCTCTTAAGTCTGAAACATTAAAAGTTCCAGGTAAAATAGAGGTCTCTGTCTTAGAAAATGCTGCCAATACCATATTTCCCTATGGCAATTCAGCCCTCATTTTGAAGAGAGGGTAATATGAGAATAAATGGATCTTGGAAAAAATTCTTATTTTGTAGATTATTAAAGAGTGTAGAGTGTGGAGACAGAAGATCCTGCCTTAAGTCTTTTAATAAGATTACTGTATGACCATAAGCAAGTCATTTAACATCTCAGTTGTCTCCATATATGAAGTGGGAATTGATAATATCTGCATCATACCACCATTGCAGAGTTCAAAAAAAAAAAGTAAGCATAACTGCTTCACAAAAAGTAAACATCTTAAATATTAGTTACTAATGTCATTATGTTTCACAGTTCTTCAAACAAGGATAAATTGAAGATGTTCATCAATTTTGATTAGCTGTCACAGTTTGGAATTGTGTATTCATGCCATTATTGGATTAATGGTTGCCTCCTGCCCCCAACATCCTGCAAGCTCCTAGAAAACTGGGATTGAGTCTTTTGGATCCCCTCTGTCTTCTTGTTTCTTGCCATGCCTGGCACTTACGAAGTACTCAAATATTCAAGAATGAGTTAAAGACTGAGCAAGAGTAAGAAAACAGGGAGAGAGGACAATGGAAGGCAAGAAGAAAAAAAAAAAGAGAGTAAAGATGAGATTTTTTGGAAAAGGGGACAGTTATTCCCTAAATTGAAGCCTAATGCTACTTGTACCTTAATGCTGTCCTTCCTAAGAGAGAGTTTAAAATGATAATAATAGCGTTTGGGTGGCTCAGGTGGTTAAGCATCCAACTCTTGGTTTTAGCTCAGGTCATGATTGCATGGTCTGTGGGATCAAGCCCTGTGTCAGGCTTTGGGCTGACAGTGTGGAGCCTGCTAGGGATTCTCTCTCTCTCCCTCTCTCTCTGCACCTCTTCCTCTCTAAATAAATAAATAAATAAATTTTAAAAAAGAATAAAGTGATAATGAAAATGACAGCTAATAATTATTGCCTAGTAACTATTATGTATATGTACTATTACTTTTAAGAGTTAATTATTAAAACAGTTGTATGAAATGGTCCTGTTATTATTTCCATTTTACAGATGAGGAAATTGAGCTTTGATACAGTTAAGTAACTTGCCCAAAGTGACACAGTAAGTGGTAGAAATAGATGAAAGTCACACCTAAACAATCTAACTCAGAGCACGTACCATGCTATTCCATGTTCACTTTTATTTAAATTTTTAGTTCAAAAAATACTAGAAAAAAGTGAAGGAGTGAAGGCAGACTATGTTCCAGGAAAGTAAAAGGAGGCCTATGAATTCCTCCCCTAAAAAGTGTGTCTTACAAAAGGAAATAGGGAGAAGTACAATACAAGGTCAATGGATGGAAGGTACTGTTATACACTAACCAAGCTGCTTTAATATAAATTCTATAAATAAATTATTTGTGCAAATATTCAGTAAAAAAAGAAAAGGAAGACATTATTTAAAGACATGGCCAGGTAAAATGACAAATGGCATACAACTTCAATTTTTCTTCGGCATGCAAGTTTTAGCTGAATAAACATAAAAGAAATCAATCTACATGGTGCAAATGTGGGGGAAAAACACCCAGACCTATGTCAGCAATAATAAAAAACATCTACTATTCTAAAACAGTCAGCTAATTGTAAATGGATACCCAGACCAGGGAAAGAAATGCCTGATGGGAAAGCCAAGAACCTCTTCCAGTTAGTTCTAAGCTGTCAACATTGAAGTAAAGGCAAACTCTCCAGAAAAACAGTTCATAAAAAGATGGCAAGAAAAACTGAATAGAGAAACCCAAATAAAGATAAAATATTAGCTTTTGTCTGTCTGTCTGTCTGTCTGTCTATGATTAGCAGCAATTCCAGAGCTCAGCCTGATTTTCAAATATTAATTACCCTTTGAAAATGCCTGGAAGCAATATTTATATTGTGATATTATAGACCATATCTGCATAGCAAATTGTCAGCATAAACCTCATAAGTACAAGTTGACTAAGAGATATTTGGGGGAAAATTAGGGGTCACTCCAAAATTAATGCATCATTTCCTAAGCTTGGCAATCTTAGTTTAAGACGTGTAGCAAAACAAGGAATTAGCAAACAAGGAATAAGACATGTAGCAAAACAAGGAATTAGAGATTATTAGAATCTAATTATTAGATCATCCAGTCTAGGATAAAATAATAGTGATCCAGGGGTGCCTGGGTGTCTCAGTTGGTTGAGCATCTGACTTCAGCTCAGGTCATGATCTCACAGTTTGTGGGTTCGGGCCCTGAGTTGGGCTCTGTGCTGACAGCTCAGAGCTTGGAGCCTGCTTCGTATTCTGTGTCTCCCTCTCTCTCTCTGCCCCTCCCCCACTCACACTGTATCTCTCTCTCCAAAATAAATAAATGTGAAAAGAAATTTAAAAAAAAATAGTAATCCATATGTCAGATCTGGTCCAGGGACAGATTTGTTTGGATAGCAATTTTTTTTTATTTGAATTAGTTGCTAACATTTAAAAGTTAGAAAACTCTAAAAGTTGGAAAAATCTGGATTTCTCTCAAAAATGTGAAGAATAGACAGCACTGAGTCTTTATTCCTGAATGGAAACAATCTGCTGAGTTGAGAAGGGGTGATCCCTATCAGACAGGACATCTTTCTAGATTGATACAGTCCCTCCCAGGCCTCACCACCTTGCCCTCATTCTACTTGATTCATTTATATTACTGGTCTGGTCTCTATGGTCTAACATTTCCATTTTTACAAATAAAATAGAGTGTACATAGTTTGATCAATATCACAGAAATAGGTACTGTGTTAAGACTGGCTCTAGGACCCAAGACTTGTGGAGTCCGAGCTAATGGTGTTAACAACAGTTTCATGTGCTCTTTGGAATCTAACAAAGATTTATAAGCACCCAGAGTATTCAACCTGCTGTGCCCTTAGGACTCCTGCTACCTATTCCTTTACATTACCTATTCCTTTACATTACATTACCTATTCCTTTACATTAGAGTTATTTCTATATGTTCAATTGGTATTTTATTCATGTATGCACTTAGTAGTTATTGAACATTGCCGATATGCCAGACATTATGCTAGATCCTGGCAATATAGCAATGAACATAATTTTGCACTCCAGTGGGGTAGACAGACAGACAAGTCTTAGCTCTTTGACTAACCTGCAAGCCTAACTTCCTGTTTATTTCATTTTTATTCTATCAGATGGATTCTGGCTCTAGATCAATTGTTGATTAGTTGTGTGATTTTGGATAAATCATTAACTTAAAAAAATCTCAGTTTCTTCATTTATTAAATACTGGACAAATGAAGTCCAGTGCTCTTCATTTGGGTAAAATTCTATAATCTTTAGGACATAAAGAAAGAACTTTATTTATTAAAGTAATGCTACAGATTTATTCATTTCATGTTGGATTTATGCTCTTAATAAGAATCTCTCTAGAGCTTATTGTGTGCTAGCAACTTAAATAAACTATAGCTAATGTGGCTTCATAATCAGATTGTGATAAATTTTGACAGACACTCAATGCTGATTCATTTTTAATGGAATAATGATGGCTCCAATGTGTTGATCCCTGCTTGATAGGATCATCATTGGAATAAAAATATCAGTATCTCATTATATTGTTTTAACTATCTTGATTATACTTTGACTTACAATGAAAATGAAAAACCTTAAATTACCAAGTTCTTTTTTTAATTAGCCTAGTGTACATTAAAGATCATTTCTTTTCATTTTGGAGCTCTTCAGTGGGTATGTTTGAAATCTTGTTGTTTTATTACGATGGTGTCTTTATTAAATTGCTCTAGAAGCACAGGAAACCAGAGTCCTACTTTACTTTAAAGCTACTTAATATTAATATTTTATTTGGAAAATAAGAGTTATATAGGCTCTGAAGTTAGAATATTATGTTTTATTATGCATAGTAAAATGTTGATAGATGGGAAACTAGCTGAACATTCTTCAGGATATAATTTTAGGAGGCTTTTAATTCTCAGGCAATATCTTGGAATAAATCCCACATGCACATATCCCATCTCATGTCTCATACTCAGTTTTCCTCGTGGTACTTCATGGGAAGGACCTATGTAATCCTTAGAACAAAGGAGTTAATGAAATATGATTGTTCTCAAGATGAAGGCCAAGTAATAGATGTCTAGATAGGTGCATGGGCAGCTTCTATGAAAGATATAGCTCAAGATCTCCTAAGTCAAATTTCTTTAAATTAGGCCCAAGTTTCAATAAAAAAGAAAGATATCTTGCCATTTGCAACTACGTAGATGGAACCAGAGGGTATTATCCTAAGCAAAATTAGTCAAAGAAAGACAAATACCATGTGACTTTACTCATATGAGGATTTTAAGATACAAAACAGATGAACATAAGGGAAGGGGACCAAAAATTTAAAAAAAAACAGGGAGGGGGACAACACATAAGAGACTCTTAAATATGGAGAACAAACAGATGGATGCTGAAGACGTTGTGGGAGGGGCGATGGGCTAAATGGATAAGGGGTATTAAGGAATCTACTCCTGAAATCATTGTTGCACTATATGCTAACTAACTTGGATGTAAATTAGAAAAATAAATAAATAAAAATTAGGCCCAAGTTTTTAATGCTGCTAATTTGTTCACAGGACTTGTCTAAACAAAATTGTATTAAAAATTTTTGGGGGGGACCCCATTTTTCATCCATCATAAATCTGTTTAGTTGTCTTCACTTTCCAGAGATTTAATTTGATCTCCCTAGTAAATACCTAGTTCCTTTGCCATGTGTGACATTATTCTATAATCCTTGTTGGAAATTAATTTAATTTTTCTACTTCTGTGAAGCTCTACATTTTGAAACTGTACCATGGGAATTCCATTGAAAACAAATGTATCCTTCCTTCATGAATTTTTCCAGTCCTACCACCAGTGCCCTAGTTACAAGTAGGTAACCACCATACTAGATTAATTGTACTGGCAGTGTTATAACTCACCTTTATCCCTCAGCTCACACTGAACCAGAAACAAAGACTCAAATAATTAGCTGGCAAAAAGTTGGAGACAGAAAAAATTTGCAGAGTTTGCTCTTCTGTAAAAACCCACAAAATTGGACTAGAAAGGGGGAGGAGGGATTATAAATATAACTTAGACTGCAGGAGTAAAGAAACTGGTGTACTTGAAGTAGGAGGGAGGAAAAAGAAGCCACCTGAAGAAAGAAAATGGATTGGCAATTGAGTGGGTGATGACCTTTAGGGTTCAGCTTACTGACCATTAATTATCGAAAGTCCCCAAATTCCCATGCTTCCCAACATCCATATCTCTGTTGTCCCTAGAGGGTGGGGAATTGGTGGAGAAATGGATTCATGTCTCAAGATTGGAGAGGGCAGAACCCATTAGACATGGCCCCCTGTGAACCAGAGTGCTGGTAAGCATGGCAACATCATTTCATATGCTGTTTCCTTAAATGGCCTTCGCCTTTCCCACCTTTGAGTTTTTGCTCCTGTCTCCTCAAACTATGATAACTTCCCTCCAGTGACTAGGGTCACACATCCATTTTCCCTGGACCATCCCAATTTATTCCTGTTCTATCAGCATACTTATTTTTTTTTAATTTTTTTTCAACATTTACTTATTTTTGGGACAGAGAGAGACAGAGCATGAACGCGCGAGGGGCAGAGAGAGAGGGAGACACAGAATCGGAAACAGGCTCCAGGCTCTGAGCCATCAGCCCAGAGCCCGAGGCGGGGCTCGAACTCCCGGACCGCGAGATCGTGACCTGGCTGAAGTCGGACGCTTAACCGACTGCACCACCCAGGCGCCCCTCAGCATACTTATTAATAGGATCCCCTTTCTCTTTGTTCTCTCTCCTACTGTCTAAGGATGAACAATAAATTGTTACCTTATATAAGGTTCGTTTTTATCTTTAAAATTGCCCACATTATTCAATGTAGAGTTTAATTACTACCTCATTTAGGGAGGTTTTCCTAATTTCATAAGTTATCATTTTTCTCTTTTCTTAGCTTCTTAGCTATTCAAAAGGATATGATAATATTCTGCCTTTTTAAAATGGTAATTTGTAAGTATATCCTTTCTCTTTCTAGACTTGTAGAGACAGGACCACATTCTTCTTTGTAGTGTTATCCATGATGATTTGTATGTAGATACCTAATATATATTTCTCAAATTAGTTTCAAGTTATATGCAATTTCCAATATCACAATTTTTGAATGTGAAAATCCAGGGTTAGATTTTCTGTAAAATTAATATTGGAATTAAATTATATTACATGTGCAAATTACTTAGCACATTGTCTCACACATAGTTTCATAATTGGCAGCTATTTTATGGTTATTTATAATATAATATTACATATAATGTTATATATAATTAATGTATAAATAATATATAAAACCATATAAAATATATAATATAATAATTACATTATCATAATATATAACTATAATATATAATGTTATTATAGTTAATATATGTATTATAGTTATTATAAACTATTATAGTACATGATTATTTGATATTATATACTGATGAATTGGTTTCTCCTCTGCATTGCCATTGCATTTTGTCCATACATATAACATTTTTCATAGATTATTTGGATATTTGTCACAGCTCAAGTACAAGATACACAGGACAAAGATAATGTTTTTAAAATTAAGGACAAATAGGTCACTTGCCACTAAGCCAATATCTATTCTGATTCCTAGTAGAGACCTCCTTTAAAAATGGGCAGAGGTTTATTTTTATTTATTTATTTTTTTAATGTTTATTTTTGAGAGAGAGAGACAGAGTGTGAGTGGGGAGGGGCAGAGAGAGAAGGAGGCTCCAGGCTCTGAGCTACCAGTAGGGAGCACCATATGGGGCCTCAACCCAAGAAACGCAACATCATGACCTGAGCTGAAGTCGGATACTTAACCAACTGAACCACCCAGGCAGCCTCCCAAAAAATGAGCAAAAGGTTTAAATATGCATTTCTTCAAAGAAGATATATGAATGAGGGCACCTGGGTGGCTCAGTTGGTTAAGTGTCCAACTTCAGTTCAGGTCATGATCTCACAGTTTGTGAGTTTGAGCCCCACGTCAGACTCTGTGCTGACAGCTCACAGCCTGGAGCCTACTTCAGATTCTGTGTCTACCTCTCTTTCTACTCCTCTCCCACTAGCACTCTGTCTCTCTCTCAGAAATAAATAATAAACATTAAAAAAAATTTAAAAAGAAGATATATGAATGGTCATAGTAATCACATGAAAAGATATCTAAAATCATTAGTAATTAGGGAAATTCAAATCAAAATCATAATAATACACTAGTTCACATCCACTAGGATGGCTAAAATAAAAAAGACAGACAATAACAAGTGTTGATGAGGTTATAGAGAAAATGTAACTTGCATTTGTTGCTGGTGGGAATGTAAAATGGTGGAGCTGCTTTGGGAAATAATTTATCAATTCCTTAAACAGTCAAATATAGAGTTATCATATAATTTAGAGTTCTACCACTAGGCATATTCCCAGGAGAAAAGAAAACATATCTACACAAAGACTTGCATACAAACAAGCACAGAAGCAGTATTCACAGTAACCAGAAACCAAATATTCACAAACTGGTGAAAAGAGAAACAAAATGTGGTATATCCATATAATAGAATATTAGTAGTTATAAAAAGGAACTCAGTACTGATACATGCTACAACATGAATGAACTCCAAAGACATTATCCTTTATGGAAAAAAAAGGCACAAAAAATTCATTATATTATTATATTATTCTATACTTATGAAATGTTCAGAAAAGGCAAACATACAGAGATAGAAAGTAGAATAGTAATTAATTACTTACGGTTTGATTAGGAATGCGGAGTAACTGTAAATGGGCATAAGGCAATGGAAATGTCCTAAAATTAGACTGCAGTGATAATTCTATAACTGCAAATATGCTAAAATTCATTGACTTGTACACTAAAAATGGGTGTATTGGTATGTAAACTTACTTCAATAAAGCTGTTTAACAGAAATTGAACTGACAACCTTCTGAATTGCAGAATAGTAATGCAGAAAACCTAGATGTATCTCTAATTTGCCAATCACCCTTTGCCTCAGTATCCTAGTCTGAGGGTACTCTCCTTCCCTTTAATTAGGAAGAAAGGCTAGAGAGACAAGACAGATATAATATACCTTTGGTGATTAAAAAAGGGGAGGGGAAAATGTGATGTGAACTAGAGAGAAATAAGGAGCCCTGATTTCCATTACTGACTATCAAGCAATAACTGGCTATATAAGCAAAGACAAATCACGCCCTCACAGGCGTTCAGCTCTCTCATCTTTAAAATGAAAGCCTAGTGGACCTGGTTTGTGATGTTTATCCATTCAAATGCTACACAAGGGGCTGGCCCAGGTAGCCACAGCAGATAGGAATATGGGTAGACAGATAACTGAGTCTGAGACAATCAGACTCCTCTAGAGATTTTGGCTTTGGGACTCTAGGCCAGTAACAATGTGAAGTTAGGAAAAGTCATGTCAGCTCTTGTCGTTAGTCCAGTGTTTTGGACCACTGATAATCTGAGGAATGCCAGAAGAAAATAATCCATAGCAATAGCAAGAAAATGAAGTAAACCTGAAGCAGAGACAGTTTTGAGAGGTGATAGCAAAGGCAGACCTAGTTTCTGCCATCTTTCTGGTTCCTATGAAGTCACGTCTGTGTCCTTTTCTTGGATTCCATGAAACCTCTTCAAATCCTTATATAATGTCCAATTCTCTTGCTCTAATGTGAGTGGCCCCTGTTCCTAGCAATCTAGTGAATCGTGTCTACGGGAGAGGTCATTGCACTGATTTCTACAGTATTTCCCAGCTCTTGTACTTTCTTTAGACTTGATGCTACCTCCCAGCTTATTCTTGGCACACAAGCCCAGAAGTGAGACAATGACTTCCTCACAGATGAGTTGTTAATTTCCCCATAAAAGCCACTTTCTTCTCAATGAAATCACCTTTGAATTGACCAAACCAAAATATGCAAGGCTGAAATTTACATTAGTATGTGTCAAAATGAATGTACTTTACAGATGAGTTAATTTTTTTTTAATTATACTCTTAAAAGTTTTGGTTAATGGCACCACTGAAATAGCAGTGTTAATTTTCAAATCATGCAAACAATATCATTCATTACCATGAACAAAAGCAAATTTCTAAATGAGAGCTGAGGAAGATGTCTTCTGGTATGCCAAATAAATATTTGGGAATAATTATGGGGTGAGTCTAATATAATTGTGAGGCCATTCCACCTCATTTCAACCCAGATATTTTAACGTAAGCATGATTTAAAAATTAAGGCAACCAAGGCAAAGTGTGGGATTCTGTGGTCTACAATTGTTAGCAAAAACATCCTCAGCAGATTCAGCAGATACTCATTTAAAAGTCACTCCTTCCATCTGAGCCACCTCTATTCTCTTGCTCTCCATAGTTTCTAATCTTTAAAATTGTGTAATAGCTCCCAAGACGGGAGGTCAGACTTTAGTTATTTAAATCCAACTATACCATTCGGCTTCACTCCTACTTCATAGAAAGGCTTTTTTCAATGGCAGGCAAATGCAAATCACCATATTTTCCCATTTTACTGGGCCTAAATGATTTTACGTGTCTTCCAAAAAAGGAGCTAATATGTCCCATAAATAAAACAATCAAAGTTTAAAGCCTCCAGTCTGTTTTCTCACCAGACCACCCACTCTGACCTTATGGTAAGGCTGGAAATAGGAAATCAGACATTTTAACTAATCACATAGAACCCATGATATTATCTTTACCATCCTGTTGAGTCATGAGAATACAGAACTACTACAGGTCTTTGATGGATATCACAGAAAAATACTTAGAACACAGCACACTGCAAACTTGGTATCAATTACCCATTTAGCAAAAGTTTACTTATGTTTTGTAGGAGTGGTTCTCAACCATTCATGATTTGTTCCCTCAGGGGCATCTGGCAATGTCTGGGGACAACCTGGAGGGGGAAGGGTACTACTGTTATCTGCTGAGTAGAGAATGGGGATGCTGTTGAATATCCTATGTCGAAATTTTGGCTCAGATGTTAAGAGTGATGCCACACGTGTACACACATGCACACACATGCACACACATGTACACACGCATGCACACACACACACACCAAGAGAGTATGAAAAAGTTTATTGCTCACATAATGAAACTGCTTGGAGAATGTAGGGCAGGTTCCCAAGCCAGTTAGAAAATGGTGTGGGTTTTTATTGTAGTCAGGAGGTGAAGCTAGGGTAAGGATTCCCATCCGCAGGTCCCGGTTTGACTGATTTGAACTTCCCTGCTGGAGCTAAGGGAAGGAATATCCTAGTTCTCTTAGGGCTTGTTCAGACATGAGACAAAAGGGCAATGAGGAATGGTGGAGCTTGAAGGTTGTCACTGGTCAACCATCAAAAATGGAATCGGACTCTTTATTACATCCAGCAATACAGGATAGATCCCACAACATCCAGGCTTGAATTTCAATAATGCTGGGGTTGAGAACCCTGTTCTGTAGCTGGGGTAGTCTGATTCAGGCTGTGTCTAGGTAGTGGCCATGTAGAGGCGGTGTGTGTCCCCCCCAGGTGACCCCCCTCAGCACCCAGACACTCATTGCTTCAGCTGTGAAGGCTGCTGACTGCTCAGAGCAGAGTCCCTCTGTTGGAACTTCCCTCAGCCAGGAAAGAGAACTACCTCACCCACCGTAACGTCCCTTGTCTGGGAGCAGCCCACATCCAATATCTGGCTGAGGCAGTGGGGGTGGAGGGTACAAAGACCCTACCTCCTTCCTCAGTTTAAGACAATTCTGCAGGGCAAGCAAAGCTCCAGAGCTCCCCATTGGGATCAACTGAGACCTCTGGTGTGATTGCATCTCTGTTCAGTTTCTTCTGCCCAATTCTGCCTCCCTCTCATTCTTACATATGCCATTCTTATTCTGCATTTCCCAATAAACCCAATGCACAACAATTTCCTTCTTAGAATTTGTTTCCCCAGGAATGTCGTCTTTTCTTTTTAAAAACAATTTTTTTAATGTTTATTTATGTTTGAGAGAGAGAGACAGAGACAGAGTGTGAATGGGTGAGGGGCAGAGAGAGAGGGAGACACAGAATCCGAAGCAGGCTCCAGGCTCCAAGCTGTCAGCACAGAGCCCAATGTGGGGCTCAAACTCACGAACTATGAGATCATGACCTGAGTGAAGTTGGACGCTTAGTACTGAGCCACCCAGGCACCCCAGGAATGTCATCTTTTCTTAACCAGACCTAGAGTGACAAGTAAAAATCACATTGAGACCAGGACCATATATGCATGTATATATATACATATATTTATCACAGTAAGTCCAGTTAACCCCCAGTGCAGACACTTCCATTCACACGCATATATGTATATATATGTGTGTGTGTGTGTGTGTGTGTGTGTATATATATATTCTCTCTATATGAATAAAATTTTCACAAATTGATACTGACCATTATGATATACCCTGATATTTCCTATTCTAGGCTATTTTACTATATATTTTTTTTAATTTTTAAGGTTTATTTATTTTTGAGAGAGAGAGAGAGACAGAGCATGAGCAGGAGGGGCAGAGAGAGGGAGACAGAATTGGAAGCAGTCTCAGGCTCTGAGCTGTCAGCACAGAACCCAATGCAGGGCTTGAACTCACCAATAGTGACATCATGACCTGAGCTGAAGTCAGATGCTTAACCAACTGAGCTACCCAGGCACCCCTGGTATTTTTTATGCTGTCCATGAGCCAATGCATTGACCTCACAACGTGCCAATCAGTCTTGATCCATGGACTGAAAAGCATTTATTGACATGTACAACCAGATCAACTCTTTTGGTGAATGGCAATTTTTAAAAATGTAACCAATTGTTTTTTGGGTTTTTTTTCACCCAACTCAATTTGTTAAGCCAATTTGGATCCAAAGACCGAATTAGTTCTATGTGTGTAGCCAGAGAGTAAAGTCTCAATCATAGACCACTCTTAAAGAAATGGGCCTCATTACTTTCAATCATGTTTTATAAACCCAACTGAGGCTAAAAGATTGTAAGCCCTTGCCAAAACCTACTCTACCATTTAGGTCTTGTCATTATTGCATCATTAGAATGAACCAGCTGCAAAGCTGAATAAGTTGATTTTCTTAAGAAGTCAAATGAACCTGCCTTACTTAGTTTTCTTGTTTGTATTTTAAGTTTATTTGTTTATTCTGAGAGAGAGAGAGAGAGAGAGAGAGAGAGAGAGAGAGAGAGAGAGAAAGCACACATGAGGAGGGGAGGGGCAGAGAGAGAGGAAGAGCAGCACAGAGTCTGCTCCATCTTCAGAACCTTGAGATCATGACCTGAGCCAAAATCAGGAGTCCAGCGTTTGACTTACTGAGGCACCCAGGGGCCCCCACCTTACACAGTTTTAAGTGACTGCCACTTTCTTTCCTGAAAGAGAGCACAAAAAAAAAAAAAACTTTGATAAGGCTACCACAAAGGAAGTTTTACTAGATAGTTCCCAACATAGAAGAAAAGTGATGAAAAGGATAAGAACTTGACCCATGCACCTCTTGCTTTATAAATACCATTTGCAAGGGTAGACAGAAACTGTAACTCCTGAGGATATACTGCCTCTGGGAGGTGGGTTCAGGAGAAGGGTGTGAAAAACCTACAGCTAAATCACCAGAAAAGGACAGTGATGAAAGAACACTCAGAAATTGTCCAGCGCCTTCATTTTCCAGAGGGAGAAACTGAGGGCCAGATAAGTGATTTACCTAAGGACACATGATTTGATAGGCAGCAAAGATGGAGGAACCTAGAAATCCCGCTACATTCTCCTAATGCTCTTTCTGCTGTATCATGGGACTTCTGGCAGTGAGATTTCCTTTTTATCACAAAGAGCTTGTTCTTCAGGATTTCCCAGGAGATTTATTCCAAATAAGCTCAAAACGAACAGGTGGGGTTGCTTTCCATTCAAAATATACCTACCACAGGGCTTACTGCCAACATCAAGGATACTCTGACACCTCTAGAATCGCCTCTAATAAAGGCAGGAGTTTACTCCTTATTGGTTTTCTTTTGATAAAACAGCAATTCCCAAATCTATTCTCTATTTTGGAAATCCAGGGGAAAAATGCTGAAACTTGTTGTGCTTCATTTTTTGAAACATTAACTGAGTCCTTGGCAGTAAAAAGAATTTAGCAAGATTTTGGCTTAATGTCTTGAGGAAATTATACCTTATTTGCTCATTTTGCAGGTGTTTGAGCTAGTGTAGACTTCAAGTCAAGATCTTAAGGAAGTTCTTATTCTAAATGAGCCTTTTTTAAAAACTGCCCTTTCTAAATTCCTATTTGATGTTTTAACAGGCTCTGTAAGGAGATCCTTTATTTCTTTTGGACTTCTAGAAATCCTGCTGTATGGACCCAGAAAAGCAAATAATTTTGGCTAGGTAAATTTCAGATCTTTAGCACATACTAATGTGAATGTTTGTATTAGGGCATGTGTAAATATTTTATGAAAAGAATCCTTGCCTAAAATAAACATTTCAAAATGATCAAATGAAACTTTTATTCAGAAAGTACCTTTCTCCAAGGAGTTCAGAAATGCTTTATAAACACTTGCTTGATCTTACACCAAGATTTTTCTTTCTTTCTTTCTGGATTTTTTTTTTTTTTTCGTTTTTTTGTTTTTTTGTTTTTTAGCTTGAAACTATCAAAATGTATCCCTTCTGTTGTGTCTTATGTTTGGGTAGAGTTTTCATTCACCAGAAAATGTTCATGATTTCACTCAAAGTTCCCCAGAAATAGTCTAATAGTCTGGAAATCTAGAAGGCTGGCCTTTGGTCCTCTTTGTGTGGTTAACCAGGTAGGTGGTCTCGAGCAAGTCAGTATGCCACTCCTTGTCCCAAAACCATAAGTTTGGCCTGAAACCTCTAGAAGAAACTTTCTGATTGGTCTGTGAGTCACCTAACCCTAAAGACTTGAGCACACTTTCAGAGCTATCAGCCTTTTGAATCTCTTTGTTTATAGTTACTTGTACAAAGGAGCTATGCTATGCAATTTACTTGATAAAGATAAACCTCATTCTAAACAAAGCCCAATTTTCCATTTCTCTTTTTTACATGTTTATACTTTCAATCTGAAATTCTAGTTGACATGAGGAATCCATTGAATGTGGGACTAAGAGAAAGAAGTGGGTTCAAACCCTAGCTCCCTCGCTAATGAGCTGTATAACTCTGGTGAAATTATCTACTTTCTCTGACCCTCCAGGTCCTCATCTGTAAATTGGGAATAAAAACACCCACATGAGACAGTAATCAGGAACCTTAAAGGAGACAAGCTGTTTAAGGCCCCTGGCACACAGTAACAACTCAAGAGATGGTAAAGGAATCTTATGATATTTAACATTGACACATTTATCCAGCTTCTGAGAGAACTGGAAATAATCAGTTATTTCCAGAATGAGTTTAGGGGTGGCGGTGAAAGAAGAATGATTAGAAAGGATGTTGAAAATAATAATGTTTATTTTCAGAAGAAAAGGGATAAACAGAGATAACCTTCTGGAAACAAAATGGCTTCATAAATGAGAAAGATATATTGTGTGGCTCAGAATAATGCAGGTTTTAATAGAACGAACTGAGTTTTGAAAGAATCCTACCTGATTTAGAGAATGAAATTATGGATCCTCTATAAATTCTAAGTAAATCCACAAGGCAATGAATGTTGACATTCTATGAAATGACAAAAAGATCTGTGTGCTCCTGAGAATGACTGAGATTTTAAGTAACAGGATAAAAAAAATGTTGGAAAAATGTAATGTCAAATGTCATTGTCACTAAAAATAGAACTAGAAATGAGATTTCTGAACTATAAATGATTCCTCTTTAACATTATAATTATTAATATACAATCTTAGAGATTATAAAAATCTCTTATTCACATATTTAATATTTAAAGGCCACCAACTCAGGTGGCTCAGTCAGTTAAGCATCCAACTTAGGCTCAGGTCACGATCTCATGGTTCCAAAGTTCAATCCCTGCATCAGGCTCTGCACTGGCACATGTAGCCTGTTTGGGATTCTTTCTCCCCTATCTCTCTCTGCCCCTTCCCCACTTGTACTCTCTCTCTCTCTCTCTCTCTCTCTCTCAAAATAAATAAATATACTTAAAAAAATAAAAGAAATAAAGGTCGCCAACCATACCCTAAACTCTGTGGTGTGCACAGAGGAAAAAAATTATGGGTAAAATTCCTGTTCTCTAGAATTCTAGAATCGTTTATTACATACTCCCAAAAGATATAAGAAAGCCCTGTACAGCTATTTTGTTCCATTGACTGAGCACCTGTGAAGTGTCTGAGTACTGTGCTAAGTGTCTTCTGCATTACATCATCCACCCTGACAGATGTATTTCTACCTCTGGTGGAAAATGACCAGTTACTCCCCAACCCAAGGCCACACTCTCCACTTGTGAACAGATGCTGTAACTGAAAGCTGCATCCATGTAACTTCTGCCTAATCCCCCTGGAGCCACATAGTATCAGGCTAATTCTTCTTCACATGTCAGCTGTTCAACAGATGTGTGCTAGCAAGGAGCCCCATATAATCTTCAGATTAATTATCCCCTTTCCAGAAACTCCACCATGTTTAACTCCTGTTTGTGACTATGTCCCTAGTATCTAGAACAGTGTCTACCTAATAAGAGGAATTCAGAAACATTTTTGCTGAATAGAAAATCCTAGTCACATAGATGTCCCAGAGTTTATTGATATCTAATCTAGAAGATAAAAATCAGAATTGAACACACTCTTCCAAGAATAGGTTGACCAGAGCAAAGTACAGTGAGTTCATCCCCAGTCCCTTAAATATAAGCCAATGAAATGTTATCTTTTCTGGCAAAATGTTACCCATTCATTTTAAGCATGAAATTAACTCACAGCCCCAGGTCTTGCTTATAGAAACAGTTTTTTGGGCAGGTCTTACCAGCCCCTTATTTGTGCAGATTTTTTAAAATTCTAAATGCAGGCCTTTGCATTTATCTTTGCATGTTTGGATCTTATTAAATCAGGCCCAATTCGCCTACCTGGCTGGTTTTCTTTAAATTTCCATGTGGTTTCTAATAAGATTTCTACCCTCTTCTAATTTCAGACACCCCACAAACCCAATTGGCAAACTTTCTATGTGTTATATAAAATATTAAAATCTTGAATAAAGCAAACCCTCATAGAATGCCACCAGCAACTGGTACAAAGTCAATCTGATAACACCATTCAACTTTCGACTCCCCACAAATCACTACAATAGGGTAAACACTTTACTCAAGGATATTATGTAAAATCAATTGCTTTGCTCAAATTTAGTTATCCTAAAGAGCCCAACTCACACTGTAGTAATCTCACCCTAAAGCTAAGTAGGCCGGGGAGCATAGTGTATTTCATTTCATCTAATCTCTTGTTTATTTCATAAATTTTACACCCTGAATCTTTCAGAACTTCAATTTTTGAAACAAATCCCAGATTCTTGTAACTCAAAAGCCTTAGTTTTTGGTACTCAAAGTAATTTCTCTGCTTTTTGCTATATTTCCCCCTTACCTGGGGCAATGAATACTTAAGATTCAATGAGACAAGAGCAATTTGTTTGAAGACATGGACAATGAAAGGGTGCATTTAAAGGCAACTCCAGTTAAGAACCTCAAGACACTATCAAACTATTATCTGACTATGTAGGTTTAGAAACCAATCTCTTTCAAAGCTGTTTGACTTTTCTTCCTGATACAAGAATCTCAATTCACAGGCTAAATGTACACTAAGACTTTGTATCCAACTATGTGGTAGACTAATTGAGTTACCACAGGAGGGGTATTTCTTGGTATTGCACACCAGGTGAAGATGGAGATTAAACCTTACATGACTTAAACTCTTCAGTAGCTTACTTTGCAAGAAAGAAGATTATAACTCTTTACAATGAAAATAGTGATTAATTTTTTGAAAATAATAGTTATTATTTTTCCTTTGGAAACATTGAGAAATCTAAATTTGGGGAGTATTTTGTCTTTAGTTGTTCAGGTTTTACCATCTGTTAGTATAGAACAACTTTTTTTGTGGGGGAGGGGACCAAACATCTATTTTATTTTAGAAGATGGTTTGTTTGAGTTGTTGAAATAAACCATAATGTCCTATTTCTACTTTTGCCCCTTCAAAGGATCTCCACAGTACCTTGTAAGATATATATTTTCAATATTTAAAGGGAAAATATCTGCTCAACAGGTAATTGAAATTCCACTATGTGCATTCACCAAGGGAAATGTAAAGGTCCCACTTTTGAGCTTACAATGTAATAAGAAGCAAAGATCAGTCAAAATTGTTACAATAAATATCTTCCATGACATTCTTTAATAGCTAATTTTTAGGGGCGCCTGGGTGGCTTGGTCAGTTAACCATCGGACTTCGGGTCAGGTCATGATCTCACAATCCGTGGGTTCGAGCCCCGCGTCGGGCTCTGTGCTGACAGCTCAGAGCCTGGAGCCTGTTTCAGATTCTGTGTCTCCCTCTCTCTCTGCCCCTCCCCTGTTCATGCTCTGTCTCTCTCTGTCTCAAAAATAAATGAACGTTAAAAAAAATAAAAAAAAAATAGCTAATTTTTAAAAATCTGATTATGTTATTGTAATGCTAGCCTTTTCTTTTTGGATCTCGTACAAAAATGAATTTCTTGCTATTTTTTCCTGTTTATTGAAAAGTCCTATATCAACATTTATGCTCTTCCTGAGAAGTCTTTTATCCTTAGCTACAGTAAGACTATCAGGTTTTCCTAGATTTGACTCATCATATATTTTCATGAAAAATGGGTCACCCAAAAGGTCGATAATATGTGATTATTAGAGTGATTTATTAAAAATATTATCTCCCGACAGCAGTATTTCTGATGGAAATGATTTAAAAACCCTCGTTTGCTCAGGCTTTTCATTGTTCTTATGAATATAATATTATTTTGGTGTAAAGCAAGGCTGATAAATAGTAAATTATTACATTTTTAGCCATACATATTCATTAGGACTGGTTCTTGGACAATCAGTGCATCTTTCTTTATTATAGTTCATATTGTTTCCTTTCGGTCCTTTTTAGTACTTTTGCTAGAAGCAAAGCAACACAGTCATAATTCTGCAGGCTTTGTGTTTTCTCACTGCTGAAGGAATTGAATGTGCCTAACTTTGAAGGGAAAAAAATAAATGATGGGGAAAGAGCACACTGATGATAAATGTCTTACTGATTCAAGATGAAAATTGGAATAAATTATTGGTTTAATAACATGGCTCAAGAACTGCCAGCTTTCTGAAAATATTAACAAACTGACATACAATAGCCAGAGCGAGTGCTTCCTGCACTGGAAGGTATTTAAAGACTGTAGTCCCTTGAGGATAAACTAATTTGAATTTTTCTCAGAGTCTAATACATTTTAAGAAAAGATAACATTTAAGTATGACATTAAAAAGAGAGTCTTCAATTTATTAACAGTTGTCCACATCACTCATCATTACTACCATCATGTACAGATAAAAGACTTGCTTTCAATATGGGCTTAATATTTATTAAACACTATGGAGAGCCAGATTTTATCCTGGTTTAGGCAAAAGGTAATAAAACAATTAGAAATGTATAATACATTTTCTCTTATCTGCTTCAATAAAAGGAATGGAGTATTCTGGTCAATCCACTAAGAGAGGTAATATTAAGATACATGCAGAATCCTAGTAGATTTTTAATTTTTAAAAGAATTTGACTACATTAAAATTCCTACAGGACTAGAATGGCTGCTTTAGGACATTCTTTAAGATTTTATGGTACCTGAGAAACACTACATCACCAAAATGTAAATGAAGTCATTCTTTCACACACATATATTGACTGAGTGCTTGCTGGGTGTCAGGCTACATCTTAGGATACAAAGATACGTGAAACATAACCCCATCTGTAAAGAAGCTTTTAGTCTGAAAGGAGGAGACAGACATATAAATATTTACATCTAGTAACATGTAAAATATGGTGGCTTAATTTGGAATTCCCACAATGCAGACTCGTTACAAAGGCATGCACACAAGCAGTTTATCTGAAAGGTGATCCTAGAATCACCAATGAGCAGGTTATTTTGTGAGCAACTGGGGCTCAATTCCACAGGGCCTTGGGAGGAACTGTGTACAGCATACCTCAGAATTGCCCTGGTAAGGGATGGGTAAGCTGAGTCTTCTGTCATGTTCTTCCTCACTGGTTGGAGGTTATCTCTGGAACCTCTGGGCTATCAGCTAGAAAACACCCTTAGAAAGAAAAGCAGAGAGACGCAGGCTCTTGAGGCAGGAAGCCACTGGCATGTGGGAGTAGCTTCCCATCACAGCTGCAGGTAGACTCTGAAGTAGCCTAGAGGATATGGGCTGCACTGCCAACAGCTCCTGCTACAGATGATGTTGTAGAAGCCTGTCATTGTAGAAGGTCCCCCAGAAGGGGAAATAAACCAGTTCTGCCTGGTAAGTCGGGGAAAACTTCAGAGGACAACAGATACTTGAGTAAGCGGTTTGTGGGCAAATAAAAGGGAACGATAATTGCAAACAGCGAAATGCCAGAATACAGAGAGGTCAGAGAACATGGAGTCCGACCTATGCATTAGTTGTGATCAAGGTCACTGCCAAAATAAATATAAATGTGTTTTTGCTTAGGTAAATACAGGTTCCGATGGCGCCAGTTTTTGAAGCCAATGTAAATGTTTCAAACTATTAACCATCCAACAATTTCTTGTGAGAACTAAGGAAACACAACCTTCGCTTTGACTGAAAGATGTGAACGTGGCATTGGGAAGCTGGAAGCAGACAGACTGAAGACTGACTGCCTGCAGTTCTGCAGGTAAAGGGACTTCAGGAGAGAAAGTAAGTTCCAGAACAGGGGGGCAGGGTGAGACTTCAGTCTTACAGAAAATGGGGGCTGCATCAGGTTTCAAGGTAGCCCGAAGGAAGCAGATTAGGAAGAAGAGACTGTAAACACAGTTCTTGAAATCGTGGTCCAAAAAGGGATGGAAAGACAGAGCAGGATCCTACTGACTAGAACTGAAGCACCAAGTTAGAACAAAAATAGCAGCAAGAGGAAGGGGGTGGCAAGATGGGTTAAACTGGTGACGGACAGCACTTGTTGGGACGACCACCAGGTGCTGTTTGCAAGTGTTGAATCACTAAATGCTATGCCTGAAACTAATTTTACACTGTATGTTAACTAGCTGGAAGTTTAAATAAAAAAACTTGAAAGAAAAGAGTAGTAGCGAGAGTGATAGATCCAGAGCCCCTAAGCTATAAAATTACTATTTATTCATTTCCTCATCGACTAAGTCAGTAATTTGAGAACATTTGATCATAAAAATCATTTGTCAGGCTTGTTTTTATTTTTTATTTTTTATTTATTTATTTTTTTTGTCAGGCTTGTTTTTAAATGTGCAGTTTCTCTGAGCTCTAACCTTACTAACCTTACTCTGCTCACATATCACACTTCCATAAATTTGGAATGAAGTCCAGGAATCAGCATTTTTAACAAGGGTCCCACGTGACTCAGATGCAGGTGGTCTGTGCACTGTGTAATAAGAAACACTGATTTAGGTAAGGCCGATTTCAGGGTCCGGGAAAGGAGTAATCTTCAAATGGCCCCAACAATGTGTAAAGTTGGGTGATCAATTCATGCCTATACAAATCTTCCTCAACTTATGATGAGGTTATGTCCTGATAAACCCATCATAAGTTGAAAATGCATTTAAAACACCTAACCTATCAAGCATCACAGTTTAGCCTAGGCTACCTGAAACATGGAGAGAACACTTCAATTAGCCTACAGTTGTGTAAAACCCCCTAATACAAAGCATATTTTATAATGAGGTATTTCATATTTCATGTAATTTATTGAATACCATACTGAAAATGAAAGCTAGACTGGTTATATGGGTACCAGTCATACACCTTTACAATCGTGTGGCTGACTGGGAGTTGTGGCTCACTGTAGCAGCTCAGCATCACAGAAGAGTATCCTACCACATATCACTATCCAGGCAAAAGATCAAAATACACAATTCAAAGTATGGTTTCTACTGACTACATATCACTTTTGTACCATCATAAAGTCTTAAAATCATAAGTTGAACCATTGTAAGTCAGGGACCATCTTGATGCCAAGAACTTCCCCAGTTTTGTCATAAAAAGTCCCATGTTCCAGGAAACCATTCTGTCCCAGTCTTGGGACAATTGGTCACCCTAGTGTAAAGGGGAGTTCCATTGTGCTCAATGAAGACCTTAGGCATTGTTACCTCAATTCTCTGCATCCCTATAGACTCTATATTGTGCCACCATTTTTATTTCCCATACGCTGTTCATGTTTTTCTTTCTTTCTTTCTTCTTTCTTTCTTTGAGAGGGAGTATGTGCATGAAAGGGAGAGAGAGAGAGAGAGAGAAAGAGAGAGAATCCCAAGCAGGTTCCATGCTCAGTGTGGAGTCCCAGGTAGGGCTCAATTCCACAACCCTGGGATAGTGACCTGAGCCAAAATCAAGAATCAAACACTCAACCTACTAAGCCACCCAGGGGCCCCTATGTTACTCCTTTCCTGAGTCACATTTGTGAACTCATTTAGGTAAAATCTGATTCTTAAAAGTTCACAAGGTGTAGGCTGAAGGTCCTGTTCCCAGAAGTTATATATCTGCCCCTAATTTCCTTACCCTCTTGCCCAAAAATAGAAGAACTCCAGAAAATGAAAGGAAACCAAAGAAAAGCAAACACAAAGCACATTAACTTTTGGATGACTATTTACATAAACATCTTAACATCATAGGCAAGATTGGCTCTTGGGTCAGGTACCTGGGTTATATGACTGCCGCATCATTTGCAAGATATGTAAACTTGGTCCAGTTACTTCTGCTCCATGTGCCTCTGTTTCTTCATCTGTAAAGTGGACATAATAATCATAAGAATCATAAGAATCATAATAGTGTCTATCTATTTCACAGCATTAAATTAGTCAACACAAGGGGCACCTGGGTGGCTCAGTCAGTTAAGTGGCTGACTCTTAGTTTCAGCTCAGGTCATGATCTCATGGTGTGTGGGATCGAGTCCCACATCAGGCTCTACACTGACAGTGAGGAGCCCGTTTGCAATTCTCTTTCCCTCTCTCTACCCCTCCCCCACTCATGCCCTCACACACTCTCTCTCTTTCAAAAATAAATAAATAAACTTTAAAAAAGTAGTCAACATGTGTGACGCCCTCAGGACAATGTGTGCCACATAGTAATCACTCCATAAATGGAAGTTACTATGATTATTAAAACCCGATATTTAACTCCAAGTCATTTAGTTACTTGAATGAATAACACTCATCTTTCAGCTCTCAACATTCAAAGTCATTTTACACAAGGAAGCTTCTTTTCCTATCACTACAATACCTAGTGGAAAATTTTACCACTGCACTTCAGCCTGTCTCTGGTGTTGACGGAAGACAGGATGAATCAGCCCCACACAGGATGTTTATTAGTGCCCAGTCTGCTCGAACATCCAGTAAGCTTACAAGCACAGGGAGGAGGCTTGGAAACACTTCAAAGCCTGCCGACACTCAGATTGCTTCTGGTGGCGGGTGGATTAGTATTGGTGGTCTGTCCTTAACCACACACTTCACCTCCATATGTCTCAGCCCTCTTCACCTTTCCCTCTGACTGTGACAATGAGAATATTGAAATCAATAAGTTCACTCTCCTTGCTCCAAGTACTCAAGTGCTTTGAAATGAAAAATGGTTTAGGAGGAAGAAGCCAAGCAGAGGCGGGGGGTGGACACAGGTGGAAATTAGAACTGGCACTGTCTGCAGTCTAGAAGAAAAGGGAGAGAAGACAGGGGACTAGCAGGGAGAAGACTTGGGTCTCACTCCAGTTTTTCACTACTCAGTAGTGGGGACAGGAAATTTGAATCAAAGGACACTGCAATCCATCCTCTGTAAAATAAAGGCATTGGTCCAGATAAACAGCTATTAATCCTTCTAGTTCTAAATATTCTAAACACATTTTTATCATAAAATGTCAGACAGCTGGTTTTAGCTTTATGCATCACTTTCATCTGTGCCTCTCCCATTGTTACCATGTTATAATACATTCTTCTAACACCCATTCGCAATTTAAAACCATTCTGTACCTTTGTCTTCCTAGATTAGAAGTGCCTTAATGGCAGAGACTTTGTTTTAATCTCATTTTATTTCCAGTACTTAGAACCATGCCAGACATGTAAGGATGTTCCATAGGTATTTTTGGAACTGAACTGTTGCATTAACCTCCTAACTTGCATTAGTCTGGATCTTGGCTAGAAACAGATGGCCCATTCACACTGGGTAATTGAAGAGTGACTAGAGGCACTATTTACAAGGTCTAGGCAGAATTAGGATAAATTCACATGGGATCCTGAAGCATCCTGGGGCTACAATAACAAAGAATTACTACCCTCTTCTACCCCTGAAGGAGGTGAGGGGAGAGAGCTGTTACAGGAACCCTGACAAAGTAGCTAACTACTATTGAGAGAGGGCTTCCTGGCAGGATATGGGACTTTATGTAGAAGGGCAGGAATTGGGGGATGCATACTCCATCCCAACCTCACCCTCCCTTGCCCTTTAAGCCCTCCAATATCCTGACAGTGACTTCAATGGCTGAACCTACACGGGGAAGCTGAGAGGATGGCAGAGTGTCCCTGCCATCCATCAAGGTCAGACTCCAGGGCACAGAGCAGGGTGAGCAAGGGTGAAGAGCAAATCCAGTGGGGTAAACAGAGAACATCCAGCACACTATCTCCCTGCATCACTGCCTCCTCATTTCAAAGATATGCTGAATGGCACTAGCCTTTTAGGTAACTTCTTTACTCCACAAATATAAGGACATTTCTTCAGCAACTATACCTACATACATAGCAAATATACCTATGTACACATATTCACACATTGCTTAATAAGTGTTGTCTAGTTTCTAGTATAACTTTTTTTTTTCCACCACCAACAAGACTATAAGTTTCCCAGGGGCAAGGATGATGACTTCTACCTCTGGAGCCATCCCTAGTCCAAGCTTGCTATATTTATATCAGGCATCCAATATTTATAAATTGAATGGCCATCTTTAAACAAGTTTTCATATATCAAAGTAAACAGTTATCTCATGTTAATAGATTTCTAAATCTCCAGAAAGAGCCCAATAAAATACAGAGTGTGGCTATTTGCCAAGTACAGTGTCTGTTAAGTGATGACCATGGTGGCAAGGTCTGAGTCTCGTCTCCTTAGAAAAACTGGCTTTGGATTTCACTCCACAGTAGTTCCTAGAATTAGTTTATTCAACATGACTTTATTAATATTCACTAGAAGTAAAGTGCTGTACAAGGCACTGTGGGAAATCAAAAGTCAGTTTGACTTAGATTCTGTCCCAGGGAATTTGGAGTGCAGTGGGAGAGATAAAGCACTGATGTAACAAGGTGGAAAGAAGGAAAAGAAAACCCTCAGAAAAAAAGAATGAAATTTTAGGAGAGTTCTCAGCAAGAGCAGTGATTTTGGAAGAATTTGGAATAGATATCTTTTGGGTGAGGTCTTGAACACAAGTTCTTTGCTCATGAAGAGATAGGAGAAACAATATGCTATATTCATAGGCCTCAAGGCTTTCAGGAAAAACATATTGCTGGTTTTCCTGTGAGTTAAAAGAAAGTGTCTAATGGGCATACAATGGGGAAAACAATATGCCCAAATCAGATAAGGAGGGCCTTGAACAGAAGGCTGAATCTCAACCACATTTCTCTAGGCAGTAGGGAGCCATTGAAGGATTTTGAGCAGGTAATGAGAGCTTGAACTTCAAAGAAAAATAATAGCAAAAGACAATACTTTGAGAGTTCTCTGTTCCAAGCATTGCTTTTAACACTGCCCCCCAGGGGTGTAATCAAGGGTGAGGTAGAAGGAGCAGTTAGTTCCAGGACTGATATTTAGAACTACAGGCATATGAGAATAAAAAGCAACCAGACTTTTAGTTGGTTTCATTATTCTTTCCAAACTCTCCACAAACAAAGCATCCCTCCCCTTCCTGTCTGCATCGAGGGCAAACCACTATACACTTATTAACTCATTTAATCTTCAAAACATCCCTGTGAGGTAGTCCTTTATAATTGCCAGAGAGGCACAGAGAGACAAGTGATTTTGTCAAGATAAGAAAGCTAGTAAATGGCAGAGCCAGGACTTAAAGGCTGGCTTTCTGGTCCATAAAACTATTCCAACTGGCTTGACAAGGAGGTGATAACTTCTTTTAAATAAGGGGTTATGCTAATTAAATATAACTCCATGTGGGGCGCCTGGGTGGCGCAGTCGGTTAAGCGTCCGACTTCAGCCAGGTCACGATCTCGCGGTCCGTGAGTTCGAGCCCCGCGTCAGGCTCTGGGCTGATGGCTCAGAGCCTGGAGCCTGTTTCCGATTCTGTGTCTCCCTCTCTCTCTGCCCCTCCCCCGTTCATGCTCTGTCTCTCTCTGTCCCAAAAATAAAAATAAAAAAACGTTGGAAAAAAAAATAAATATAACTCCATGCAACCCCATGGCAAATAGGACCTTAAAGTGATTATTTTGTGATGATTCTAGGCCTAAAACATGATTAATTTTTCTATATACCCCTAGAATCCTAAATATCTCTATCTTGATTTTAAGTTTGTTCTATTTTGAATCCCTATGGACATAAGCCAGGGTGTTTACTAAGAATCCAGGTGTATTTGACAGAAACAAAATAACTACAATTGTCTAATCAGGCATGTGGAGATAAGTGCTATGCCAGCTGCTATATAGGCAGGTCAGTAAGTTAACATTCCCAATAGTTAAGTGAAATCACATCTCGCATTCTGACTAGACGGGCTATTTGCAACATTCCTTTTCAAGTGGTCCAAGCCACTTGGTACAAGTAGTCCATTGTTCCAAATGGTCACTCTTAATATTTAACTCTTTGACTATTCTAAATGCGAAGGCCAAAAGGTCTTTGTCAGACGATGTTTCAAGCGTGATTAGGCATTACCAGAAAATTTCATATTAGTAGTCCTTATCCTAGTGTACTTATCTTGCACTTCGTATAAGAAGCCCTTAGAATGGGTGGATGCAGTAATCCCAGGGTTAACTATGGGATGCTTCCTGATTCTAGGTTTCTCATTGCCCATCCCTCGGTATGATGCCTTTTTCCCCCTAGCCTCACTTCTTCCCTTCTTGACCACCACCACCTCCTCCACTGTCACCTCCAATGCCACAGTGCCCAGTGGGACTGCTGGCACAGCTATGAAAACTGGGACGTGCACGAGGCCCTCAGCCTGGATCAAACCCCTACAGATGAAAATAAAAATAGCAACTTCTATTATTACTACTAGTAATAATAGCAATGACAACTGCTAATACCCATTTAGGCTTACCACTTCACATGCACAGTTTCATTTAAAGCTCAAACAACTCTAATCAGTAGAAACCCTTACTATCCCCATTTTCACATGAAAAAAAAAAGACTCAAAGGGGTTCAGTGAAATAGGCAAGATTACACTATCCATAAATAGTAGTGTGTGAATTTGCTGGGAGGCCTATGTGACTTCAGAGTCCTTGCTCCTACCCCCTCTGCTACACAAAGTATTTCCCCTGCAGTGGTACAATCAGAGGAAATAAAACAACAAAGGAAAGACAGAAAGTCTGAAAAAAAAGGGAGCTGTCTGAAACAATTTCTGTAAGAAGCAAGAGTCCCAGGATAGTTGTCTCTTTCAGCGGGTGCAGTGGATAGGAAGGGGATTTCTTTCCTCTTGGGATAGAGTTGAATATTTGCAAAATTCTGTGCACCCCTGCTGGGTCCATCCCTAAGGCTGTGGGTAGCTGACACCATTACCAGTTTTCTCAACTAAAAAAAGAAATCCTAGAAAAATTAAACCACTTTCTCCAAAATATAAGAATCCCAGATCTCTGACCCTTCCTATTAAGACCTTGGTCTATTTATTTACTGCATAGAACTCTTCTGCCTTGCACTAGCAAAAGACAGTTTTTTAAATGAGATTTTACCCACAATATGTTATATGAAACTCTCCAAATTAAGCCCATTTTTTAAGGTAACTGAATGCTAAGTTTTTTTACTTATTTAAGAGCAATTCCATTCCACCCACCTTGCCTATTAGCATACAAGACAGTCACAAGCACACTATAAACGTAGGGTGCTTCACCTACTCCATTCTTCTCCTAGTCAATATATCTTTTTTAAGCAGAGAAAATGATTTTAAAAAATACCAAATTCTCTGGCAAGGCAAATGCCAAATCTGAAGGTGCATTATAATGGTAAGCATGTCCTCAATCTAAAATGAACATGCTTGGGGCGCCTGGGTGGTGCAGTCGGTTAAGCGTCCGACTTCAACCAGGTCATGATCTCACAGTCCGTGAGTTCGAGCCCCGCGTCGGGCTCTGGGCTGATGGCTCGGAGCCTGGAGCCTGTTTCCGATTCTGTGTCTCCCTCTCTCTCTGCCCCTCGCCCGTTCATGCTCTGTTTCTCTCTGTCCCAAAAATAAATAAACGTTGAAAAAAAAAATTTTTTTTAAATAAATAAAATGAACATGCTTAATATCCTCCTTGGTTTATCTCATTTTAATTTCATAATATAAGTATAGTCCCATCTGGATCCAAATAACGCAGTGTCCACAGAGCTCTTCCAACTGTACCACCCAGATGCTCATATGGCCTAGTGTAAGGGAAAAAGAGAGGTAGGGGACTTGCTTACTCAGCAACAGCACCCATGCAATCATTTCTCTCCTAAATAAGCAAGATGTAGATAGACATTTTCACACATCATAATCCTGAATAATTCTTAGAGGCTGCTTGAATGTTGATTTGGGAATGCTGATTTGGAAATGGTTCTTTACCCAGCCAGGGCTCAGTAGAAGAAAGTGCTCTGATCAATTAGTGATGTCCCACATGGGTGCAGAAAGGAGGGGCAGTGGGATACAGTTTTAGTTTGGGAAAACATGCTGGGCAAAATGATGATGCAATCAACCTTGGTCAATTTTTGCTGATACTCAAGTTGAGTTTTCCATAAGCCCCTAGGTGCTCTTGCATGTATACTTTCTGCCTAGGACTTTGAGTAATCAATGCAGTTTGTAATTTTTAAAAGAATGCTATGTAAACTCCTGTATATCTCTCCATTCGGTCCCTTTATCACCATCTCCACTGCCAGTACCATAGAGCAGAGTACTATCACTACTTACTTGGCCATTGGCAACAACTTTCTAAACAGCCACCATGTATGAACTCTTAGCCCTACTATCCCTCTTCTCATTACTGATAAAGGATTCATTTAAAAATACTAACCTGATCATGTCATACCCCACTTAAAACAAGTCAGTGGCTTCCCATTTCTCTCAAGAGTCCAAATTCCTTAATCAGTTTGACAAACCCCATGTACTCAGCTTTCACATCTTTCCAGCTTTATCTTTTACCATATTTTCCACTAACTCCTCCTGAGCTCCAGCCACAATGGCCTTTCAGCTCCTCAAATATGCCCTACTCACACTCACCACAGTCCTCTGCGCATCAGCTCTATATGCCCAGTGTTCTCTTCCTTCTCAACTAATCTCTACATTTGTTGAATCACTCAGCCCAATCATCTTTCCTGTGGAAAGCCTTTCCTGCATTGACTATGTAATCTGCCATCGAAATGAGGATAATTTTCAGAACTAGAGGGCTGTCAAAAATTAAGTGGGGACCACAGGCTGGTACCCTCTCATTATATGTGCTCATAGTAGCTCATACAGGTATATAGCTCTTTATCCTGAGGAAGAGAAAGTAGGGATGGAGAAGAGGGTTAGATTGCCTTGCTTACTGAAACTCAAATCACCTCCCCCCACCCCTATTCCTCTAATGACAAATTACAACTCAAATTGTGGCCACCATATGTTTAAAACATCAAAGATGTGGTTTTATCTCTAAATTCTCTCATGGGAGAGAGTCAGTAGGAAAAGGAGAATACATTCACCATGTAAGTTCTGGGTGGAGAAGAATAAACCATAGACTACTTGGATAGACATCCCAGTTTTATTTTCAATTTAGGAATATTTTAATTGCCTTTTTTGATTAAAAATACTATGTGCTCATTATTTTTAAATTTTTTAAACAAAACAGAGAAGCAGAAAATAGAAAGTAAAAAACCTCCAATATTGTATCCCTCTTTAATGAAATAATTGTCAATAACAAGGGGTATATTCCTCCAATATTTTTTCTATGTCTGAACATACTTTTGTGTTGATATTTTTAAATGAGATTACTGTCCTGTGATGTGCTTTTATTTATTTATTTTTTTTTACTGAATATACTATGAGTGTTTTTTGAGAAAGAGAAAAGATGCCTCTGACATTTGACAGCTGGCTGGGTACTATCAGCTAGAACTTGATGTTCTCTGTTAAATATAAACAATTTCATAGAACATCAACATCAGACAAAACCATGATGGATCAAGACAGAAACAAGACAACCTGTACTCATGCCTGAACACAAACAAAAACATGAACATTGTCCAAGGCACCACAAAAATAACCAGACATTTCCCTTTCCTGACTAATATCAGTGACTGCTGTTTCTTTATCAATTACAGATTTAGCCTTTCTCTACTCTGTCTTCCTTCTAGAAAAGATTTATTAAGATATACCTTTATGGAATCGCTCCACTGCTTGACAGCATCCAAACCACAGCAGAGCCCTGCTTCCTTAAACCCTCACCAAAACAACCCTACACAAGGCCAAATCCCCTGTAAGTCCTTTCTAATACCCTCTGAGATGCCCCACCATGTCTTAAGGTGAGGTTCTTCCTCCCTGAAATGAAGAACAATCCCAATTTGTTCAACTGCAGGCGCATGCCTGGTGGGCATTAGCTAGAGGGAATTTGATGTCAATATTCACATATCTATTCATTCATTTTAAAAAATCATGTTCTGGTATTCTATTGTATGAATGCACCATACTTTGTGTAATTGAACATCTACTGATACTATTTAAATGTTTCTAATGACACTGCAATAAATTCTTTTCTTTACATATTTTCGTGCAATTGCCTAGTAATTCCATCGGGATAAATTACTAAAAATTTTATTGTTGAGTCAAATATCATGCTCATTTTCATTTCATTTTAAACTACTTGTTTATAATATAAAGGTGATAAATGATCTTGGCAAAACATAATAAAACAGAAGTTAAGAAAAGCCATAGGAGTTACCACTTCACACATATTAGATTGGCTATTATAAAAAAAAAAGGGTTCAGATGAGCATAAAGTTATAAATGGAAGACCTCTTTCTCTCCACACTCCTCTAGTATCTTTCCTTAGAGATAACCACATATGTCCTTTTATAAATTTTTAAAACTTGTTTTCAATGTTTATTTATTTTTGAGAGAGAGAGAGGGAGAGACAGAGCCTGAGTGAAGGAGGGGCAGGAAGCAAGCTCCAGGCTCTGAGCTGTCAGCACTGAGCCTGATGCAGGGCTTGAACTCACAAGCCCCAAGATCATGACCTAAGCTGAAGTCAGACGCTTAACTGACTGAGCCACCCAGGTGCCTTTTTTTTATAACTTTTGTCTAAATAAAAAATGGATATAAATTGTGATTGTGTATATACATATATACTCACAACACATGCATAAGTATGGATATATATTCTCTTTTTTGAAAAAGGTTCTGTTATGCTTGTAATTAATTTTGATTCATATCACACAATTACCTGCTACATTTACACTCCTACCAACAGTGTATGAAAATGTCTATTTTCAGCATGTAAATTTAACATGTAGAGTAGTAAGAAGAAAACCTATACCCAAACTCACTTTCACTTTCCTTATTTTTAAAAGTCAACTAATAATATCTTTTTTGAAAAGCTGTTTTGGGTATTAAATGAGATGATACAAAGAGAAATTCCATGCATTTTCTGGCACACAAAATGTGTATGAATAAATAATAATAATTGATATTATTGTCATTTGGTTTTTATTCAATTAACACCATGTAATGCTCCCAGTTCTATTCTTTAATGTTAAGAAAATAAATCTAACATTTCAAACCTTAAGACCTGAATTACATTTTAATAGCAAAGGGCTAAGAAATTTTAAATGACGTGATTTGAGCTGGCTAGTCCCAAGGAAAGAAAAACATCTTCCATATTATCTTGCTAATCAGTCCTCTGGCTACAATTTTCTATTGATTTCTCCCTTGGAGAATTTAAGAATATTCTAATACCCAGAACTTTGGCACACAAGCACTTGATAAATGTCTCCAGATTCTATCTTAAAGAGCAATAATGCAATTTGGGTGAAAATAAAGATGTGGCTGAGTGGAGGCTCTGAAGGATGAACGGGTAGATTTCACAGGCCCATCTCCTTATTACAGAAAGAGATATTTATTGCCTGCAGCACAGCTGAGGGACTGCATTTGGAAATGCCATAGACAGTAGTCTGTGGCTGAGGTCCTGGGGCTCAGCCCAGGCTAAGGCATTTGGCAGGTTCAGCCCGAGAATGGCAGGAAGCCTGCTTTCCAAACAGCAGCTGCAAAAAGAGACAGAGTTTGTTAAAACTTATTTGGCCTCATTTCCATCTCTCACTGCACCCCTTCGGCACTCTCCCAGGCACAGTACTGTCTTTGTAATCCAAGACAGGGGAGCAGGGGGAGAGAAAGAAAGGAGGGGAAAAGGAAAAGGGCTGAGGAGAGGCAGAGAGGGAGAGAGTGGTATGAAGAGAAAAGAAAACAGTGAGGAAGAGATTGAGGGAGAATAATGTGAGGAACCTAGAGAAAAGATTAGAATTCACTTCTTGACAGTAAGAATCATGTTCAAGGGAATATTTTAAACAAAGGATGGACACCTGGGTGGCTCAGTCGGTTAAGCTGCCCACTTCAGGGTAAGTCAAGATCTCAGTGTTTGTGAGTTCAAGCCCTGCATCGGGTTCAGTGCTGACAGCTCAGAGCCTGGAGCCTGCTTCAGATTCTGTGTCTCCCTCTCTCTCATTCTGTCCCTCCCCTGCTGGTGCTCTGTCTCTTTCTGTCTCTCAAAACTGAATAAACATTAAAAAAAAAGTTTTAAAAAAAGGAAATCTGCATTCAAGCCTTTAATCTGAATCTATAGATGCATTATTATTATGATTTCCTTTATTGAAGCTGTATATATCTATTTCTTAACTTTGATGATAAGTGAAAATTTTCAATAATAACTTTCCATTTTGTAGGAGAAACAGCACAGAAATATTAAATAATTCTACTACTATACTCCAGAAGTAGATAACCAAGGGGATATTAAGAAACAAATTCTAAGAACCCCAACCCAAAGCTCCATCTTCTATACAAAGCTTCTGATTAATTCTCCACATTTTTCCATTTGTTTGGTAGATTGATCACACTATTATGGATGTCCCCTAATTGATAGGAACAGCTTGATAAATTAGAGCTCAGCTTCCATAAACAGGTTGTATGGGTATGAATTTGGGTTTTATCATGCATTACCTGTAGGGCTATAAACAAGGTCCTAACCTCTCTGTGCCACAGTTTCCTTATCCATAATGACAATATACAAAATGGAAATAACAATAATGCATGCCTAAAAGGGTTACTACAAAGATTAAACAAAATAATGCTCATGAATTGATTAGCATGGTGCCCGGCACAAAATGAAGATCCAATAAATGTCAGGTGACGTGGTGGTTAGTTAGGTACTAGTAAATTACTATCATAGTATATGGACAGGATTTTTCAGGTGCACAGCAGATCTTGAAAAAGTATTTTCACAATCTCCACTACATTTTTGATGAATAAGGCAAGTGAGATTTTCGGGAGCTAGGAATGAAACTTGCTCTAAGAAAACACACCTGAGGGCCAACTTTGGTATTTATTTAGCTGAAGTTCCCAGGTCTCCAAAGATTGGGGAGTGAGAGGTGCCATGAATTCTACACTTCACTGGGGCAACTCTACAAGTCATTTAATGCCATGGAGAAAAACCAACCCATCGTATTAGTGGTTCTTTACCTTTAGGAAGAAATTCATCTCTTCAAGCCTCTGATGAAAGGTATGGAAAAAAATTCACAAACGTGCAAAATCTTGCATCCAATTTTAAGAATCAAGCCCCTGTGACACACGCACCCCAATGTTTATAGCAGCGCTATTGACAATAGCCAAAGTATGGAAAGAGCCCAAATGTCCATTGAAGGATGAATGGATAAAGATGTGGTATATAGGCGGAGAGGGAAGATGGCGGCATAGGAGGACGCTGGGCTCACCGCGCGTCCTGCTGATCACTTAGATTCCACCTACACCTGCCTAAATAACCCAGAAAACCACCAGAGGATTAGCAGAACGGAGTCGCCGGAGCCAAGCGCAGACGAGAGGCCCACGGAAGAGGGTAGGAAGGGCGGCGAGGCGGTGCGCGCTCCACGGACTGGCGGGAGGGAGCCAGGGCGGAGGGGCGGCTCGCCGGCCAAGCAGAGCCCCCGAGTCTGGCTTGCAAAAAGCGGAGGGGCCTGACGGACTGTGTTCCGACAGCAAGCGCGACTTAGCGTCTGGGAGGTCATAAGTTAACAGCTCTGCTCAGAAAG